>NW_028123906.1:600000-908514 GCF_965194805.1 Balaenoptera borealis | reverse complement strand
CCTAATGCGTACCCTAACCCTAACCCCTACCCTAAACCTACCACGTACCCGAATCCTAACCGTACCCTAAACCGAGCCCTAACCCTAACACAAACCCTAACCCTAACCCTAACCCATACCCTACGCCGTACCCGAAACCCTCCCCGAACCCGTACCCTAAGCCGTACCCTAAGCCTAACCCTAAGCCTAACCCTAACCCTAGGCTACCCTTGACTGCTTCTGCCTCTAATAGATTTCCTAAGCACTAGTGTTTTAAGGAAGAGCTGAAAAAGAGAATCCTAATGTGATTTCTTTATAATGGGTGTGTTCCTTATCTTATCCTAGTGTCTAAACTCTTCTCCATCGCTGGACCCCCAAATAATATTCCTTTACGTGCTAAGGGGTATCTAGAGAGTGGGATAGGTTTAACAACTACCCTAACCCTAACGCGTACCCTAAACCTAACCCCTACCCTAACCCTAACACGTACCCTAATCCTAACCCGTACCCTAAACCGAGCCCTAACCCTAACACTAACCCTAACCCTAACCCTAACCCATACCATACGCAGTACCCGCACCCCTCCCCGAACCCGTACCCTAAGCCGTACCCTAAGCCGAACCCTAAGCCTAAACCTAACCCTAGGCTACCCTTGACTGCTTCTGCCTCCAATTGATTTCCTAACCACTAGTGTTTTAAGGAACAGCTTAAAAAGAGAATCCTAATGTGATTTCTTTATAATGGGTGTGTTCCTTATCTTATCCTAGTGTCTAAACTCTTCTCCATGGCTGCACCCCCAAATAATATTGCCTTACGTGCTAAGGGGTATCTAGAGAGTGGGATAGGTTTAATAACTACCCTAAACCTAATGCGTACTCTAACCCTAACCCCTACCCTAACACTAACACGTACCCTAATCCTAACCCGTACCCTAAACCGAGCCCTAACCCTAACACTAACACTAACCCTAACCCTAACCCATACCCTACGCCGTACCTGAACCCCTCCCCAAACCCGTACCCTAAGCCGTACCCTAAGCCTAACCCTAAGCCTAACACTAACCCTAGGCTACCCTTGACTGCTTCTGCCTCCAATAGATTTCCTAAGCACTAGTGTTTTAAGCAACAGCTTAAAAAGAGAATCCTAATGTGATTTCTTTATAATGGGTGTGTTCCTTATCTTATCCTAGTGTCTAAATTCTTCTCCATGGCTGGAACCCCAAATAATATTCCTTTACGTGCTAAGGGGTATCTAGAGAGTGGGATAGGTTTACTAACTACCCTAACCCTAACGCGTACCCTAACCCTAACCCCTACCCTAAACCTAACACGTACCCTAATCCTAACCGTACCCTAAACCGAGCCCTAACCCTAACACTAACCCTAACCCTAACCCTAACCCATACCCTACGCCGTACCCGAAACCCTCCCCGAACCCGTACCCTAAGCCGTACCCTAAGCCTAACCCTAAGCCTAACCCTAACCCTAGGCTACCCTTGACTGCTTCTGCCTCCAATAGATTTCCTAAGCACTAGTGTTTTAACGAACAGCTTAAAAAGAGAATCCTAATGTGATTTCTTTATAATGGGTGTGTTCCTTATCTTATCCTAGTGTCTAAACTCTTCTCCATGGCTGGACCCTCAAATAATATTCCTTTACGTGCTAAGGGGTATCTAGAGAGTGGGATAGGTTTAATAACTACCTAACCCTAACGCGTACCGTAACCCTAACCCCTACCCTAACCCTAACACGTACCCTAATCCTAACCCGTACCCTAAACCGAGCCCTAACCCTAACACTAACCCTAACCCTAACCCTAACCCATACCCTACGCCGTACCCGAAACCCTCCCCGAACCCGAACCCTAAGCCGTACCCTAAGCCTAACCCTAAGCCTAACCCTAACCCTAGGCTACCCTTGACTGCTTCTGCCTCCAATAGATTTCCTAAGCACTAGTGTTTTAAGGAACAGCTTAAAAAGAGAATCCTAATGTGATTTCTTTATAATGGGTGTGTTCCTTATCTTATCCTAGTGTCTAAACTCTTCTCCATGGCTGGACCCCCAAATAATATTCCTTTACGTGCTAAGGGGTATCTAGAGAGTGGGATAGGTTTAATAACTACCCTAACCCTAACCCCTACCGTAACCCTAACACGTACCCTAATCCTAACCCGTACCCTAAACCGAGCCCTAACCCTAACACTAACCCTAACCCTAACCCTAACCCAAACCCTACGCGGTACCCGAACCCCTCCCCGAACCCATTCCCCAAGCCGTACCCTAAACCTAACCCTAAGCCTAACCCTAACCCTAGGCTACCCTTGACTGCTTCTGCCTCCAATAGATTTCCTAAGCACTAGTGTTTTAAGGAACAGCTTAAAAAGAGAATCCTAATGTGATTTCTTTATAATGGGTGTGTTCCTTATCTTATCCTAGTGTCTAAACTCTTCTCCATGGCTGCACCCCCAAATAATATTGCCTTACGTGCTAAGGGGTATCTAGAGAGTGGGATAGGTTTCATAACTACCCTAACCCTAATGCGTACTCTAACCCTAACCCCTAACCTAACACTAACACGTACCCTAATCCTAACCCGTACCCTAAACCGAGCCCTAACCCTAACACTAACACTAACCCTAACCCTAACCCATACCCTACGCCGTACCTGAACCCCTCCCCAAACCCGTACCCTAAGCCGTACCCTAAGCCTAACCCTAAGCCTAACACTAACCCTAGGCTACCCTTGACTGCTTCTGCCTCCAATAGATTTCCTAAGCACTAGTGTTTTAAGCAACAGCTTAAAAAGAGAATCCTAATGTGATTTCTTTATAATGGGTGTGTTCCTTATCTTATCCTAGTGTCTAAATTCTTCTCCATGGCTGGAACCCCAAATAATATTCCTTTACGTGCTAAGGGGTATCTAGAGAGTGGGATAGGTTTACTAACTACCCTAACCCTAACGCGTACCCTAACCCTAACCCCTACCCTAAACCTAACACGTACCCTAATCCTAACCGTACCCTAAACCGAGCCCTAACCCTAACACTAACCCTAACCCTAACCCTAACCCATACCCTACGCCGTACCCGAAACCCTCCCCGAACCCGTACCCTAAGCCGTACCCTAAGCCTAACCCTAAGCCTAACCCTAACCCTAGGCTACCCTTGACTGCTTCTGCCTCCAATAGATTTCCTAAGCACTAGTGTTTTAACGAACAGCTTAAAAAGAGAATCCTAATGTGATTTCTTTATAATGGGTGTGTTCCTTATCTTATCCTAGTGTCTAAACTCTTCTCCATGGCTGGACCCTCAAATAATATTCCTTTACGTGCTAAGGGGTATCTAGAGAGTGGGATAGGTTTAATAACTACCTAACCCTAACGCGTACCGTAACCCTAACCCCTACCCTAACCCTAACACGTACCCTAATCCTAACCCGTACCCTAAACCGAGCCCTAACCCTAACACTAACCCTAACCCTAACCCTAACCCATACCCTACGCCGTACCCAAAACCCTCCCCGAACCCGTACCCTAAGCCGTACCCTAAGCCTAACCCTAAGCCTAACCCTAACCCTAGGCTACCCTTGACTGCTTCTGCCTCCAATAGATTTCCTAAGCACTAGTGTTTTAAGGAACAGCTTAAAAAGAGAATCCTAATGTGATTTCTTTATAATGGGTGTGTTCCTTATCTTATCCTAGTGTCTAAACTCTTCTCCATGGCTGGACCCCCAAATAATATTACTTTACGTGCTAAGGGGTATCTAGAGAGTGGGATAGGTTTAATAACTACCCTAACCCTAACCCCTACCGTAACCCTAACACGTACCCTAATCCTAACCCGTACCCTAAACCGAGCCCTAACCCTAACACTAACCCTAACCCTAACCCTAACCCAAACCCTACGCTGTACCCGAACCCCTCCCCGAACCCATTCCCCAAGCCGTACCCTAAACCTAACCCTAAGCCTAACCCTAACCCTAGGCTACCCTTGACTGCTTCTGCCTCCAATAGATTTCCTAAGCACTAGTGTTTTAAGGAACAGCTTAAAAAGAGAATCCTAATGTGATTTCTTTATAATGGGTGTGTTCCTTATCTTATCCTAGTGTCTAAACTCTTCTCCATGGCTGCACCCCCAAATAATATTGCCTTACGTGCTAAGGGGTATCTAGAGAGTGGGATAGGTTTAATAACTACCCTAACCCTAATGCGTACTCTAACCCTAACCCCTAACCTAACACTAACACGTACCCTAATCCTAACCCGTACCCTAAACCGAGCCCTAACCCTAACACTAACACTAACCCTAACCCTAACCCATACCCTACGCCGTACCTGAACCCCTCCCCAAACCCGTACCGTAAGCCGTACCCTAAGCCTAACCCTAAGCCTAACACTAACCCTAGGCTACCCTTGACTGCTTCTGCCTCCAATAGATTTCCTAAGCACTAGTGTTTTAAGCAACAGCTTAAAAAGAGAATCCTAATGTGATTTCTTTATAATGGGTGTGTTCCTTATCTTATCCTAGTGTCTAAATTCTTCTCCATGGCTGGAACCCCAAATAATATTCCTTTACGTGCTAAGGGGTATCTAGAGAGTGGGATAGGTTTACTAAGTACCCTAACCCTAACGCGTACCCTAACCCTAACCCCTACCCTAAACCTAACACGTACCCTAATCCTAAACGTACCCTAAACCGAGCCCTAACCCTAACACTAACCCTAACCCTAACCCTAACCCATACCCTACGCAGTACCCGCACCCCTCCCCGAACCCGTAACCTAAGCCGTACCCTAAGCCTAACCCTAAGCCTAACCCTAACCCTAGGCTACCCTTGACTGCTTCTGCCTCCAATAGATTTCCTAAGCACTACTGTTTTAAGGAACAGCTTAAAAAGAGAATCCTAATGTGATTTCTTTATAATGGGTGTGTTCCTTATCTTATCCTAGTGTCTAAACTCTTCTCCATGGCTGCACCCCCAAATAATATTCCCTTACGTGCTAAGGGGTATCTAGAGAGTGGGATAGGTTTAATAACTACCCTAACCCTAATGCGTACCCTAACCCTAACCCCTACCCTAACCCTAACACGTACCCTAATCCTAACCTGTACCCTAATCCGAGGCCTAACCCTAACACTAACCCTAACCCAAACCCTAACCCATACCCTACGCCGTACCCGCACACCTCCCCGAACCCGTACCCTAAGCCATACCCTAAACCTAACCCTAAGCCTAACCCTAACCCTAGGCTACCCTTGACTGCTTCTGCCTCCAATTGATTTCCTAAGCAGTAGTGTTTTAAGGAACAGCTTAAAAAGAGAATCCTAAAGTGATTTCTTTATAATGGGTGTGTTCCTTATCTTATCCTAGTGTCTAAACTCTTCTCCATGGCTGGACCCCCAAATAATATTCCTTTACGTGCTAAGGGGGAGCTAGAGAGTGGGAGAGGTTTACTAACTACCCTAGCCCTAACGCGTAACCTAACCCTAACCCCTACCCTAACCCTAACACGTACCCTAATCCTAACCCGTACCCTAAACCGAGCCCTATCCCTAACACTAACCCAAACCCTAACCCTAACCCATACCCTACGCCGTACACGAACACCTCCCCGAACCCATACCCCAAGCCGTACCCTAACCCTAACCCTAAGCCTAACCCTAACCCTAGGCTACCCTTGACTGCTTCTGCCTCCAATAGATTTCCTAAGCACTACTGTTTTAAGGAACAGCTTAAAAAGAGAATCCTAAAGTGATTTCTTTATAATGGGTGTGTTCCTTATCTTATCCTAGTGTCTAAACTCTTCTCCATGGCTGGACCCCCAAATAATATTCCTTTACGTGCTAAGGGGTATCTAGAGAGTGGGATAGGTTTAATAACTACCCTAACCCTAACGCGTACCCTAACCCTAACCCCTACCCTAACCCTAACACGTACCCTAATCCTAACCCGTACCCTAAACCGAGCCCTAACCCTAACACTAACCCTAACCCTAACCCTAACCCATACCCTACGCCGTACCCGAAACCCTCCCCGAACTCGTACCCTAAGCCGTACCCTAAGCCTAACCCTAAGCCTAACCCTAACCCTAGGCTACCCTTGACTGCTTCTGCCTCCAATAGATTTCCTAAGCACTAGTGTTTTAACGAACAGCTTAAAAAGAGAATCCTAATGTGATTTCTTTATAATGGGTGTGTTCCTTATCTTATCCTAGTGTCTAAACTCTTCTCCATGGCTGCACCCCCAAATAATATTCCTTTACGTGCTAAGGGGTATCTAGAGAGTGGGATAGGTTTAATAACTACCCTAACCCTAACGCGTACCCTAACCCTAACCCCTACCCTAACCCTAACACGTACCCTAATCCTAACCCGTACCCTAAACCGAGCCCTAACCCTAACACTAACCCTAACCCTAACCCTAACCCATACCCTACGCCGTACCCGAAACCCTCCCCGAACTCGTACCCTAAGCCGTACCCTAAGCCTAACCCTAAGCCTAACCCTAACCCTCGGCTACCCTTGACTGCTTCTGCCTCCAATAGATTTCCTAAGCACTAGTGTTTTAACGAACAGCTTAAAAAGAGAATCCTAATGTGATTTCTTTATAATGGGTGTGTTCCTTATCTTATCCTAGTGTCTAAACTCTTCTCCATGGCTGGACCCCCAAATAATATTCCTTTACGTGCTAAGGGGTATCTAGAGAGTGGGATAGGTTTAATAACTACCCTAACCCTAAGGCGTACCCTAACCCTAACCCCTACCCTAACCCTAACACGTACCCTAATCCTAACCCGTACCCTAAACCGAGCCCTAACCCTAACACTAACCCGAACCCTAACCCTAACCCATACCCTACGCCGTACCCGAAACCCTCCCCGAACTCGTACCCTAAGCCGTACCCTAAGCCTAACCCTAAGCCTAACCCTAACCCTAGGCTACCCTTGACTGCTTCTGCCTCCAATAGATTTCCTAAGCACTAGTGTTTTAACGAACAGCTTAAAAAGAGAATCCTAAAGTGATTTCTTTATAATGGGTGTGTTCCTTATCTTATCCTAGTGTCTAAACTCTTCTCCATGGCTGGACCCCCAAATAATATTCCTTTACGTGCTAAGGGGTATCTAGAGAGTGGGATAGGTTTAATAACTACCCTAACCCTAACGCGTACCCTAACCCTAACCCCTACCCTAACCCTAACACGTACCCTAATCCTAACCCATACCCTAAACCGAGCCCTAACCCTAACACTAACCCTAACCCTAACCCTAACCCATACCCTACGCCGTACCCGAAACCGTCCCCGAACTCGTACCCTAAGCCGTACCCTAAGCCTAACCCTAAGCCTAACCCTAACCCTAGGCTACCCTTGACTGCTTCTGCCTCCAATAGATTTCCTAAGCACTAGTGTTTTAACGAACAGCTTAAAAAGAGAATCCTAATGTGATTTCTTTATAATGGGTGTGTTCCTTATCTTATCCTAGTGTCTAAACTCTTCTCCATGGCTGGACCCTCAAATAATATTCCTTTACGTGCTAAGGGGTATCTAGAGAGTGGGATAGGTTTAATAACTACCCTAACCCTAACGCGTACCCTAACCCTAACCCCTACCCTAACCCTAACACGTACCCTAATCCTAACCCGTACCCTAAACCGAGCCCTAACCCTAACACTAACCCTAACCCTAACCCTAACCCATACCCTACGCCGTACCCGAAACCCTCCCCGAACCCGTACCCTAAGCCGTACCCTAAGCCTAACCCTAAGCCTAACCCTAACCCTAGGCTACCCTTGACTGCTTCTGCCTCCAATAGATTTCCTAAGCACTAGTGTTTTAAGGAACAGCTTAAAAAGAGAATCCTAATGTGATTTCTTTATAATGGGTGTGTTCCTTATCTTATCCTAGTGTCTAAACTCTTCTCCATGGCTGGACCCTAAATAATATTCCTTTACGTGCTAAGGGGTATCTAGAGAGTGGGATAGGTTTAATAACTACCCTAACCCTAACGCGTACCCTAACCCTAACCCCTACCCTAACCCTAACACGTACCCTAATACTAACCTGTACCCTAAACCGAGCCCTAACCCTAACACTAACCCTAACCCTAACCCTAACCCATACCCTACGCCGTACCCGCACCCCTCCCCGAACCCGTACCCTAAGCAGTACCCTAAGCCTAACCCTAAGCCTAACCCTAACCCTAGGCTACCCTTGACTGCTTCTGCCTCCAATAGATTTCCTAAGCACTAGTGTTTTAAGGAACAGCTTAAAAAGAGAATCCTAATGTGATTTCTTTATAATGGGTGTGTTCCTTATCTTATCCTAGTGTCTAAACTCTTCTCCATGGCTGGACCCCCAAATAATATTCCTTTACGTGCTAAGGGTTATCTAGAGAGTGGGATAGGTTTAATAACTACCCTAACCCTAACCCCTACCCTAACCCTAACACGTACCCTAATCCTAACCCGTACCCTAAACCGAGCCCTAACCCTAACACTAACCCTAACCCTAACCCTAACCCAAACCCTACGCTGTACCCGAATCCCTCCCCGAACCCATTCCCCAAGCCGTACCCTAAACCTAACCCTAAGCCTAACCCTAACCCTAGGCTACCCTTGACTGCTTCTGCCTCCAATAGATTTCCTAAGCACTAGTGTTTTAAGGAACAGCTTAAAAAGAGAATCCTAATGTGATTTCTTTATAATGGGTGTGTTCCTTATCTTATCCTAGTGTCTAAACTCTTCTCCATGGCTGCACCCCCAAATAATATTGCCTTACGTGCTAAGGGGTATCTAGAGAGTGGGATAGGTTTAATAACTACCCTAACCCTAATGCGTACTCTAACCCTAACCCCTAACCTAACACTAACACGTACCCTAATCCTAACCCGTACCCTAAACCGAGCCCTAACCCTAACACTAACACTAACCCTAACCCTAACCCATACCCTACGCCGTACCTGAACCCCTCCCCAAACCCGTACCGTAAGCCGTACCCTAAGCCTAACCCTAAGCCTAACACTAACCCTAGGCTACCCTTGACTGCTTCTGCCTCCAATAGATTTCCTAAGCACTAGTGTTTTAAGCAACAGCTTAAAAAGAGAATCCTAATGTGATTTCTTTATAATGGGTGTGTTCCTTATCTTATCCTAGTGTCTAAATTCTTCTCCATGGCTGGAACCCCAAATAATATTCCTTTACGTGCTAAGGGGTATCTAGAGAGTGGGATAGGTTTACTAAGTACCCTAACCCTAACGCGTACCCTAACCCTAACCCCTACCCTAAACCTAACACGTACCCTAATCCTAAACGTACCCTAAACCGAGCCCTAACCCTAACACTAACCCTAACCCTAACCCTAACCCATACCCTACGCAGTACCCGCACCCCTCCCCGAACCCGTAACCTAAGCCGTACCCTAAGCCTAACCCTAAGCCTAACCCTAACCCTAGGCTACCCTTGACTGCTTCTGCCTCCAATAGATTTCCTAAGCACTACTGTTTTAAGGAACAGCTTAAAAAGAGAATCCTAATGTGATTTCTTTATAATGGGTGTGTTCCTTATCTTATCCTAGTGTCTAAACTCTTCTCCATGGCTGCACCCCCAAATAATATTCCCTTACGTGCTAAGGGGTATCTAGAGAGTGGGATAGGTTTAATAACTACCCTAACCCTAACGCGTACCCTAACCCTAACCCCTACCCTAACCCTAACACGTACCCTAATCCTAACCTGTACCCTAATCCGAGGCCTAACCCTAACACTAACCCTAACCCAAACCCTAACCCATACCCTACGCCGTACCCGCACACCTCCCCGAACCCGTACCCTAAGCCATACCCTAAACCTAACCCTAAGCCTAACCCTAACCCTAGGCTACCCTTGACTGCTTCTGCCTCCAATTGATTTCCTAAGCAGTAGTGTTTTAAGGAACAGCTTAAAAAGAGAATCCTAAAGTGATTTCTTTATAATGGGTGTGTTCCTTATCTTATCCTAGTGTCTAAACACTTCTCCATGGTTGGACCCCCAAATAATATTCCTTTACGTGCTAAGGGGGAGCTAGAGAGTGGGAGAGGTTTACTAACTACCCTAGCCCTAACGCGTAACCTAACCCTAACCCCTACCCTAACCCTAACACGTACCCTAATCCTAACCCGTACCCTAAACCGAGCCCTATCCCTAACACTAACCCAAACCCTAACCCTAACCCATACCCTACGCCGTACACGAACACCTCCCCGAACCCATACCCCAAACCGTACCCTAACCCTAACCCTAAGCCTAACCCTAACCCTAGGCTACCCTTGACTGCTTCTGCCTCCAATAGATTTCCTAAGCACTACTGTTTTAAGGAACAGCTTAAAAAGAGAATCCTAAAGTGATTTCTTTATAATGGGTGTGTTCCTTATCTTATCCTAGTGTCTAAACTCTTCTCCATGGCTGGACCCCCAAATAATATTCCTTTACGTGCTAAGGGGTATCTAGAGAGTGGGTTAGGTTTAATAACTACCCTAATCCTAACGCGTACCCTAACCCTAACCCCTACCCTAACCCTAACACGTACCCTAATCCTAACCCGTACCCTAAACCGAGCCCTAACCCTAACACTAACCCTAACCCTAACCCTAACCCATACCCTACGCCGTACCCGAAACCCTCCCCGAACTCGTACCCTAAGCCGTACCCTAAGCCTAACCCTAAGCCTAACCCTAACCCTAGGCTACCCTTGACTGCTTCTGCCTCCAATAGATTTCCTAAGCACTAGTGTTTTAACGAACAGCTTAAAAAGAGAATCCTAATGTGATTTCTTTATAATGGGTGTGTTCCTTATCTTATCCTAGTGTCTAAACTCTTCTCCATGGCTGCACCCCCAAATAATATTCCTTTACGTGCTAAGGGGTATCTAGAGAGCGGGATAGGTTTAATAACTACCCTAACCCTAACGCGTACCCTAACCCTAACCCCTACCCTAACCCTAACACGTACCCTAATCCTAACCCGTACCCTAAACCGAGCCCTAACCCTAACACTAACCCTAACCCTAACCCTAACCCATACCCTACGCCGTACCCAAAACCCTCCCCGAACTCGTACCCTAAGCCGTACCCTAAGCCTAACCCTAAGCCTAACCCTAACCCTCGGCTACCCTTGACTGCTTCTGCCTCCAATAGATTTCCTAAGCACTAGTGTTTTAACGAACAGCTTAAAAAGAGAATCCTAATGTGATTTCTTTATAATGGGTGTGTTCCTTATCTTATCCTAGTGTCTAAACTCTTCTCCATGGCTGGACCCCCAAATAATATTCCTTTACGTGCTAAGGGGTATCTAGAGAGTGGGATAGGTTTAATAACTACCCTAACCCTAAGGCGTACCCTAACCCTAACCCCTACCCTAACCCTAACACGTACCCTAATCCTAACCCGTACCCTAAACCGAGCCCTAACCCTAACACTAACCCTAACCCTAACCCTAACCCATACCCTACGCCGTACCCGAAACCCTCCCCGAACTCGTACCCTAAGCCGTACCCTAAGCCTAACCCTAAGCCTAACCCTAACCCTAGGCTACCCTTGACTGCTTCTGCCTCCAATAGATTTCCTAAGCACTAGTGTTTTAACGAACAGCTTAAAAAGAGAATCCTAAAGTGATTTCTTTATAATGGGTGTGTTCCTTATCTTATCCTAGTGTCTAAACTCTTCTCCATGGCTGGACCCCCAAATAATATTCCTTTACGTGCTAAGGGGTATCTAGAGAGTGGGATAGGTTTAATAACTACCCTAACCCTAACGCGTACCCTAACCCTAACCCCTACCCTAACCCTAACACGTACCCTAATCCTAACCCATACCCTAAACCGAGCCCTAACCCTAACACTAACCCTAACCCTAACCCTAACCCATACCCTACGCCGTACCCGAAACCCTCCCCGAACTCGTACCCTAAGCCGTACCCTAAGCCTAACCCTAAGCCTAACCCTAACCCTAGGCTACCCTTGACTGCTTCTGCCTCCAATAGATTTCCTAAGCACTAGTGTTTTAAGGAACAGCTTAAAAAGAGAATCCTAATGTGATTTCTTTATAATGGGTGTGTTCCTCATCTTATCCTAGTGTCTAAACTCTTCTCCATGGCTGGACCCCCAAATAATATTCCTTTACGTGCTAAGGGGTATCTAGAGAGTGGGATAGGTTTAATAACTACCCTAACCCTAACCCCTACCCTAACCCTAACACGTACCCTAATCCTAACCCGTACCCTAAACCGAGCCCTAACCCTAACACTAACCCTAACCCTAACCCTAACCCAAACCCTACGCTGTACCCGAACCCCTCCCCGAACCCATTCCCCAAGCCGTACCCTAAACCTAACCCTAAGCCTAACCCTAACCCTAGGCTACCCTTGACTGCTTCTGCCTCCAATAGATTTCCTAAGCACTAGTGTTTTAAGGAACAGATTAAAAAGAGAATCCTAATGTGATTTCTTTATAATGGGTGTGTTCCTTATCTTATCCTAGTGTCTAAACTCTTCTCCATGGCTGCACCCCCAAATAATATTGCCTTACGTGCTAAGGGGTATCTAGAGAGTGGGATAGGTTTAATAACTACCCTAACCCTAATGCGTACTCTAACCCTAACCCCTAACCTAACACTAACACGTACCCTAATCCTAACCCGTACCCTAAACCGAGCCCTAACCCTAACACTAACACTAACCCTAACCCTAACCCATACCCTACGCCGTACCTGAACCCCTCCCCAAACCCGTACCGTAAGCCGTACCCTAAGCCTAACCCTAAGCCTAACACTAACCCTAGGCTACCCTTGACTGCTTCTGCCTCCAATAGATTTCCTAAGCACTAGTGTTTTAAGGAAGAGCTTAAAAAGAGAATCCTAATGTGATTTCTTTATAATGGGTGTGTTCCTTATCTTATCCTAGTGTCTAAATTCTTCTCCATGGCTGGAACCCCAAATAATATTCCTTTACGTGCTAAGGGGTATCTAGAGAGTGGGATAGGTTTACTAAGTACCCTAACCCTAACGCGTACCCTAACCCTAACCCCTACCCTAAACCTAACACGTACCCTAATCCTAAACGTACCCTAAACCGAGCCCTAACCCTAACACTAACCCTAACCCTAACCCTAACCCATACCCTACGCCGTACCCGCACCCCTCCCCGAACCCGTAACCTAAGCCGTACCCTAAGCCTAACCCTAAGCCTAACCCTAACCCTAGGCTACCCTTGACTGCTTCTGCCTCCAATAGATTTCCTAAGCACTACTGTTTTAAGGAACAGCTTAAAAAGAGAATCCTAATGTGATTTCTTTATAATGGGTGTGTTCCTTATCTTATCCTAGTGTCTAAACTCTTCTCCATGGCTGCACCCCCAAATAATATTCCCTTACGTGCTAAGGGGTATCTAGAGAGTGGGATAGGTTTCATAACTACCCTAACCCTAACGCGTACCCTAACCCTAACCCCTACCCTAAACCTAACACGTACCCTAATCCTAACCTGTACCCTAAACCGAGGCCTAACCCTAACACTAACCCTAACCCTAACCCTAACCCATAACCTACGCCATACCCGCACACCTCCCCGAACCCGTACCCTAAGCCATACCCTAAACCTAACCCTAAGCCTAACCCTAACCCTAGGCTACCCTTGACTGCTTCTGCCTCCAATTGATTTCCTAAGCAGTAGTGTTTTAAGGAACAGCTTAAAAAGAGAATCCTAAAGTGATTTCTTTATAATGGGTGTGTTCCTTATCTTATCCTAGTGTCTAAACTCTTCTCCATGGCTGGACCCCCAAATAATATTCCTTTACGTGCTAAGGGGGAGCTAGAGAGTGGGATAGGTTTACTAACTACCCTAGCCCTAACGCGTAACCTAACCCTAACCCCTACCCTAACCCTAACACGTACCCTAATCCTAACCCGTACCCTAAACCGAGCCCTATCCCTAACACTAACCCAAACCCTAACCCTAACCCATACCCTACGCCGTACACGAACACCTCCCCGAACCCATACCCCAAGCCGTACCCTAACCCTAACCCTAAGCCTAACCCTAACCCTAGGCTACCCTTGACTGCTTCTGCCTCCAATAGATTTCCTAAGCACTACTGTTTTAAGGAACAGCTTAAAAAGAGAATCCTAAAGTGATTTCTTTATAATGGGTGTGTTCCTTATCTTATCCTAGTGTCTAAACTCTTCTCCATGGCTGGACCCCCAAATAATATTCCTTTACGTGCTAAGGGGTATCTAGAGAGTGGGATAGGTTTAATAACTACCCTAACCCTAACGCGTACCCTAACCCTAACCCCTACCCTAACCCTAACACGTACCCTAATCCTAACCCGTACCCTAAAACGAGCCCTAACCCTAACACTAACCCTAACCCTAACCCTAAACCATACCCTACACCGTACCCGAAACCCTCACCGAACTCGTACCCTAAGCCGTACCCTAAGCCTAACCCTAAGCCTAACCCTAACCCTAGGCTACCCTTGACTGCTTCTGCCTCCAATAGATTTCCTAAGCACTAGTGTTTTAAGGAACAGCTTAAAAAGAGAATCCTAATGTGATTTCTTTATAATGGGTGTGTTCCTTATCTTATCCTAGTGTCTAAACTTTTCTCCATGGCTGGACCCTCAAATAATATTCCTTTACGTGCTAAGGGGTATCTAGAGATTGGGATAGGTTTAATAACTACCCTAACCCTAACGCGTACCCTAACCCTAACCCCTACCCTAACCCTAACACGTACCCTAATCCTAACCCGTACCCTAAACCGAGCCCTAACCCTAACACTAACCCTAACCCTAACCCTAACCCATACCCTACGCCGTACACGCACCCCTCCCTGAACCCGTACCCTAAGCCGTACCCTAAGCCTAACCCTAAGCCTAACCCTAACCCTAGGCTACCCTTGACTGCTTCTGCCTCCAATAGATTTCCTAAGCACTAGTGTTTTAAGGAACAGCTTAAAAAGAGAATCCTAATGTGATTTCTTTATAATGGGTGTGTTCCTTATCTTATCCTAGTGTCTAAACTCTTCTCCATGGCTGGACCCTCAAATAATATTCCTTTACGTGCTAAGGGGTATCTAGAGAGTGGGATAGGTTTAATAACTACCCTAACCCTAACGCGTACCCTAACCCTAACCCCTACCCTAACCCTAACACGTACCCTAATCCTAACCTGTACCCTAAACCGAGCCCTAACCCTAACACTAACCCTAACCCTAACCCTAACCCATACCCTACGCCGTACCCGCACCCCTCCCCGAACCCGTACCCTAAGCCGTACCCTAAGCCTAACCCTAAGCCTAACCCTAACCCTAGGCTACCCTTGACTGCTTCTGCCTCCAATAGATTTCCTAAGCACTACTGTTTTAAGGAACAGCTTAAAAAGAGAATCCTAATGTGATTTCTTTATAATGGGTGTGTTCCTTATCTTATCCTAGTGTCTAAACTCTTCTCCATGGCTGCACCCCCAAATAATATTCCCTTACGTGCTAAGGGGTATCTAGAGAGTGGGATAGGTTTAATAACTACCCTAACCCTAACGCGTACCCTAACCCTAACCCCTACCCTAACCCTAACACGTACCCTAATCCTAACCTGTACCCTAAACCGAGCCCTAACCCTAACACTAACCCTAACCCTAACCCTTACCCATACCCTACGCCGTACCCGCACCCCTCCCCGAACCCGTACCCTAAGCCATACCCTAAACCTAACCCTAAGCCTAACCCTAACCCTAGGCTACCCTTGACTGCTTCTGCCTCCAATTGATTTCCTAAGCAGTAGTGTTTTAAGGAACAGCTTAAAAAGAGAATCCTAAAGTGATTTCTTTATAATGGGTGTGTTCCTTATCTTATCTTAGTGTCTAAACTCTTCTCCATGGCTGGACCCCCAAATAATATTCCTTTACGTGCTAAGGGGGAGCTAGAGAGTGGGATAGGTTTACTAACTACCCTAGCCCTAACGCGTAACCTAACCCTAACCCCTACCCTAACCCTAACACGTACCCTAATCCTAACCCGTACCCTAAACCGAGCCCTAACCCTAACACTAACCCAAACCCTAACCCTAACCCATACCCTACGCCGTACACGAACACCTCCCCGAACCCATACCCCAAGCCGTACCCTAAACCTAACCCTAAGCCTAACCCTAACACTAGGCTACCCTTGACTGCTTCTGCCTCCAATAGATTTCCTAAGCACTAGTGTTTTAAGGAACAGCTTAAAAAGAGAATCCTAATGTGATTTCTTTATAATGGGTGTGTTCCTTATCTTATCCTAGTGTCTAAACTCTTCTCCATGGCTGCACCCCCAAATAATATTGCCTTACGTGCTAAGGGGTATCTAGAGAGTGGGATAGGTTTAATAACTACCCTAACCC
Source organism: Balaenoptera borealis (assembly GCF_965194805.1). NCBI lineage: Eukaryota > Metazoa > Chordata > Mammalia > Artiodactyla > Balaenopteridae > Balaenoptera > Balaenoptera borealis. The sequence goes on along the minus strand of NW_028123906.1, from coordinate 892,135 downwards.
TAATGCGTACTCTAACCCTAACCCCTACCCTAACACTAACACGTACCCTAATCCTAACCCGTACCCTAAACCGAGCCCTAACCCTAACACTAACACTAACCCTAACCCTAACCCATACCCTACGCCGTACCTGAACCCCTCCCCAAACCCGTACCCTAAGCCGTACCCTAAGCCTAACCCTAAGCCTAACACTAACCCTAGGCTACCCTTGACTGCTTCTGCCTCCAATAGATTTCCTAAGCACTAGTGTTTTAAGCAACAGCTTAAAAAGAGAATCCTAATGTGATTTCTTTATAATGGGTGTGTTCCTTATCTTATCCTAGTGTCTAAATTCTTCTCCATTGCTGGAACCCCAAATAATATTCCTTTACATGCTAAGGGGTATCTAGAGAGTGGGATAGGTTTACTAACTACCCTAACCCTAACGCGTACCCTAACCCTAACCCCTATCCTAAACCTAACACGTACCCTAATCCTAACCATACCCTAAACCGAGCCCTAACCCTAACACTAACCCTAACCCTAACCCTATCCCATACCCTACGCCGTACCCGAAACCCTCCCCGAACCTTTAGCCTAAGCCGTACTCTAAGCCTAACCCTAAGCCTAACCCTAACCCTAGGCTACCCTTGACTGCTTCTGCCTCCAATAGATTTCCTAAGCACTAGTGTTTTAAGGAACAGCTTAAAAAGAGAATCCTAATGTGATTTCTTTATAATGGGTGTGTTCCTTATCTTATCCTAGTGTCTAAACTCTTCTCCATGGCTGGACCCTCAAATAATATTCCTTTACGTGCTAAGGGGTATCTAGAGAGTGAGATAGGTTTAATAACTACCCTAACCCTAACGCGTACCCTAACCCTAACCCCTACCCTAACCCTAACACGTACCCTAATCCTAACCCGTACCCTAAACCGAGCCCTAACCCTAACACTAACCCTAACCCTAACCCTAACCCATACCCTACGCCGTACCCGCACCCCTCCCCGAACCCGTAACCTAAGCCGTACCCTAAGCCTAACCCTAAGCCTAACCCTAACCCTAGGCTACCCTTGACTGCTTCTGCCTCCAATAGATTTCCTAAGCACTACTGTTTTAAGGAACAGCTTAAAAAGAGAATCCTAATGTGATTTCTTTATAATGGGTGTGTTCCTTATCTTATCCTAGTGTCTAAACTCTTCTCCATGGCTGCACCCCCAAATAATATTCCCTTACGTGCTAAGGGGTATCTAGAGAGTGGGATAGGTTTAATAACTACCCTAACCCTAACGCGTACCCTAACCCTAACCCCTACCCTAACCCTAACACGTACCCTAATCCTAACCTGTACCCTAAACCGAGCCCTAACCCTAACACTAACCCTAACCCTAACCCTAACCCATACCCTACGCCGTACCCGCACCCCTCCCCGAACCCGTACCCTAAGCCATACCCTAAACCTAACCCTAAGCCTAACCCTAACCCTAGGCTACCCTTGACTGCTTCTGCCTCCAATTGATTTCCTAAGCAGTAGTGTTTTAAGGAACAGCTTAAAAAGAGAATCCTAAAGTGATTTCTTTATAATGGGTGTGTTCCTTATCTTATCCTAGTGTCTAAACTCTTCTCCATGGCTGGACCCCCAAATAATATTCCTTTACGTGCTAAGGGGGAGCTAGAGAGTGGGATAGGTTTACTAACTACCCTAGCCCTAACGCGTAACCTAACCCTAACCCCTACCCTAACCCTAACACGTACCCTAATCCTAACCCGTACCCTAAACCGAGCCCTAACCCTAACACTAACCCAAACCCTAACCCTAACCCATACCCTACGCCGTACACGAACACCTCCCCGAACCCATACCCCTAGCCGTACCCTAAACCTAACCCTAAGCCTAACCCTAACCCTAGGCTACCCTTGACTGCTTCTGCCTCCAATAGATTTCCTAAGCACTAGTGTTTTAAGGAACAGCTTAAAAAGAGAATCCTAATGTGATTTCTTTATAATGGGTGTGTTCCTTATCTTATCCTAGTGTCTAAACTCTTCTCCATGGCTGCACCCCCAAATAATATTGCCTTACGTGCTAAGGGGTATCTAGAGAGTGGGATAGGTTTAATAACTACCCTAACCCTAATGCGTACTCTAACCCTAACCCCTACCCTAACACTAACACGTACCCTAATCCTAACCCGTACCCTAAACCGAGCCCTAACCCTAACACTAACACTAACCCTAACCCTAACCCATACCCGACGCCGTACCTGAACCCCTCCCCAAACCCGTACCCTAAGCCGTACCCTAAGCCTAACCCTAAGCCTAACACTAACCCTAGGCTACCCTTGACTGCTTCTGCCTCCAATAGATTTCCTAAGCACTAGTGTTTTAAGCAACAGCTTAAAAAGAGAATCCTCTTGTGATTTCTTTATAATGGGTGTGTTCCTTATCTTATCCTAGTGTCTAAATTCTTCTCCATTGCTGGATCCCCAAATAATATTCCTTTACGTGCTAAGGGGTATCTAGAGAGTGGGATAGGTTTACTAACTACCCTAACCCTAACGCGTACCCTAACCCTAACCCCTACCCTAAACCTAACACGTACCCTAATCCTAACCGTACCCTAAACCGAGCCCTAACCCTAACACTAACCCTAACCCTAACCCTAACCCATACCCTACGCCGTACCCGAAACCCTCCCCGAACCCGTACCCTAAGCCGTACCCTAAGCCTAACCCTAAGCCTAACCCTAACCCTAGGCTACCCTTGACTGCTTCTGCCTCCAATAGATTTCCTAAGCACTAGTGTTTTAAGCAACAGCTTAAAAAGAGAATCCTAATGTGATTTCTTTATAATGGGTGTGTTCCTTATCTTATCCTAGTGTCTAAACTCTTCTCCATGGCTGGACCCCCAAATAATATTCCTTTACGTGCTAAGGGGTATCTAGAGAGTGGGATAGGTTTAATAACTACCCTAACCCTAAAGCGTACCCTAACCCTAACCCCTACCCTAACCCTAACACGTACCCTAATCCTAACCCGTACCCTAAACCGAGCCCTAACCCTAACACTAACCCTAACCCTAACCCTAACCCATACCCTACGCCGTACCCGAAACCCTCCCCGAACCCGTACCCTAAGCCGTACCCTAAGCCTAACCCTAAGCCTAACCCTAACCCTAGGCTACCCTTGACTGCTTCTGCCTCCAATAGATTTCCTAAGCACTAGTGTTTTAAGGAACAGCTTAAAAAGAGAATCCTAATGTGATTTCTTTATAATGGGTGTGTTCCTTATCTTATCCTAGTGTCTAAACTCTTCTCCATGGCTGGACCCTCAAATAATATTCCTTTACGTGCTAAGGGGTATCTAGAGAGTGGGATAGGTTTAATAACTACCCTAACCCTAACGCGTACCCTAACCCTAACCCCTACCCTAACCCTAACACGTACCCTAATACTAACCTGTACCCTAAACCGAGCCCTAACCCTAAAACTAACCCAAACCCTAACCCTAACCCATACCCTACGCCGTACCCGCACCCCTCCCCGAACCCGTACCCTAAGCCGTACCCTAAGCCGAACCCTAAGCCTAACCCTAACCCTAGGCTACCCTTGACTGCTTCTGCCTCCAATAGATTTCCTAAGCAGTAGTGTTTTAAGGAACAGCTTAAAAAGAGAATCCTAAAGTGATTTCTTTATAATGGGTGTGTTCCTTATCTTATCCTAGTGTCTAAACTCTTCTCCATGGCTGGACCCCCAAATAATATTCCTTTACGTGCTAAGGGGTATCTAGAGAGTGGGATAGGTTTAATAACTACCCTAACCCTAACGCGTACCCTGACCATAACCCCTACCCTAACCCTAACACGTACCCTAATCCTAACCCGTACCCTAAACCGAGCCCTAACCCTAACACTAACCCTAACCCTAACCCTAACCCATACCCTACGCCGTACCCGCACCCCTCCCCGAACCCGTACCCTAAGCTGTACCCTAAGCCTAACCCTAAGCCTAACCCTAACCCTAGGCTACCCTTGACTGCTTCTGCCTCCAATAGATTTCCTAAGCACTAGTGTTTTAAGGAACAGCTTAAAAAGAGAATCCTAATGTGATTTCTTTATAATGGGTGTGTTCCTTATCTTATCCTAGTGTCTAAACTCTTCTCCATGGCTGGACCCCCAAATAATATTCCTTTACGTGCTAAGGGGTATCTAGAGAGTGGGATAGGTTTAATAACTACCCTAACCCTAACGCGTACCCTAACCCTAACCCCTACCCTAACCCTAACACGTACCCTAATCCTAACCCCTACCCTAAACCGAGCCCTAACCCTAACACTAACCCTAACCCTAACCCATACCCTACGCCGTACCCGAAACCCTCCCCGAACTCGTACCCTAAGCCGTACCCTAAGCCTAACCCTAAGCCTAACCCTAACCCTAGGCTACCCTTGACTGCTTCTGCCTCCAATAGATTTCCTAAGCACTAGTGTTTTAAGAAACAGCTTAAAAAGAGAATCCTAATGTGATTTCTTTATAATGGGTGTGTTCCTTATCTTATCCTAGTGTCTAAACTTTTCTCCATGGCTGGACCCTCAAATAATATTCCTTTACGTGCTAAGGGGTATCTAGAGAGTGGGATAGGTTTAATAACTACCCTAACCCTAACGCGTACCCTAACCCTAACCCCTACCCTAACCCTAACACATACCCTAATCCTAACCCGTACCCTAAACCGAGCCCTAACCCTAACACTAACCCTAAACCTAACCCTAACCCATACCCTACGCCGTACCCGCACCCCTCCCTGAACCCGTACCCTAAGCCGTACCCTAAGCCTAACCCTAAGCCTAACCCTAACCCTAGGCTACCCTTGACTGCTTCTGCCTCCAATAGATTTCCTAAGCACTAGTGTTTTAACGAACAGCTTAAAAAGAGAATCCTAATGTGATTTCTTTATAATGGGTGTGTTCCTTATCTTATCCTAGTGTCTAAACTCTTCTCCATGGCTGCACCCCCAAATAATATTGCCTTACGTGCTAAGGGGTATCTAGAGAGTGGGATAGGTTTAATAACTACCCTAACCCTAATGCGTACTCTAACCCTAACCCCTACCCTAACACTAACACGTACCCTAATCCTAACCCGTACCCTAAACCGAGCCCTAACCCTAACACTAACACTAACCCTAACCCTAACCCATACCCTACGCCGTACCTGAACCCCTCCCCAAACCCGTACCCTAAGCCGTACCCTAAGCCTAACCCTAAGCCTAACACTAACCCTAGGCTACCCTTGACTGCTTCTCCCTCCAATAGATTTCCTAAGCACTAGTGTTTTAAGCAACAGCTTAAAAAGAGAATCCTAATGTGATTTCTTTATAATGGGTGTGTTCCTTATCTTATCCTAGTGTCTAAATTCTTCTCCATTGCTGGAACCCCAAATAATATTCCTTTACGTGCTAAGGGGTATCTAGAGAGTGGGATAGGTTTACTAACTACCCTAACCCTAACGCGTACCCTAACCCTAACCCCTACCCTAAACCTAACACGTACCCTAATCCTAACCGTACCCTAAACCGAGCCCTAACCCTAACACTAACCCTAACCCTAACCCTAACCCATACCCTACGCCGTACCCGAAACCCTCCCCGAACCTGAACCCTAAGCCGTACTCTAAGCCTAACCCTAAGCCTAACCCTAACCCTACGCTACCCTTGACTGCTTCTGCCTCCAATAGATTTCCTAAGCACTACTGTTTTAAGGAACAGCTTAAAAAGAGAATCCTAATGTGATTTCTTTATAATGGGTGTGTTCCTTATCTTATCCTAGTGTCTAAACTCTTCTCCATGGCTGCACCCCCAAATAATATTGCCTTACGTGCTAAGGGGTATCTAGAGAGTGGGATAGGTTTAATAACTACCCTAACCCTAATGCGTACTCTAACCCTAACCCCTACCCTAACACTAACACGTACCCTAATCCTAACCCGTACCCTAAACCGAGCCCTAACCCTAACACTAACACTAACCCTAACCCTAACCCATACCCTACGCCGTACCTGAACCCCTCCCCAAACCCGTACCCTAAGCCGTACCCTAAGCCTAACCCTAAGCCTAACACTAACCCTAGGCTACCCTTGACTGCTTCTGCCTCCAATAGATTTCCTAAGCACTAGTGTTTTAAGGAACAGCTTAAAAAGAGAATCCTAATGTGATTTCTTTATAATGGGTGTGTTCCTTATCTTATCCTAGTGTCTAAACTCTTCTCCATGGCTGCACCCCCAAATAATATTGCCTTACGTGCTAAGGGGTATCTAGAGAGTGGGATAGGTTTAATAACTACCCTAACCCTAATGCGTACTCTAACCCTAACCCCTAACCTAACACTAACACGTACCCTAATCCTAACCCGTACCCTAAACCGAGCCCTAACCCTAACACTAACACTAACCCTAACCCTAACCCATACCCTACGCCGTACCTGAACCCCTCCCCAAACCCGTACCGTAAGCCGTACCCTAAGCCTAACCCTAAGCCTAACACTAACCCTAGGCTACCCTTGACTGCTTCTGCCTCCAATAGATTTCCTAAGCACTAGTGTTTTAAGCAACAGCTTAAAAAGAGAATCCTAATGTGATTTCTTTATAATGGGTGTGTTCCTTATCTTATCCTAGTGTCTAAATTCTTCTCCATGGCTGGAACCCCAAATAATATTCCTTTACGTGCTAAGGGGTATCTAGAGAGTGGGATAGGTTTACTAAGTACCCTAACCCTAACGCGTACCCTAACCCTAACCCCTACCCTAAACCTAACACGTACCCTAATCCTAAACGTACCCTAAACCGAGCCCTAACCCTAACACTAACCCTAACCCTAACCCTAACCCATACCCTACGCCGTACCCGCACCCCTCCCCGAACCCGTAACCTAAGCCGTACCCTAAGCATAACCCTAAGCCTAACCCTAACCCTAGGCTACCCTTGACTGCTTCTGCCTCCAATAGATTTCCTAAGCACTACTGTTTTAAGGAACAGCTTAAAAAGAGAATCCTAATGTGATTTCTTTATAATGGGTGTGTTCCTTATCTTATCCTAGTGTCTAAACTCTTCTCCATGGCTGCACCCCCAAATAATATTCCCTTACGTGCTAAGGGGTATCTGGAGAGTGGGATAGGTTTCATAACTACCCTAACCCTAACGCGTACCCTAACCCTAACCCCTACCCTAACCCTAACACGTACCCTAATCCTAACCTGTACCCTAAACCGAGGCCTAACCCTAACACTAACCCTAACCCTAACCCTAACCCATAACCTACGCCATACCCGCACACCTCCCCGAACCCGTACCCTAAGCCATACCCTAAACCTAACCCTAAGCCTAACCCTAACCCTAGGCTACCCTTGACTGCTTCTGCCTCCAATTGATTTCCTAAGCAGTAGTGTTTTAAGGAACAGCTTAAAAAGAGAATCCTAAAGTGATTTCTTTATAATGGGTGTGTTCCTTATCTTATCCTAGTGTCTAAACTCTTCTCCATGGCTGGACCCCCAAATAATATTCCTTTACGTGCTAAGGGGGAGCTAGAGAGTGGGATAGGTTTACTAACTACCCTAGCCCTAACGCGTAACCTAACCCAAACCCCTACCCTAACCCTAACACGTACCCTAATCCTAACCCGTACCCTAAACCGAGCCCTATCCCTAACACTAACCCAAACCCTAACCCTAACCCATACCCTACGCCGTACACGAACACCTCCCCGAACCCATACCCCAAGCCGTACCCTAACCCTAACCCTAAGCCTAACCCTAACCCTAGGCTACCCTTGACTGCTTCTGCCTCCAATAGATTTCCTAAGCACTACTGTTTTAAGGAACAGCTTAAAAAGAGAATCCTAAAGTGATTTCTTTATAATGGGTGTGTTCCTTATCTTATCCTAGTGTCTAAACTCTTCTCCATGGCTGGACCCCCAAATAATATTCCTTTACGTGCTAAGGGGTATCTAGAGAGTGGGATAGGTTTAATAACTACCCTAACCCTAACGCGTACCCTAACCCTAACCCCTACCCTAACCCTAACACGTACCCTAATCCTAACCCGTACCCTAAACCGAGCCCTAACCCTAACACTAACCCTAACCCTAACCCTAACCCATACCCTACACCGTACCCGAAACCCTCCCCAAACTCGTACCCTAAGCCGTACCCTAAGCCTAACCCTAAGCCTAACCCTAACCCTAGGCTACCCTTGACTGCTTCTGCCTCCAATAGATTTCCTAAGCACTAGTGTTTTAAGGAACAGCTTAAAAAGAGAATCCTAATGTGATTTCTTTATAATGGGTGTGTTCCTTATCTTATCCTAGTGTCTAAACTCTTCTCCATGGCTGGACCCTCAAATAATATTCCTTTACGTGCTAAGGGGTATCTAGAGAGTGGGATAGGTTTAATAACTACCCTAACCCTAACGCGTACCCTAACCCTAACCCCTACCCTAACCCTAACACGTACCCTAATCCTAACCTGTACCCTAAACCGAGCCCTAACCCTAACACTAACCCTAACCCTAACCCTAACCCATACCCTACGCCGTACCCGCACCCCTCCCCGAACCCGTACCCTAAGCCGTACCCTAAGCCTAACCCTAAGCCTAACCCTAACCCTAGGCTACCCTTGACTGCTTCTGCCTCCAATAGATTTCCTAAGCACTACTGTTTTAAGGAACAGCTTAAAAAGAGAATCCTAATGTGATTTCTTTATAATGGGTGTGTTCCTTATCTTATCCTAGTGTCTAAACTCTTCTCCATGGCTGCACCCCCAAATAATATTCCCTTACGTGCTAAGGGGTATCTAGAGAGTGGGATAGGTTTAATAACTACCCTAACCCTAACGCGTACCCTAACCCTAACCCCTACCCTAACCCTAACACGTACCCTAATCCTAACCTGTACCCTAAACCGAGCCCTAACCCTAACACTAACCCTAACCCTAACCCTTACCCATACCCTACGCCGTACCCGCACCCCTCCCCGAACCCGTACCCTAAGCCATACCCTAAACCTAACCCTAAGCCTAACCCTAACCCTAGGCTACCCTTGACTCCTTCTGCCTCCAATTGATTTCCTAAGCAGTAGTGTTTTAAGGAACAGCTTAAAAAGAGAATCCTAAAGTGATTTCTTTATAATGGGTGTGTTCCTTATCTTATCTTAGTGTCTAAACTCTTCTCCATGGCTGGACCCCCAAATAATATTCCTTTACGTGCTAAGGGGGAGCTAGAGAGTGGGATAGGTTTACTAACTACCCTAGCCCTAACGCGTAACCTAACCCTAACCCCTACCCTAACCCTAACACGTACCCTAATCCTAACCCGTACCCTAAACCGAGCCCTAACCCTAACACTAACCCAAACCCTAACCCTAACCCATACCCTACGCCGTACACGAACACCTCCCCGAACCCATACCCCAAGCCGTACCCTAAACCTAACCCTAAGCCTAACCCTAACACTAGGCTACCCTTGACTGCTTCTGCCTCCAATAGATTTCCTAAGCACTAGTGTTTTAAGGAACAGCTTAAAAAGAGAATCCTAATGTGATTTCTTTATAATGGGTGTGTTCCTTATCTTATCCTAGTGTCTAAACTCTTCTCCATGGCTGCACCCCCAAATAATATTGCCTTACGTGCTAAGGGGTATCTAGAGAGTGGGATAGGTTTAATAACTACCCTAACCCTAATGCGTACTCTAACCCTAACCCCTACCCTAACACTAACACGTACCCTAATCCTAACCCGTACCCTAAACCGAGCCCTAACCCTAACACTAACACTAACCCTAACCCTAACCCATACCCTACGCCGTACCTGAACCCCTCCCCAAACCCGTACCCTAAGCCGTACCCTAAGCCTAACCCTAAGCCTAACACTAACCCTAGGCTACCCTTGACTGCTTCTGCCTCCAATAGATTTCCTAAGCACTAGTGTTTTAAGCAACAGCTTAAAAAGAGAATCCTAATGTGATTTCTTTATAATGGGTGTGTTCCTTATCTTATCCTAGTGTCTAAATTCTTCTCCATTGCTGGATCCCCAAATAATATTCCTTTACGTGCTAAGGGGTATCTAGAGAGTGGGATAGGTTTACTAACTACCCTAACCCTAACGCGTACCCTAACCCTAACCCCTACCCTAAACCTAACACGTACCCTAATCCTAACCATACCCTAAACCGAGCCCTAACCCTAACACTAACCCTAACCCTAACCCTATCCCATACCCTACGCCGTACCCGAAACCCTCCCCGAACCCGTACCCTAAGCCGTACTCTAAGCCTAACCCTAAGCCTAACCCTAACCCTAGGCTACCCTTGACTGCTTCTGCCTCCAATAGATTTCCTAAGCACTAGTGTTTTAAGGAACAGCTTAAAAAGAGAATCCTAATGTGATTTCTTTATAATGGGTGTGTTCCTTATCTTATCCTAGTGTCTAAACTCTTCTCCATGGCTGGACCCTCAAATAATATTCCTTTACGTGCTAAGGGGTATCTAGAGAGTGAGATAGGTTTAATAACTACCCTAATCCTAACGCGTACCCTAACCCTAACCCCTACCCTAACCCTAACACGTACCCTAATCCTAACCCGTACCCTAAACCGAGCCCTAACCCTAACACTAACCCTAACCCTAACCCTAACCCATACCCTACGCCGTACCCGCACCCCTCCCCGAACCCGTAACCTAAGCCGTACCCTAAGCCTAACCCTAAGCCTAACCCTAACCCTAGGCTACCCTTGACTGCTTCTGCCTCCAATAGATTTCCTAAGCACTACTGTTTTAAGGAACAGCTTAAAAAGAGAATCCTAATGTGATTTCTTTATAATGGGTGTGTTCCTTATCTTATCCTAGTGTCTAAACTCTTCTCCATGGCTGCACCCCCAAATAATATTCCCTTACGTGCTAAGGGGTATCTAGAGAGTGGGATAGGTTTAATAACTACCCTAACCCTAACGCGTACCCTAACCCTAACCCCTACCCTAACCCTAACACGTACCCTAATCCTAACCTGTACCCTAAACCGAGCCCTAACCCTAACACTAACCCTAACCCTAACCCTAACCCATACCCTACGCCGTACCCGCACCCCTCCCCGAACCCGTACCCTAAGCCATACCCTAAACCTAACCCTAAGCCTAACCCTAACCCTAGGCTACCCTTGACTGCTTCTGCCTCCAATTGATTTCCTAAGCACTAGTGTTTTAAGGAACAGCTTAAAAAGAGAATCCTAATGTGATTTCTTTATAATGGGTGTGTTCCTTATCTTATCCTAGTGTCTAAACACTTCTCCATGGCTGGACCCCCAAATAATATTCCTTTACGTGCTAAGGGGGATCTAGAGAGTGGGATAGGTTTACTAACTACCCTAGCCCTAACGCGTAACCTAACCCTAACCACTCCCCTAACCCTAACACGTACCCTAATCCTAACCCGTACCCTAAACCGAGCCCTAACCCTAACACTAACCCAAACCCTAACCCTAACCCATACCCTACGCCGTACACGAACACCTCCCCGAACCCATACCCCAAGCCGTACCCTAACCCTAACCCTAAGCCTAACCCTTACCCTAGGCTACCCTTGACTGCTTCTGCCTCCAATAGATTTCCTAAGCACTAGTGTTTTAAGAACAGCTTAAAAAGAGAATCCTAAAGTGATTTCTTTATAATGGGTGTGTTCCTTATCTTATCCTAGTGTCTAAACTCTTCTCCATGGCTGCACCCCCAAATAATATTCCTTTACGTGCTAAGGGGTATCTAGAGAGTGGGATAGGTTTAATAACTACCCTAACCCTAACGCGTACCCACCCTAACCCCTACCCTAACCCTAACATGTACCCTAATCCTAACCCGTACCCTAAACCGAGCCCTAACCCTAACACTAACCCTAACCCTAACCCTAACCCATACCCTACGCCGTACCCGAAACCCTCCCCGAACCCGTACCCTAAGCCATACCCTAAGCCTAACCCTAAGCCTAACCCTAACCCTAGGCTACCCTTGACTGCTTCTGCCTCCAATAGATTTCCTAAGCACTAGTGTTTTAAGCAACAGCTTAAAAAGAGAATCCTAATGTGATTTCTTTATAATGGGTGTGTTCCTTATCTTATCCTAGTGTCTAAACTCTTCTCCATGGCTGCACCCCCAAATAATATTGCCTTACGTGCTAAGGGGTATCTAGAGAGTGGGATAGGTTTAATAACTACCCTAACCTTAATGCGTACTCTAACCCTAACCCCTACCCTAACACTAACACGTACCCTAATCCTAACCCGTACCCTAAACCGAGCCCTAACCCTAACACTAACACTAACACTAACCCTAACACATACCCTACGCTGTACCCGAACCCCTCCCCAAACCCGTACCCTAAGCCATACCATAAGCCTAACCTTAAGCCTAACACTAACCCTAGGCTACCCTTGACTGCTTCTGCCTCCAATAGATTTCCTAAGCACTAGTGTTTTAAGCAACAGCTTAAAAAGAGAATCCTAATGTGATTTCTTTATAATGAGTGTGTTCCTTATCTTATCCTAGTGTCTAAATTCTTCTCCATGGCTGGAACCCCAAATAATATTCCTTTACGTGCTAAGGGGTATCTAGAGAGTGGGATAGGTTTACTAACTACCCTAACCCTAACGCGTACCCTAACCCTAACCCCTACCCTAAACCTAACACGTACCCTAATCCTAACCGTACCCTAAACCGAGCCCTAACCCTAACACTAACCCTAACCCTAACCCTAACCCATACCCTACGCCGTACCCGAAACCCTCCCCGAACCCGTACCCTAAGCCGTACCCTAAGCCTAACCCTAAGCCTAACCCTAACCCTAGGCTACCCTTGACTGCTTCTGCCTCCAATAGATTTCCTAAGCACTAGTGTTTTAAGCAACAGCTTAAAAAGAGAATCCTAATGTGATTTCTTTATAATGGGTGTGTTCCTTATCTTATCCTAGTGTCTAAACTCTTCTCCATGGCTGGACCCCCAAATAATATTCCTTTACGTGCTAAGGGGTATCTAGAGAGTGGGATAGGTTTAATAACTACCCTAACCCTAACGCGTACCCTAACCCTAACCCCTACCCTAACCCTAACACGTACCCTAATCCTAACCCGTACCTTAAACCGAGCCCTAACCCTAACACTAACCCTAACCCTAACCCTAACCCATACCCTACGCCGTACCCGAAACCCTCCCCGAACCCGTACCCTAAGCCGTACCCTAAGCCTAACCCTAAGCCTAACCCTAACCCTAGGCTACCCTTGACTGCTTCTGCCTCCAATAGATTTCCTAAGCACTAGTGTTTTAAGGAACAGCTTAAAAAGAGAATCCTAAAGTGATTTCTTTATAATGGGTGTGTTCCTTATCTTATCCTAGTGTCTAAACTCTTCTCCATGGCTGGACCCCCAAATAATATTCCTTTACGTGCTAAGGGGTATCTAGAGAGTGGGATAGGTTTAATAACTACCCTAACCCTAACGCGTACCCTAACCCTAACCCCTACCCTAACCCTAACACGTACCCTAATCCTAACCCGTACCCTAAACCGAGCCCTAACCCTAACACTAACCCTAACCCTAACCCATACCCTACGCCGTACCCGAAACCCTCCCCGAACCCGTACCCTAAGCCGTACCCTAAGCCTCACCCTAAGCCTAACCTTATCCTAGGCTACCCTTGACTGCTTCTGCCTCCAGTAGATTTCCTAAGCACTAGTGTTTTAAGGAACAGCTTAAAAAGAGAATCCTAATGTGATTTCTTTATAATGGGTGTGTTCCTTGTCTTATCCTAGTGTCTAAACTCTTCTCCATGGCTGGACCCTCAAATAATATTCCTTTACGTGCTAAGGGGTATCTAGAGAGTGGGATAGGTTTAATAACTACCCTAACCCTAACGCGTACCCTAACCCTAACCCCTACCCTAACCCTAACACGTACCCTAATCCTAACCCGTACCCTAAACCGAGCCCTAACCCTAACACTAACCCTAACCCTAACCCTAACCCATACCCTACGCCGTACCCGCACCCCTCCCCGAACCCGTACCCTAAGCCGTACCCTAAGCCTAACCCTAAGCCTAACCCTAACCCTAGGCTACCCTTGACTGCTTCTGCCTCCAATAGATTTCCTAAGCACTAGTGTTTTAAGGAAAAGCTTAAAAAGAGAATCCTAATGTGATTTCTTTATAATGGGTGTGTTCCTTATCTTATCCTAGTGTCTAAACTCTTCTCCATGGCTGGACCCCCAAATAATATTCCTTTACGTGCTAAGGGGTATCTAGAGAGTGGGATAGGTTTAATAACTACCCTAACCCTAACGCGTACCCTAACCCTAACCCCTACCCTAACCCTAACACGTACCCTAATCCTAACCCCTACCCTAAACCGAGCCCTAACCCTAACACTAACCCTAACCCTAACCCTAACCCATACCCTACGCCGTACCCGAAACCCTCCCCGAACTCGTACCCTAAGCTGTACCCTAAGCCTAACCCTAAGCCTAACCCTAACCCTAGGCTACCCTTGACTGCTTCTGCCTCCAATAGATTTCCTAAGCACTAGTGTTTTAAGAAACAGCTTAAAAAGAGAATCCTAATGTGATTTCTTTATAATGGGTGTGTTCCTTATCTTATCCTAGTGTCTAAACTTTTCTCCATGGCTGGACCCTCAAATAATATTCCTTTACGTGCTAAGGGGTATCTAGAGAGTGGGATAGGTTTACTAACTACCCTAACCCTAACGCGTACCCTAACCCTAACCCCTACCCTAAACCTAACACGTACCCTAATCCTAACCATACCCTAAACCGAGCCCTAACCCTAACACTAACCCTAACCCTAACCCTATCCCATACCCTACGCCGTACCCGAAACCCTCCCCGAACCCGTACCCTAAGCCGTACTCTAAGCCTAACCCTAAGCCTAACCCTAACCCTAGGCTACCCTTGACTGCTTCTGCCTCCAATAGATTTCCTAAGCACTAGTGTTTTAAGGAACAGCTTAAAAAGAGAATCCTAATGTGATTTCTTTATAATGGGTGTGTTCCTTATCTTATCCTAGTGTCTAAATTCTTCTCCATGGCTGGAACCCCAAATAATATTCCTTTACGTGCTAAGGGGTATCTAGAGAGTGGGATAGGTTTACTAAGTACCCTAACCCTAACGCGTACCCTAACCCTAACCCCTACCCTAAACCTAACACGTACCCTAATCCTAAACGTACCCTAAACCGAGCCCTAACCCTAACACTAACCCTAACCCTAACCCTAACCCATACCCTACGCCGTACCCGCACCCCTCCCCGAACCCGTAACCTAAGCCGTACCCTAAGCATAACCCTAAGCCTAACCCTAACCCTAGGCTACCCTTGACTGCTTCTGCCTCCAATAGATTTCCTAAGCACTACTGTTTTAAGGAACAGCTTAAAAAGAGAATCCTAATGTGATTTCTTTATAATGGGTGTGTTCCTTATCTTATCCTAGTGTCTAAACTCTTCTCCATGGCTGCACCCCCAAATAATATTCCCTTACGTGCTAAGGGGTATCTGGAGAGTGGGATAGGTTTCATAACTACCCTAACCCTAACGCGTACCCTAACCCTAACCCCTACCCTAACCCTAACACGTACCCTAATCCTAACCTGTACCCTAAACCGAGGCCTAACCCTAACACTAACCCTAACCCTAACCCTAACCCATAACCTACGCCATACCCGCACACCTCCCCGAACCCGTACCCTAAGCCATACCCTAAACCTAACCCTAAGCCTAACCCTAACCCTAGGCTACCCTTGACTGCTTCTGCCTCCAATTGATTTCCTAAGCAGTAGTGTTTTAAGGAACAGCTTAAAAAGAGAATCCTAAAGTGATTTCTTTATAATGGGTGTGTTCCTTATCTTATCCTAGTGTCTAAACTCTTCTCCATGGCTGGACCCCCAAATAATATTCCTTTACGTGCTAAGGGGGAGCTAGAGAGTGGGATAGGTTTACTAACTACCCTAGCCCTAACGCGTAACCTAACCCAAACCCCTACCCTAACCCTAACACGTACCCTAATCCTAACCCGTACCCTAAACCGAGCCCTATCCCTAACACTAACCCAAACCCTAACCCTAACCCATACCCTACGCCGTACACGAACACCTCCCCGAACCCATACCCCAAGCCGTACCCTAACCCTAACCCTAAGCCTAACCCTAACCCTAGGCTACCCTTGACTGCTTCTGCCTCCAATAGATTTCCTAAGCACTACTGTTTTAAGGAACAGCTTAAAAAGAGAATCCTAAAGTGATTTCTTTATAATGGGTGTGTTCCTTATCTTATCCTAGTGTCTAAACTCTTCTCCATGGCTGGACCCCCAAATAATATTCCTTTACGTGCTAAGGGGTATCTAGAGAGTGGGATAGGTTTAATAACTACCCTAACCCTAACGCGTACCCTAACCCTAACCCCTACCCTAACCCTAACACGTACCCTAATCCTAACCCGTACCCTAAACCGAGCCCTAACCCTAACACTAACCCTAACCCTAACCCTAACCCATACCCTACACCGTACCCGAAACCCTCCCCAAACTCGTACCCTAAGCCGTACCCTAAGCCTAACCCTAAGCCTAACCCTAACCCTAGGCTACCCTTGACTGCTTCTGCCTCCAATAGATTTCCTAAGCACTAGTGTTTTAAGGAACAGCTTAAAAAGAGAATCCTAATGTGATTTCTTTATAATGGGTGTGTTCCTTATCTTATCCTAGTGTCTAAACTTTTCTCCATGGCTGGACCCTCAAATAATATTCCTTTACGTGCTAAGGGGTATCTAGAGATTGGGATAGGTTTAATAACTACCCTAACCCTAACGCGTACCCTAACCCTAACCCCTACCCTAACCCTAACACGTACCCTAATCCTAACCCGTACCCTAAACCGAGCCCTAACCCTAACACTAACCCTAACCCTAACCCTAACCCATACCCTACGCCGTACACGCACCCCTCCCTGAACCCGTACCCTAAGCCGTACCCTAAGCCTAACCCTAAGCCTAACCCTAACCCTAGGCTACCCTTGACTGCTTCTGCCTCCAATAGATTTCCTAAGCACTAGTGTTTTAAGGAACAGCTTAAAAAGAGAATCCTAATGTGATTTCTTTATAATGGGTGTGTTCCTTATCTTATCCTAGTGTCTAAACTCTTCTCCATGGCTGGACCCTCAAATAATATTCCTTTACGTGCTAAGGGGTATCTAGAGAGTGGGATAGGTTTAATAACTACCCTAACCCTAACGCGTACCCTAACCCTAACCCCTACCCTAACCCTAACACGTACCCTAATCCTAACCTGTACCCTAAACCGAGCCCTAACCCTAACACTAACCCTAACCCTAACCCTAACCCATACCCTACGCCGTACCCGCACCCCTCCCCGAACCCGTACCCTAAGCCGTACCCTAAGCCTAACCCTAAGCCTAACCCTAACCCTAGGCTACCCTTGACTGCTTCTGCCTCCAATAGATTTCCTAAGCACTACTGTTTTAAGGAACAGCTTAAAAAGAGAATCCTAATGTGATTTCTTTATAATGGGTGTGTTCCTTATCTTATCCTAGTGTCTAAACTCTTCTCCATGGCTGCACCCCCAAATAATATTCCCTTACGTGCTAAGGGGTATCTAGAGAGTGGGATAGGTTTAATAACTACCCTAACCCTAACGCGTACCCTAACCCTAACCCCTACCCTAACCCTAACACGTACCCTAATCCTAACCTGTACCCTAAACCGAGCCCTAACCCTAACACTAACCCTAACCCTAACCCTTACCCATACCCTACGCCGTACCCGCACCCCTCCCCGAACCCGTACCCTAAGCCATACCCTAAACCTAACCCTAAGCCTAACCCTAACCCTAGGCTACCCTTGACTGCTTCTGCCTCCAATTGATTTCCTAAGCAGTAGTGTTTTAAGGAACAGCTTAAAAAGAGAATCCTAAAGTGATTTCTTTATAATGGGTGTGTTCCTTATCTTATCTTAGTGTCTAAACTCTTCTCCATGGCTGGACCCCCAAATAATATTCCTTTACGTGCTAAGGGGGAGCTAGAGAGTGGGATAGGTTTACTAACTACCCTAGCCCTAACGCGTAACCTAACCCTAACCCCTACCCTAACCCTAACACGTACCCTAATCCTAACCCGTACCCTAAACCGAGCCCTAACCCTAACACTAACCCAAACCCTAACCCTAACCCATACCCTACGCCGTACACGAACACCTCCCCGAACCCATACCCCAAGCCGTACCCTAAACCTAACCCTAAGCCTAACCCTAACACTAGGCTACCCTTGACTGCTTCTGCCTCCAATAGATTTCCTAAGCACTAGTGTTTTAAGGAACAGCTTAAAAAGAGAATCCTAAAGTGATTTCTTTATAATGGGTGTGTTCCTTATCTTATCCTAGTGTCTAAACTCTTCTCCATGGCTGCACCCCCAAATAATATTGCCTTACGTGCTAAGGGGTATCTAGAGAGTGGGATAGGTTTAATAACTACCCTAACCCTAATGCGTACTCTAACCCTAACCCCTACCCTAACACTAACACGTACCCTAATCCTAACCCGTACCCTAAACCGAGCCCTAACCCTAACACTAACACTAACCCTAACCCTAACCCATACCCTACGCCGTACCTGAACCCCTCCCCAAACCCGTACCCTAAGCCGTACCCTAAGCCTAACCCTAAGCCTAACACTAACCCTAGGCTACCCTTGACTGCTTCTGCCTCCAATAGATTTCCTAAGCACTAGTGTTTTAAGCAACAGCTTAAAAAGAGAATCCTAATGTGATTTCTTTATAATGGGTGTGTTCCTTATCTTATCCTAGTGTCTAAATTCTTCTCCATTGCTGGAACCCCAAATAATATTCCTTTACGTGCTAAGGGGTATCTAGAGAGTGGGATAGGTTTACTAACTACCCTAACCCTAACGCGTACCCTAACCCTAACCCCTACCCTAAACCTAACACGTACCCTAATCCTAACCATACCCTAAACCGAGCCCTAACCCTAACACTAACCCTAACCCTAACCCTATCCCATACCCTACGCCGTACCCGAAACCCTCCCCGAACCCGTACCCTAAGCCGTACTCTAAGCCTAACCCTAAGCCTAACCCTAACCCTAGGCTACCCTTGACTGCTTCTGCCTCCAATAGATTTCCTAAGCACTAGTGTTTTAAGGAACAGCTTAAAAAGAGAATCCTAATGTGATTTCTTTATAATGGGTGTGTTCCTTATCTTATCCTAGTGTCTAAACTCTTCTCCATGGCTGGACCCTCAAATAATATTCCTTTACGTGCTAAGGGGTATCTAGAGAGTGAGATAGGTTTAATAACTACCCTAACCCTAACGCGTACCCTAACCCTAACCCCTACCCTAACCCTAACACGTACCCTAATCCTAACCTGTACCCTAAACCGAGCCCTAACCCTAACACTAACCCTAACCCTAACCCTTACCCATACCCTACGCCGTACCCGCACCCCTCCCCGAACCCGTACCCTAAGCCATACCCTAAACCTAACCCTAAGCCTAACCCTAACCCTAGGCTACCCTTGACTGCTTCTGCCTCCAATTGATTTCCTAAGCAGTAGTGTTTTAAGGAACAGCTTAAAAAGAGAATCCTAAAGTGATTTCTTTATAATGGGTGTGTTCCTTATCTTATCTTAGTGTCTAAACTCTTCTCCATGGCTGGACCCCCAAATAATATTCCTTTACGTGCTAAGGGGGAGCTAGAGAGTGGGATAGGTTTACTAACTACCCTAGCCCTAACGCGTAACCTAACCCTAACCCCTACCCTAACCCTAACACGTACCCTAATCCTAACCCGTACCCTAAACCGAGCCCTAACCCTAACACTAACCCAAACCCTAACCCTAACCCATACCCTACGCCGTACACGAACACCTCCCCGAACCCATACCCCAAGCCGTACCCTAAACCTAACCCTAAGCCTAACCCTAACACTAGGCTACCCTTGACTGCTTCTGCCTCCAATAGATTTCCTAAGCACTAGTGTTTTAAGGAACAGCTTAAAAAGAGAATCCTAATGTGATTTCTTTATAATGGGTGTGTTCCTTATCTTATCCTAGTGTCTAAACTCTTCTCCATGGCTGCACCCCCAAATAATATTGCCTTACGTGCTAAGGGGTATCTAGAGAGTGGGATAGGTTTAATAACTACCCTAACCCTAATGCGTACTCTAACCCTAACCCCTACCCTAACACTAACACGTACCCTAATCCTAACCCGTACCCTAAACCGAGCCCTAACCCTAACACTAACACTAACCCTAACCCTAACCCATACCCTACGCCGTACCTGAACCCCTCCCCAAACCCGTACCCTAAGCCGTACCCTAAGCCTAACCCTAAGCCTAACACTAACCCTAGGCTACCCTTGACTGCTTCTGCCTCCAATAGATTTCCTAAGCACTAGTGTTTTAAGCAACAGCTTAAAAAGAGAATCCTAATGTGATTTCTTTATAATGGGTGTGTTCCTTATCTTATCCTAGTGTCTAAATTCTTCTCCATTGCTGGAACCCCAAATAATATTCCTTTACGTGCTAAGGGGTATCTAGAGAGTGGGATAGGTTTACTAACTACCCTAACCCTAACGCGTACCCTAACCCTAACCCCTACCCTAAACCTAACACGTACCCTAATCCTAACCATACCCTAAACCGAGCCCTAACCCTAACACTAACCCTAACCCTAACCCTATCCCATACCCTACGCCGTACCCGAAACCCTCCCCGAACCCGTACCCTAAGCCGTACTCTAAGCCTAACCCTAAGCCTAACCCTAACCCTAGGCTACCCTTGACTGCTTCTGCCTCCAATAGATTTCCTAAGCACTAGTGTTTTAAGGAACAGCTTAAAAAGAGAATCCTAATGTGATTTCTTTATAATGGGTGTGTTCCTTATCTTATCCTAGTGTCTAAACTCTTCTCCATGGCTGGACCCTCAAATAATATTCCTTTACGTGCTAAGGGGTATCTAGAGAGTGAGATAGGTTTAATAACTACCCTAACCCTAACGCGTACCCTAACCCTAACCCCTACCCTAACCCTAACACGTACCCTAATCCTAACCCCTACCCTAAACCGAGCCCTAACCCTAACACTAACCCTAACCCTAACCCTAACCCATACCCTACGCCGTACCCGAAACCCTCCCCGAACTCGTACCCTAAGCTGTACCCTAAGCCTAACCCTAAGCCTAACCCTAACCCTAGGCTACCCTTGACTGCTTCTGCCTCCAATAGATTTCCTAAGCACTAGTGTTTTAAGAAACAGCTTAAAAAGAGAATCCTAATGTGATTTCTTTATAATGGGTGTGTTCCTTATCTTATCCTAGTGTCTAAACTTTTCTCCATGGCTGGACCCTCAAATAATATTCCTTTACGTGCTAAGGGGTATCTAGAGAGTGGGATAGGTTTACTAACTACCCTAACCCTAACGCGTACCCTAACCCTAACCCCTACCCTAAACCTAACACGTACCCTAATCCTAACCATACCCTAAACCGAGCCCTAACCCTAACACTAACCCTAACCCTAACCCTATCCCATACCCTACGCCGTACCCGAAACCCTCCCCGAACCCGTACCCTAAGCCGTACTCTAAGCCTAACCCTAAGCCTAACCCTAACCCTAGGCTACCCTTGACTGCTTCTGCCTCCAATAGATTTCCTAAGCACTAGTGTTTTAAGGAACAGCTTAAAAAGAGAATCCTAATGTGATTTCTTTATAATGGGT
Source organism: Balaenoptera borealis (assembly GCF_965194805.1). Taxonomy (NCBI): domain Eukaryota; kingdom Metazoa; phylum Chordata; class Mammalia; order Artiodactyla; family Balaenopteridae; genus Balaenoptera; species Balaenoptera borealis. Next base: position 870,338 of record NW_028123906.1, on the reverse strand, counting down.
GTGTTCCTTATCTTATCCTAGTGTCTAAATTCTTCTCCATGGCTGGAACCCCAAATAATATTCCTTTACGTGCTAAGGGGTATCTAGAGAGTGGGATAGGTTTACTAAGTACCCTAACCCTAACGCGTACCCTAACCCTAACCCCTACCCTAAACCTAACACGTACCCTAATCCTAAACGTACCCTAAACCGAGCCCTAACCCTAACACTAACCCTAACCCTAACCCTAACCCATACCCTACGCCGTACCCGCACCCCTCCCCGAACCCGTAACCTAAGCCGTACCCTAAGCATAACCCTAAGCCTAACCCTAACCCTAGGCTACCCTTGACTGCTTCTGCCTCCAATAGATTTCCTAAGCACTACTGTTTTAAGGAACAGCTTAAAAAGAGAATCCTAATGTGATTTCTTTATAATGGGTGTGTTCCTTATCTTATCCTAGTGTCTAAACTCTTCTCCATGGCTGCACCCCCAAATAATATTCCCTTACGTGCTAAGGGGTATCTGGAGAGTGGGATAGGTTTCATAACTACCCTAACCCTAACGCGTACCCTAACCCTAACCCCTACCCTAACCCTAACACGTACCCTAATCCTAACCTGTACCCTAAACCGAGGCCTAACCCTAACACTAACCCTAACCCTAACCCTAACCCATAACCTACGCCATACCCGCACACCTCCCCGAACCCGTACCCTAAGCCATACCCTAAACCTAACCCTAAGCCTAACCCTAACCCTAGGCTACCCTTGACTGCTTCTGCCTCCAATTGATTTCCTAAGCAGTAGTGTTTTAAGGAACAGCTTAAAAAGAGAATCCTAAAGTGATTTCTTTATAATGGGTGTGTTCCTTATCTTATCCTAGTGTCTAAACTCTTCTCCATGGCTGGACCCCCAAATAATATTCCTTTACGTGCTAAGGGGGAGCTAGAGAGTGGGATAGGTTTACTAACTACCCTAGCCCTAACGCGTAACCTAACCCAAACCCCTACCCTAACCCTAACACGTACCCTAATCCTAACCCGTACCCTAAACCGAGCCCTATCCCTAACACTAACCCAAACCCTAACCCTAACCCATACCCTACGCCGTACACGAACACCTCCCCGAACCCATACCCCAAGCCGTACCCTAACCCTAACCCTAAGCCTAACCCTAACCCTAGGCTACCCTTGACTGCTTCTGCCTCCAATAGATTTCCTAAGCACTACTGTTTTAAGGAACAGCTTAAAAAGAGAATCCTAAAGTGATTTCTTTATAATGGGTGTGTTCCTTATCTTATCCTAGTGTCTAAACTCTTCTCCATGGCTGGACCCCCAAATAATATTCCTTTACGTGCTAAGGGGTATCTAGAGAGTGGGATAGGTTTAATAACTACCCTAACCCTAACGCGTACCCTAACCCTAACCCCTACCCTAACCCTAACACGTACCCTAATCCTAACCCGTACCCTAAACCGAGCCCTAACCCTAACACTAACCCTAACCCTAACCCTAACCCATACCCTACACCGTACCCGAAACCCTCCCCAAACTCGTACCCTAAGCCGTACCCTAAGCCTAACCCTAAGCCTAACCCTAACCCTAGGCTACCCTTGACTGCTTCTGCCTCCAATAGATTTCCTAAGCACTAGTGTTTTAAGGAACAGCTTAAAAAGAGAATCCTAATGTGATTTCTTTATAATGGGTGTGTTCCTTATCTTATCCTAGTGTCTAAACTTTTCTCCATGGCTGGACCCTCAAATAATATTCCTTTACGTGCTAAGGGGTATCTAGAGATTGGGATAGGTTTAATAACTACCCTAACCCTAACGCGTACCCTAACCCTAACCCCTACCCTAACCCTAACACGTACCCTAATCCTAACCCGTACCCTAAACCGAGCCCTAACCCTAACACTAACCCTAACCCTAACCCTAACCCATACCCTACGCCGTACACGCACCCCTCCCTGAACCCGTACCCTAAGCCGTACCCTAAGCCTAACCCTAAGCCTAACCCTAACCCTAGGCTACCCTTGACTGCTTCTGCCTCCAATAGATTTCCTAAGCACTAGTGTTTTAAGGAACAGCTTAAAAAGAGAATCCTAATGTGATTTCTTTATAATGGGTGTGTTCCTTATCTTATCCTAGTGTCTAAACTCTTCTCCATGGCTGGACCCTCAAATAATATTCCTTTACGTGCTAAGGGGTATCTAGAGAGTGGGATAGGTTTAATAACTACCCTAACCCTAACGCGTACCCTAACCCTAACCCCTACCCTAACCCTAACACGTACCCTAATCCTAACCTGTACCCTAAACCGAGCCCTAACCCTAACACTAACCCTAACCCTAACCCTAACCCATACCCTACGCCGTACCCGCACCCCTCCCCGAACCCGTACCCTAAGCCGTACCCTAAGCCTAACCCTAAGCCTAACCCTAACCCTAGGCTACCCTTGACTGCTTCTGCCTCCAATAGATTTCCTAAGCACTACTGTTTTAAGGAACAGCTTAAAAAGAGAATCCTAATGTGATTTCTTTATAATGGGTGTGTTCCTTATCTTATCCTAGTGTCTAAACTCTTCTCCATGGCTGCACCCCCAAATAATATTCCCTTACGTGCTAAGGGGTATCTAGAGAGTGGGATAGGTTTAATAACTACCCTAACCCTAACGCGTACCCTAACCCTAACCCCTACCCTAACCCTAACACGTACCCTAATCCTAACCTGTACCCTAAACCGAGCCCTAACCCTAACACTAACCCTAACCCTAACCCTTACCCATACCCTACGCCGTACCCGCACCCCTCCCCGAACCCGTACCCTAAGCCATACCCTAAACCTAACCCTAAGCCTAACCCTAACCCTAGGCTACCCTTGACTGCTTCTGCCTCCAATTGATTTCCTAAGCAGTAGTGTTTTAAGGAACAGCTTAAAAAGAGAATCCTAAAGTGATTTCTTTATAATGGGTGTGTTCCTTATCTTATCTTAGTGTCTAAACTCTTCTCCATGGCTGGACCCCCAAATAATATTCCTTTACGTGCTAAGGGGGAGCTAGAGAGTGGGATAGGTTTACTAACTACCCTAGCCCTAACGCGTAACCTAACCCTAACCCCTACCCTAACCCTAACACGTACCCTAATCCTAACCCGTACCCTAAACCGAGCCCTAACCCTAACACTAACCCAAACCCTAACCCTAACCCATACCCTACGCCGTACACGAACACCTCCCCGAACCCATACCCCAAGCCGTACCCTAAACCTAACCCTAAGCCTAACCCTAACACTAGGCTACCCTTGACTGCTTCTGCCTCCAATAGATTTCCTAAGCACTAGTGTTTTAAGGAACAGCTTAAAAAGAGAATCCTAAAGTGATTTCTTTATAATGGGTGTGTTCCTTATCTTATCCTAGTGTCTAAACTCTTCTCCATGGCTGCACCCCCAAATAATATTGCCTTACGTGCTAAGGGGTATCTAGAGAGTGGGATAGGTTTAATAACTACCCTAACCCTAATGCGTACTCTAACCCTAACCCCTACCCTAACACTAACACGTACCCTAATCCTAACCCGTACCCTAAACCGAGCCCTAACCCTAACACTAACACTAACCCTAACCCTAACCCATACCCTACGCCGTACCTGAACCCCTCCCCAAACCCGTACCCTAAGCCGTACCCTAAGCCTAACCCTAAGCCTAACACTAACCCTAGGCTACCCTTGACTGCTTCTGCCTCCAATAGATTTCCTAAGCACTAGTGTTTTAAGCAACAGCTTAAAAAGAGAATCCTAATGTGATTTCTTTATAATGGGTGTGTTCCTTATCTTATCCTAGTGTCTAAATTCTTCTCCATTGCTGGAACCCCAAATAATATTCCTTTACGTGCTAAGGGGTATCTAGAGAGTGGGATAGGTTTACTAACTACCCTAACCCTAACGCGTACCCTAACCCTAACCCCTACCCTAAACCTAACACGTACCCTAATCCTAACCATACCCTAAACCGAGCCCTAACCCTAACACTAACCCTAACCCTAACCCTATCCCATACCCTACGCCGTACCCGAAACCCTCCCCGAACCCGTACCCTAAGCCGTACTCTAAGCCTAACCCTAAGCCTAACCCTAACCCTAGGCTACCCTTGACTGCTTCTGCCTCCAATAGATTTCCTAAGCACTAGTGTTTTAAGGAACAGCTTAAAAAGAGAATCCTAATGTGATTTCTTTATAATGGGTGTGTTCCTTATCTTATCCTAGTGTCTAAACTCTTCTCCATGGCTGGACCCTCAAATAATATTCCTTTACGTGCTAAGGGGTATCTAGAGAGTGAGATAGGTTTAATAACTACCCTAACCCTAACGCGTACCCTAACCCTAACCCCTACCCTAACCCTAACACGTACCCTAATCCTAACCTGTACCCTAAACCGAGCCCTAACCCTAACACTAACCCTAACCCTAACCCTTACCCATACCCTACGCCGTACCCGCACCCCTCCCCGAACCCGTACCCTAAGCCATACCCTAAACCTAACCCTAAGCCTAACCCTAACCCTAGGCTACCCTTGACTGCTTCTGCCTCCAATTGATTTCCTAAGCAGTAGTGTTTTAAGGAACAGCTTAAAAAGAGAATCCTAAAGTGATTTCTTTATAATGGGTGTGTTCCTTATCTTATCTTAGTGTCTAAACTCTTCTCCATGGCTGGACCCCCAAATAATATTCCTTTACGTGCTAAGGGGGAGCTAGAGAGTGGGATAGGTTTACTAACTACCCTAGCCCTAACGCGTAACCTAACCCTAACCCCTACCCTAACCCTAACACGTACCCTAATCCTAACCCGTACCCTAAACCGAGCCCTAACCCTAACACTAACCCAAACCCTAACCCTAACCCATACCCTACGCCGTACACGAACACCTCCCCGAACCCATACCCCAAGCCGTACCCTAAACCTAACCCTAAGCCTAACCCTAACACTAGGCTACCCTTGACTGCTTCTGCCTCCAATAGATTTCCTAAGCACTAGTGTTTTAAGGAACAGCTTAAAAAGAGAATCCTAATGTGATTTCTTTATAATGGGTGTGTTCCTTATCTTATCCTAGTGTCTAAACTCTTCTCCATGGCTGCACCCCCAAATAATATTGCCTTACGTGCTAAGGGGTATCTAGAGAGTGGGATAGGTTTAATAACTACCCTAACCCTAATGCGTACTCTAACCCTAACCCCTACCCTAACACTAACACGTACCCTAATCCTAACCCGTACCCTAAACCGAGCCCTAACCCTAACACTAACACTAACCCTAACCCTAACCCATACCCTACGCCGTACCTGAACCCCTCCCCAAACCCGTACCCTAAGCCGTACCCTAAGCCTAACCCTAAGCCTAACACTAACCCTAGGCTACCCTTGACTGCTTCTGCCTCCAATAGATTTCCTAAGCACTAGTGTTTTAAGCAACAGCTTAAAAAGAGAATCCTAATGTGATTTCTTTATAATGGGTGTGTTCCTTATCTTATCCTAGTGTCTAAATTCTTCTCCATTGCTGGAACCCCAAATAATATTCCTTTACGTGCTAAGGGGTATCTAGAGAGTGGGATAGGTTTACTAACTACCCTAACCCTAACGCGTACCCTAACCCTAACCCCTACCCTAAACCTAACACGTACCCTAATCCTAACCATACCCTAAACCGAGCCCTAACCCTAACACTAACCCTAACCCTAACCCTATCCCATACCCTACGCCGTACCCGAAACCCTCCCCGAACCCGTACCCTAAGCCGTACTCTAAGCCTAACCCTAAGCCTAACCCTAACCCTAGGCTACCCTTGACTGCTTCTGCCTCCAATAGATTTCCTAAGCACTAGTGTTTTAAGGAACAGCTTAAAAAGAGAATCCTAATGTGATTTCTTTATAATGGGTGTGTTCCTTATCTTATCCTAGTGTCTAAACTCTTCTCCATGGCTGGACCCTCAAATAATATTCCTTTACGTGCTAAGGGGTATCTAGAGAGTGAGATAGGTTTAATAACTACCCTAATCCTAACGCGTACCCTAACCCTAACCCCTACCCTAACCCTAACACGTACCCTAATCCTAACCCGTACCCTAAACCGAGCCCTAACCCTAACACTAACCCTAACCCTAACCCTAACCCATACCCTACGCCGTACCCGCACCCCTCCCCGAACCCGTAACCTAAGCCGTACCCTAAGCCTAACCCTAAGCCTAACCCTAACCCTAGGCTACCCTTGACTGCTTCTGCCTCCAATAGATTTCCTAAGCACTACTGTTTTAAGGAACAGCTTAAAAAGAGAATCCTAATGTGATTTCTTTATAATGGGTGTGTTCCTTATCTTATCCTAGTGTCTAAACTCTTCTCCATGGCTGCACCCCCAAATAATATTCCCTTACGTGCTAAGGGGTATCTAGAGAGTGGGATAGGTTTAATAACTACCCTAACCCTAACGCGTACCCTAACCCTAACCCCTACCCTAACCCTAACACGTACCCTAATCCTAACCTGTACCCTAAACCGAGCCCTAACCCTAACACTAACCCTAACCCTAACCCTAACCCATACCCTACGCCGTACCCGCACCCCTCCCCGAACCCGTACCCTAAGCCATACCCTAAACCTAACCCTAAGCCTAACCCTAACCCTAGGCTACCCTTGACTGCTTCTGCCTCCAATTGATTTCCTAAGCACTAGTGTTTTAAGGAACAGCTTAAAAAGAGAATCCTAATGTGATTTCTTTATAATGGGTGTGTTCCTTATCTTATCCTAGTGTCTAAACACTTCTCCATGGCTGGACCCCCAAATAATATTCCTTTACGTGCTAAGGGGGATCTAGAGAGTGGGATAGGTTTACTAACTACCCTAGCCCTAACGCGTAACCTAACCCTAACCACTCCCCTAACCCTAACACGTACCCTAATCCTAACCCGTACCCTAAACCGAGCCCTAACCCTAACACTAACCCAAACCCTAACCCTAACCCATACCCTACGCCGTACACGAACACCTCCCCGAACCCATACCCCAAGCCGTACCCTAACCCTAACCCTAAGCCTAACCCTTACCCTAGGCTACCCTTGACTGCTTCTGCCTCCAATAGATTTCCTAAGCACTAGTGTTTTAAGAACAGCTTAAAAAGAGAATCCTAAAGTGATTTCTTTATAATGGGTGTGTTCCTTATCTTATCCTAGTGTCTAAACTCTTCTCCATGGCTGCACCCCCAAATAATATTCCTTTACGTGCTAAGGGGTATCTAGAGAGTGGGATAGGTTTAATAACTACCCTAACCCTAACGCGTACCCACCCTAACCCCTACCCTAACCCTAACATGTACCCTAATCCTAACCCGTACCCTAAACCGAGCCCTAACCCTAACACTAACCCTAACCCTAACCCTAACCCATACCCTACGCCGTACCCGAAACCCTCCCCGAACCCGTACCCTAAGCCATACCCTAAGCCTAACCCTAAGCCTAACCCTAACCCTAGGCTACCCTTGACTGCTTCTGCCTCCAATAGATTTCCTAAGCACTAGTGTTTTAAGCAACAGCTTAAAAAGAGAATCCTAATGTGATTTCTTTATAATGGGTGTGTTCCTTATCTTATCCTAGTGTCTAAACTCTTCTCCATGGCTGCACCCCCAAATAATATTGCCTTACGTGCTAAGGGGTATCTAGAGAGTGGGATAGGTTTAATAACTACCCTAACCTTAATGCGTACTCTAACCCTAACCCCTACCCTAACACTAACACGTACCCTAATCCTAACCCGTACCCTAAACCGAGCCCTAACCCTAACACTAACACTAACACTAACCCTAACACATACCCTACGCTGTACCCGAACCCCTCCCCAAACCCGTACCCTAAGCCATACCATAAGCCTAACCTTAAGCCTAACACTAACCCTAGGCTACCCTTGACTGCTTCTGCCTCCAATAGATTTCCTAAGCACTAGTGTTTTAAGCAACAGCTTAAAAAGAGAATCCTAATGTGATTTCTTTATAATGAGTGTGTTCCTTATCTTATCCTAGTGTCTAAATTCTTCTCCATGGCTGGAACCCCAAATAATATTCCTTTACGTGCTAAGGGGTATCTAGAGAGTGGGATAGGTTTACTAACTACCCTAACCCTAACGCGTACCCTAACCCTAACCCCTACCCTAAACCTAACACGTACCCTAATCCTAACCGTACCCTAAACCGAGCCCTAACCCTAACACTAACCCTAACCCTAACCCTAACCCATACCCTACGCCGTACCCGAAACCCTCCCCGAACCCGTACCCTAAGCCGTACCCTAAGCCTAACCCTAAGCCTAACCCTAACCCTAGGCTACCCTTGACTGCTTCTGCCTCCAATAGATTTCCTAAGCACTAGTGTTTTAAGCAACAGCTTAAAAAGAGAATCCTAATGTGATTTCTTTATAATGGGTGTGTTCCTTATCTTATCCTAGTGTCTAAACTCTTCTCCATGGCTGGACCCCCAAATAATATTCCTTTACGTGCTAAGGGGTATCTAGAGAGTGGGATAGGTTTAATAACTACCCTAACCCTAACGCGTACCCTAACCCTAACCCCTACCCTAACCCTAACACGTACCCTAATCCTAACCCGTACCTTAAACCGAGCCCTAACCCTAACACTAACCCTAACCCTAACCCTAACCCATACCCTACGCCGTACCCGAAACCCTCCCCGAACCCGTACCCTAAGCCGTACCCTAAGCCTAACCCTAAGCCTAACCCTAACCCTAGGCTACCCTTGACTGCTTCTGCCTCCAATAGATTTCCTAAGCACTAGTGTTTTAAGGAACAGCTTAAAAAGAGAATCCTAAAGTGATTTCTTTATAATGGGTGTGTTCCTTATCTTATCCTAGTGTCTAAACTCTTCTCCATGGCTGGACCCCCAAATAATATTCCTTTACGTGCTAAGGGGTATCTAGAGAGTGGGATAGGTTTAATAACTACCCTAACCCTAACGCGTACCCTAACCCTAACCCCTACCCTAACCCTAACACGTACCCTAATCCTAACCCGTACCCTAAACCGAGCCCTAACCCTAACACTAACCCTAACCCTAACCCATACCCTACGCCGTACCCGAAACCCTCCCCGAACCCGTACCCTAAGCCGTACCCTAAGCCTCACCCTAAGCCTAACCTTATCCTAGGCTACCCTTGACTGCTTCTGCCTCCAGTAGATTTCCTAAGCACTAGTGTTTTAAGGAACAGCTTAAAAAGAGAATCCTAATGTGATTTCTTTATAATGGGTGTGTTCCTTGTCTTATCCTAGTGTCTAAACTCTTCTCCATGGCTGGACCCTCAAATAATATTCCTTTACGTGCTAAGGGGTATCTAGAGAGTGGGATAGGTTTAATAACTACCCTAACCCTAACGCGTACCCTAACCCTAACCCCTACCCTAACCCTAACACGTACCCTAATCCTAACCCGTACCCTAAACCGAGCCCTAACCCTAACACTAACCCTAACCCTAACCCTAACCCATACCCTACGCCGTACCCGCACCCCTCCCCGAACCCGTACCCTAAGCCGTACCCTAAGCCTAACCCTAAGCCTAACCCTAACCCTAGGCTACCCTTGACTGCTTCTGCCTCCAATAGATTTCCTAAGCACTAGTGTTTTAAGGAAAAGCTTAAAAAGAGAATCCTAATGTGATTTCTTTATAATGGGTGTGTTCCTTATCTTATCCTAGTGTCTAAACTCTTCTCCATGGCTGGACCCCCAAATAATATTCCTTTACGTGCTAAGGGGTATCTAGAGAGTGGGATAGGTTTAATAACTACCCTAACCCTAACGCGTACCCTAACCCTAACCCCTACCCTAACCCTAACACGTACCCTAATCCTAACCCCTACCCTAAACCGAGCCCTAACCCTAACACTAACCCTAACCCTAACCCTAACCCATACCCTACGCCGTACCCGAAACCCTCCCCGAACTCGTACCCTAAGCTGTACCCTAAGCCTAACCCTAAGCCTAACCCTAACCCTAGGCTACCCTTGACTGCTTCTGCCTCCAATAGATTTCCTAAGCACTAGTGTTTTAAGAAACAGCTTAAAAAGAGAATCCTAATGTGATTTCTTTATAATGGGTGTGTTCCTTATCTTATCCTAGTGTCTAAACTTTTCTCCATGGCTGGACCCTCAAATAATATTCCTTTACGTGCTAAGGGGTATCTAGAGAGTGGGATAGGTTTACTAACTACCCTAACCCTAACGCGTACCCTAACCCTAACCCCTACCCTAAACCTAACACGTACCCTAATCCTAACCATACCCTAAACCGAGCCCTAACCCTAACACTAACCCTAACCCTAACCCTATCCCATACCCTACGCCGTACCCGAAACCCTCCCCGAACCCGTACCCTAAGCCGTACTCTAAGCCTAACCCTAAGCCTAACCCTAACCCTAGGCTACCCTTGACTGCTTCTGCCTCCAATAGATTTCCTAAGCACTAGTGTTTTAAGGAACAGCTTAAAAAGAGAATCCTAATGTGATTTCTTTATAATGGGTGTGTTCCTTATCTTATCCTAGTGTCTAAATTCTTCTCCATGGCTGGAACCCCAAATAATATTCCTTTACGTGCTAAGGGGTATCTAGAGAGTGGGATAGGTTTACTAAGTACCCTAACCCTAACGCGTACCCTAACCCTAACCCCTACCCTAAACCTAACACGTACCCTAATCCTAAACGTACCCTAAACCGAGCCCTAACCCTAACACTAACCCTAACCCTAACCCTAACCCATACCCTACGCCGTACCCGCACCCCTCCCCGAACCCGTAACCTAAGCCGTACCCTAAGCATAACCCTAAGCCTAACCCTAACCCTAGGCTACCCTTGACTGCTTCTGCCTCCAATAGATTTCCTAAGCACTACTGTTTTAAGGAACAGCTTAAAAAGAGAATCCTAATGTGATTTCTTTATAATGGGTGTGTTCCTTATCTTATCCTAGTGTCTAAACTCTTCTCCATGGCTGCACCCCCAAATAATATTCCCTTACGTGCTAAGGGGTATCTGGAGAGTGGGATAGGTTTCATAACTACCCTAACCCTAACGCGTACCCTAACCCTAACCCCTACCCTAACCCTAACACGTACCCTAATCCTAACCTGTACCCTAAACCGAGGCCTAACCCTAACACTAACCCTAACCCTAACCCTAACCCATAACCTACGCCATACCCGCACACCTCCCCGAACCCGTACCCTAAGCCATACCCTAAACCTAACCCTAAGCCTAACCCTAACCCTAGGCTACCCTTGACTGCTTCTGCCTCCAATTGATTTCCTAAGCAGTAGTGTTTTAAGGAACAGCTTAAAAAGAGAATCCTAAAGTGATTTCTTTATAATGGGTGTGTTCCTTATCTTATCCTAGTGTCTAAACTCTTCTCCATGGCTGGACCCCCAAATAATATTCCTTTACGTGCTAAGGGGGAGCTAGAGAGTGGGATAGGTTTACTAACTACCCTAGCCCTAACGCGTAACCTAACCCAAACCCCTACCCTAACCCTAACACGTACCCTAATCCTAACCCGTACCCTAAACCGAGCCCTATCCCTAACACTAACCCAAACCCTAACCCTAACCCATACCCTACGCCGTACACGAACACCTCCCCGAACCCATACCCCAAGCCGTACCCTAACCCTAACCCTAAGCCTAACCCTAACCCTAGGCTACCCTTGACTGCTTCTGCCTCCAATAGATTTCCTAAGCACTACTGTTTTAAGGAACAGCTTAAAAAGAGAATCCTAAAGTGATTTCTTTATAATGGGTGTGTTCCTTATCTTATCCTAGTGTCTAAACTCTTCTCCATGGCTGGACCCCCAAATAATATTCCTTTACGTGCTAAGGGGTATCTAGAGAGTGGGATAGGTTTAATAACTACCCTAACCCTAACGCGTACCCTAACCCTAACCCCTACCCTAACCCTAACACGTACCCTAATCCTAACCCGTACCCTAAACCGAGCCCTAACCCTAACACTAACCCTAACCCTAACCCTAACCCATACCCTACACCGTACCCGAAACCCTCCCCAAACTCGTACCCTAAGCCGTACCCTAAGCCTAACCCTAAGCCTAACCCTAACCCTAGGCTACCCTTGACTGCTTCTGCCTCCAATAGATTTCCTAAGCACTAGTGTTTTAAGGAACAGCTTAAAAAGAGAATCCTAATGTGATTTCTTTATAATGGGTGTGTTCCTTATCTTATCCTAGTGTCTAAACTTTTCTCCATGGCTGGACCCTCAAATAATATTCCTTTACGTGCTAAGGGGTATCTAGAGATTGGGATAGGTTTAATAACTACCCTAACCCTAACGCGTACCCTAACCCTAACCCCTACCCTAACCCTAACACGTACCCTAATCCTAACCCGTACCCTAAACCGAGCCCTAACCCTAACACTAACCCTAACCCTAACCCTAACCCATACCCTACGCCGTACACGCACCCCTCCCTGAACCCGTACCCTAAGCCGTACCCTAAGCCTAACCCTAAGCCTAACCCTAACCCTAGGCTACCCTTGACTGCTTCTGCCTCCAATAGATTTCCTAAGCACTAGTGTTTTAAGGAACAGCTTAAAAAGAGAATCCTAATGTGATTTCTTTATAATGGGTGTGTTCCTTATCTTATCCTAGTGTCTAAACTCTTCTCCATGGCTGGACCCTCAAATAATATTCCTTTACGTGCTAAGGGGTATCTAGAGAGTGGGATAGGTTTAATAACTACCCTAACCCTAACGCGTACCCTAACCCTAACCCCTACCCTAACCCTAACACGTACCCTAATCCTAACCTGTACCCTAAACCGAGCCCTAACCCTAACACTAACCCTAACCCTAACCCTAACCCATACCCTACGCCGTACCCGCACCCCTCCCCGAACTCGTACCCTAAGCCGTACCCTAAGCCTAACCCTAAGCCTAACCCTAACCCTAGGCTACCCTTGACTGCTTCTGCCTCCAATAGATTTCCTAAGCACTACTGTTTTAAGGAACAGCTTAAAAAGAGAATCCTAATGTGATTTCTTTATAATGGGTGTGTTCCTTATCTTATCCTAGTGTCTAAACTCTTCTCCATGGCTGCACCCCCAAATAATATTCCCTTACGTGCTAAGGGGTATCTAGAGAGTGGGATAGGTTTAATAACTACCCTAACCCTAACGCGTACCCTAACCCTAACCCCTACCCTAACCCTAACACGTACCCTAATCCTAACCTGTACCCTAAACCGAGCCCTAACCCTAACACTAACCCTAACCCTAACCCTTACCCATACCCTACGCCGTACCCGCACCCCTCCCCGAACCCGTACCCTAAGCCATACCCTAAACCTAACCCTAAGCCTAACCCTAACCCTAGGCTACCCTTGACTGCTTCTGCCTCCAATTGATTTCCTAAGCAGTAGTGTTTTAAGGAACAGCTTAAAAAGAGAATCCTAAAGTGATTTCTTTATAATGGGTGTGTTCCTTATCTTATCTTAGTGTCTAAACTCTTCTCCATGGCTGGACCCCCAAATAATATTCCTTTACGTGCTAAGGGGGAGCTAGAGAGTGGGATAGGTTTACTAACTACCCTAGCCCTAACGCGTAACCTAACCCTAACCCCTACCCTAACCCTAACACGTACCCTAATCCTAACCCGTACCCTAAACCGAGCCCTAACCCTAACACTAACCCAAACCCTAACCCTAACCCATACCCTACGCCGTACACGAACACCTCCCCGAACCCATACCCCAAGCCGTACCCTAAACCTAACCCTAAGCCTAACCCTAACACTAGGCTACCCTTGACTGCTTCTGCCTCCAATAGATTTCCTAAGCACTAGTGTTTTAAGGAACAGCTTAAAAAGAGAATCCTAAAGTGATTTCTTTATAATGGGTGTGTTCCTTATCTTATCCTAGTGTCTAAACTCTTCTCCATGGCTGCACCCCCAAATAATATTGCCTTACGTGCTAAGGGGTATCTAGAGAGTGGGATAGGTTTAATAACTACCCTAACCCTAATGCGTACTCTAACCCTAACCCCTACCCTAACACTAACACGTACCCTAATCCTAACCCGTACCCTAAACCGAGCCCTAACCCTAACACTAACACTAACCCTAACCCTAACCCATACCCTACGCCGTACCTGAACCCCTCCCCAAACCCGTACCCTAAGCCGTACCCTAAGCCTAACCCTAAGCCTAACACTAACCCTAGGCTACCCTTGACTGCTTCTGCCTCCAATAGATTTCCTAAGCACTAGTGTTTTAAGCAACAGCTTAAAAAGAGAATCCTAATGTGATTTCTTTATAATGGGTGTGTTCCTTATCTTATCCTAGTGTCTAAATTCTTCTCCATTGCTGGAACCCCAAATAATATTCCTTTACGTGCTAAGGGGTATCTAGAGAGTGGGATAGGTTTACTAACTACCCTAACCCTAACGCGTACCCTAACCCTAACCCCTACCCTAAACCTAACACGTACCCTAATCCTAACCATACCCTAAACCGAGCCCTAACCCTAACACTAACCCTAACCCTAACCCTATCCCATACCCTACGCCGTACCCGAAACCCTCCCCGAACCCGTACCCTAAGCCGTACTCTAAGCCTAACCCTAAGCCTAACCCTAACCCTAGGCTACCCTTGACTGCTTCTGCCTCCAATAGATTTCCTAAGCACTAGTGTTTTAAGGAACAGCTTAAAAAGAGAATCCTAATGTGATTTCTTTATAATGGGTGTGTTCCTTATCTTATCCTAGTGTCTAAACTCTTCTCCATGGCTGGACCCTCAAATAATATTCCTTTACGTGCTAAGGGGTATCTAGAGAGTGAGATAGGTTTAATAACTACCCTAACCCTAACGCGTACCCTAACCCTAACCCCTACCCTAACCCTAACACGTACCCTAATCCTAACCCGTACCCTAAACCGAGCCCTAACCCTAACACTAACCCTAACCCTAACCCTAACCCATACCCTACGCCGTACCCGCACCCCTCCCCGAACCCGTAACCTAAGCCGTACCCTAAGCCTTACCCTAAGCCTAACCCTAACCCTAGGCTACCCTTGACTGCTTCTGCCTCCAATAGATTTCCTAAGCACTACTGTTTTAAGGAACAGCTTAAAAAGAGAATCCTAATGTGATTTCTTTATAATGGGTGTGTTCCTTATCTTATCCTAGTTTCTAAACTCTTCTCCATGGCTGCACCCCCAAATAATATTCCCTTACGTGCTAAGGGGTATCTAGAGAGTGGGATAGGTTTAATAACTACCCTAACCCTAACGCGTACCCTAACCCTAACCCCTACCCTAACCCTAACACGTACCCTAATCCTAACCTGTACCCTAAACCGAGCCCTAACCCTAACACTAACCCTAACCCTAACCCTAACCCATACCCTACGCCGTACCCGCACCCCTCCCCGAACCCGTACCCTAAGCCATACCCTAAACCTAACCCTAAGCCTAACCCTAACCCTAGGCTACCCTTGACTGCTTCTGCCTCCAATTGATTTCCTAAGCAGTAGTGTTTTAAGGAACAGCTTAAAAAGAGAATCCTAAAGTGATTTCTTTATAATGGGTGTGTTCCTTATCTTATCCTAGTGTCTAAACTCTTCTCCATGGCTGGACCCCCAAATAATATTCCTTTACGTGCTAAGGGGGAGCTAGAGAGTGGGATAGGTTTACTAACTACCCTAGCCCTAACGCGTAACCTAACCCTAACCCCTACCCTAACCCTAACACGTACCCTAATCCTAACCCGTACCCTAAACCGAGCCCTAACCCTAACACTAACCCAAAACCTAACCCTAACCCATACCCTACGCCGTGCACGAACCCCTCCCCAAACCCGTACCCTAAGCCGTACCCTAAGCCTAACCCTAAGCCTAACACTAACCCTAGGCTACCCTTGACTGCTTCTGCCTCCAATAGATTTCCTAAGCACTAGTGTTTTAAGCAACAGCTTAAAAAGAGAATCCTCTTGTGATTTCTTTATAATGGGTGTGTTCCTTATCTTATCCTAGTGTCTAAATTCTTCTCCATTGCTGGATCCCCAAATAATATTCCTTTACGTGCTAAGGGGTATCTAGAGAGTGGGATAGGTTTACTAACTACCCTAACCCTAACGCGTACCCTAACCCTAACCCCTACCCTAAACCTAACACGTACCCTAATCCTAACCGTACCCTAAACCGAGCCCTAACCCTAACACTAACCCTAACCCTAACCCTAACCCATACCCTACGCCGTACCCGAAACCCTCCCCGAACCCGTACCCTAAGCCGTACCCTAAGCCTAACCCTAAGCCTAACCCTAACCCTAGGCTACCCTTGACTGCTTCTGCCTCCAATAGATTTCCTAAGCACTAGTGTTTTAAGGAACAGCTTAAAAAGAGTATCCTAATGTGATTTCTTTATAATGGGTGTGTTCCTTATCTTATCCTAGTGTCTAAACTTTTCTCCATGGCTGGACCCTCAAATAATATTCCTTTACGTGCTAAGGGGTATCTAGAGATTGGGATAGGTTTAATAACTACCCTAACCCTAACGCATACCCTAACCCTAACCCCTACCCTAACCCTAACACGTACCCTAATCCTAACCCGTACCCTAAACCGAGCCCTAACCCTAACACTAACCCTAACCCTAACCCTAACCCATACCCTACGCCGTACACGCACCCCTCCCTGAACCCGTACCCTAAGCCGTACCCTAAGCCTAACCCTAAGCCTAACCCTAACCCTAGGCTACCCTTGACTGCTTCTGCCTCCAATAGATTTCCTAAGCACTAGTGTTTTAAGGAACAGCTTAAAAAGAGAATCCTAATGTGATTTCTTTATAATGGGTGTGTTCCTTATCTTATCCTAGTGTCTAAACTCTTCTCCATGGCTGGACCCTCAAATAATATTCCTTTACGTGCTAAGGGGTATCTAGAGAGTGGGATAGGTTTAATAACTACCCTAACCCTAACGCGTACCCTAACCCTAACCCCTACCCTAACCCTAACACGTACCCTAATCCTAACCTGTACCCTAAACCGAGCCCTAACCCTAACACTAACCCTAACCCTAACCCTAACCCATACCCTACGCCGTACCCGCACCCCTCCCCGAACCCGTACCCTAAGCCGTACCCTAAGCCTAACCCTAAGCCTAACCCTAACCCTAGGCTACCCTTGACTGCTTCTGCCTCCAATAGATTTCCTAAGCACTACTGTTTTAAGGAACAGCTTAAAAAGAGAATCCTAATGTGATTTCTTTATAATGGGTGTGTTCCTTATCTTATCCTAGTGTCTAAACTCTTCTCCATGGCTGCACCCCCAAATAATATTCCCTTACGTGCTAAGGGGTATCTAGAGAGTGGGATAGGTTTAATAACTACCCTAACCCTAACGCGTACCCTAACCCTAACCCCTACCCTAACCCTAACACGTACCCTAATCCTAACCTGTACCCTAAACCGAGCCCTAACCCTAACACTAACCCTAACCCTAACCCTTACCCATACCCTACGCCGTACCCGCACCCCTCCCCGAACCCGTACCCTAAGCCATACCCTAAACCTAACCCTAACCCTAGGCTACCCTTGACTGCTTCTGCCTCCAATTGATTTCCTAAGCAGTAGTGTTTTAAGGAACAGCTTAAAAAGAGAATCCTAAAGTGATTTCTTTATAATGGGTGTGTTCCTTATCTTATCTTAGTGTCTAAACTCTTCTCCATGGCTGGACCCCCAAATAATATTCCTTTACGTGCTAAGGGGGAGCTAGAGAGTGGGATAGGTTTACTAACTACCCTAGCCCTAACGCGTAACCTAACCCTAACCCCTACCCTAACCCTAACACGTACCCTAATCCTAACCCGTACCCTAAACCGAGCCCTAACCCTAACACTAACCCAAACCCTAACCCTAACCCATACCCTACGCCGTACACGAACACCTCCCCGAACCCATACCCCAAGCCGTACCCTAAACCTAACCCTAAGCCTAACCCTAACACTAGGCTACCCTTGACTGCTTCTGCCTCCAATAGATTTCCTAAGCACTAGTGTTTTAAGGAACAGCTTAAAAAGAGAATCCTAATGTGATTTCTTTATAATGGGTGTGTTCCTTATCTTATCCTAGTGTCTAAACTCTTCTCCATGGCTGCACCCCCAAATAATATTGCCTTACGTGCTAAGGGGTATCTAGAGAGTGGGATAGGTTTAATAACTACCCTAACCCTAATGCGTACTCTAACCCTAACCCCTACCCTAACACTAACACGTACCCTAATCCTAACCCGTACCCTAAACCGAGCCCTAACCCTAACACTAACACTAACCCTAACCCTAACCCATACCCTACGCCGTACCTGAACCCCTCCCCAAACCCGTACCCTAAGCCGTACCCTAAGCCTAACCCTAAGCCTAACACTAACCCTAGGCTACCCTTGACTGCTTCTGCCTCCAATAGATTTCCTAAGCACTAGTGTTTTAAGCAACAGCTTAAAAAGAGAATCCTAATGTGATTTCTTTATAATGGGTGTGTTCCTTATCTTATCCTAGTGTCTAAATTCTTCTCCATTGCTGGAACCCCAAATAATATTCCTTTACGTGCTAAGGGGTATCTAGAGAGTGGGATAGGTTTACTAACTACCCTAACCCTAACGCGTACCCTAACCCTAACCCCTACCCTAAACCTAACACGTACCCTAATCCTAACCATACCCTAAACCGAGCCCTAACCCTAACACTAACCCTAACCCTAACCCTATCCCATACCCTACGCCGTACCCGAAACCCTCCCCGAACCCGTACCCTAAGCCGTACTCTAAGCCTAACCCTAAGCCTAACCCTAACCCTAGGCTACCCTTGACTGCTTCTGCCTCCAATAGATTTCCTAAGCACTAGTGTTTTAAGGAACAGCTTAAAAAGAGAATCCTAATGTGATTTCTTTATAATGGGTGTGTTCCTTATCTTATCCTAGTGTCTAAACTCTTCTCCATGGCTGGACCCTCAAATAATATTCCTTTACGTGCTAAGGGGTATCTAGAGAGTGAGATAGGTTTAATAACTACCCTAACCCTAACGCGTACCCTAACCCTAACCCCTACCCTAACCCTAACAAGTACCCTAATCCTAACCCGTACCCTAAACCGAGCCCTAACCCTAACACTAACCCTAACCCTAACCCTAACCCATACCCTACGCCGTACCCGCACCCCTCCCCGAACCCGTAACCTAAGCCGTACCCTAAGCCTAACCCTAAGCCTAACCCTAACCCTAGGCTACCCTTGACTGCTTCTGCCTCCAATAGATTTCCTAAGCACTACTGTTTTAAGGAACAGCTTAAAAAGAGAATCCTAATGTGATTTCTTTATAATGGGTGTGTTCCTTATCTTATCCTAGTGTCTAAACTCTTCTCCATGGCTGCACCCCCAAATAATATTCCCTTACGTGCTAAGGGGTATCTAGAGAGTGGGATAGGTTTAATAACTACCCTAACCCTAACGCGTACCCTAACCCTAACCCCTACCCTAACCCTAACACGTACCCTAATCCTAACCTGTACCCTAAACCGAGCCCTAACCCTAACACTAACCCTAACCCTAACCCTAACCCATACCCTACGCCGTACCCGCACCCCTCCCCGAACCCGTACCCTAAGCCATACCCTAAACCTAACCCTAAGCCTAACCCTAACCCTAGGCTACCCTTGACTGCTTCTGCCTCCAATTGATTTCCTAAGCACTAGTGTTTTAAGGAACAGCTTAAAAAGAGAATCCTAATGTGATTTCTTTATAATGGGTGTGTTCCTTATCTTATCCTAGTGTCTAAACACTTCTCCATGGCTGGACCCCCAAATAATATTCCTTTACGTGCTAAGGGGGATCTAGAGAGTGGGATAGGTTTACTAACTACCCTAGCCCTAACGCGTAACCTAACCCTAACCACTCCCCTAACCCTAACACGTACCCTAATCCTAACCCGTACCCTAAACCGAGCCCTAACCCTAACACTAACCCAAACCCTAACCCTAACCCATACCCTACGCCGTACACGAACACCTCCCCGAACCCATACCCCAAGCCGTACCCTAACCCTAACCCTAAGCCTAACCCTTACCCTAGGCTACCCTTGACTGCTTCTGCCTCCAATAGATTTCCTAAGCACTAGTGTTTTAAGAACAGCTTAAAAAGAGAATCCTAAAGTGATTTCTTTATAATGGGTGTGTTCCTTATCTTATCCTAGTGTCTAAACTCTTCTCCATGGCTGCACCCCCAAATAATATTCCTTTACGTGCTAAGGGGTATCTAGAGAGTGGGATAGGTTTAATAACTACCCTAACCCTAACGCGTACCCACCCTAACCCCTACCCTAACCCTAACATGTACCCTAATCCTAACCCGTACCCTAAACCGAGCCCTAACCCTAACACTAACCCTAACCCTAACCCTAACCCATACCCTACGCCGTACCCGAAACCCTCCCCGAACCCGTACCCTAAGCCATACCCTAAGCCTAACCCTAAGCCTAACCCTAACCCTAGGCTACCCTTGACTGCTTCTGCCTCCAATAGATTTCCTAAGCACTAGTGTTTTAAGCAACAGCTTAAAAAGAGAATCCTAAAGTGATTTCTTTATAATGGGTGTGTTCCTTATCTTATCCTAGTGTCTAAACTCTTCTCCATGGCTGCACCCCCAAATAATATTTCCTTACGTGCTAAGGGGTATCTAGAGAGTGGGATAGGTTTAATAACTACCCTAACCCTAATGCGTACTCTAACCCTAACCCCTAACCTAACACTAACACGTACCCTAATCCTAACCCGTACCCTAAACCGAGCCCTAACCCTAACACTAACACTAACCCTAACCCTAACCCATACCCTACGCCGTACCTGAACCCCTCCCCAAACCCGTACCCTAAGCCGTACCCTAAGCCTAACCCTAAGCCTAACACTAACCCTAGGCTACCCTTGACTGCTTCTGCCTCCAATAGATTTCCTAAGCACTAGTGTTTTAAGCAACAGCTTAAAAAGAGAATCCTAATGTGATTTCTTTATAATGGGTGTGTTCCTTATCTTATCCTAGTGTCTAAATTCTTCTCCATTGCTGGATCCCCAAATAATATTCCTTTACGTGCTAAGGGGTATCTAGAGAGTGGGATAGGTTTACTAACTACCCTAACCCTAACGCGTACCCTAACCCTAACCCCTACCCTAAACCTAACACGTACCCTAATCCTAACCATACCCTAAACCGAGCCCTAACCCTAACACTAACCCTAACCCTAACCCTATCCCATACCCTACGCCGTACCCGAAACCCTCCCCGAACCCGTACCCTAAGCCGTACTCTAAGCCTAACCCTAAGCCTAACCCTAACCCTAGGCTACCCTTGACTGCTTCTGCCTCCAATAGATTTCCTAAGCACTAGTGTTTTAAGGAACAGCTTAAAAAGAGAATCCTAATGTGATTTCTTTATAATGGGTGTGTTCCTTATCTTATCCTAGTGTCTAAACTCTTCTCCATGGCTGGACCCTCAAATAATATTCCTTTACGTGCTAAGGGGTATCTAGAGAGTGAGATAGGTTTAATAACTACCCTAATCCTAACGCGTACCCTAACCCTAACCCCTACCCTAACCCTAACACGTACCCTAATCCTAACCCGTACCCTAAACCGAGCCCTAACCCTAACACTAACCCTAACCCTAACCCTAACCCATACCCTACGCCGTACCCGCACCCCTCCCCGAACCCGTAACCTAAGCCGTACCCTAAGCCTAACCCTAAGCCTAACCCTAACCCTAGGCTACCCTTGACTGCTTCTGCCTCCAATAGATTTCCTAAGCACTACTGTTTTAAGGAACAGCTTAAAAAGAGAATCCTAATGTGATTTCTTTATAATGGGTGTGTTCCTTATCTTATCCTAGTGTCTAAACTCTTCTCCATGGCTGCACCCCCAAATAATATTCCCTTACGTGCTAAGGGGTATCTAGAGAGTGGGATAGGTTTAATAACTACCCTAACCCTAACGCGTACCCTAACCCTAACCCCTACCCTAACCCTAACACGTACCCTAATCCTAACCTGTACCCTAAACCGAGCCCTAACCCTAACACTAACCCTAACCCTAACCCTAACCCATACCCTACGCCGTACCCGCACCCCTCCCCGAACCCGTACCCTAAGCCATACCCTAAACCTAACCCTAAGCCTAACCCTAACCCTAGGCTACCCTTGACTGCTTCTGCCTCCAATTGATTTCCTAAGCACTAGTGTTTTAAGGAACAGCTTAAAAAGAGAATCCTAATGTGATTTCTTTATAATGGGTGTGTTCCTTATCTTATCCTAGTGTCTAAACACTTCTCCATGGCTGGACCCCCAAATAATATTCCTTTACGTGCTAAGGGGGATCTAGAGAGTGGGATAGGTTTACTAACTACCCTAGCCCTAACGCGTAACCTAACCCTAACCACTCCCCTAACCCTAACACGTACCCTAATCCTAACCCGTACCCTAAACCGAGCCCTAACCCTAACACTAACCCAAACCCTAACCCTAACCCATACCCTACGCCGTACACGAACACCTCCCCGAACCCATACCCCAAGCCGTACCCTAACCCTAACCCTAAGCCTAACCCTTACCCTAGGCTACCCTTGACTGCTTCTGCCTCCAATAGATTTCCTAAGCACTAGTGTTTTAAGAACAGCTTAAAAAGAGAATCCTAAAGTGATTTCTTTATAATGGGTGTGTTCCTTATCTTATCCTAGTGTCTAAACTCTTCTCCATGGCTGCACCCCCAAATAATATTCCTTTACGTGCTAAGGGGTATCTAGAGAGTGGGATAGGTTTAATAACTACCCTAACCCTAACGCGTACCCACCCTAACCCCTACCCTAACCCTAACATGTACCCTAATCCTAACCCGTACCCTAAACCGAGCCCTAACCCTAACACTAACCCTAACCCTAACCCTAACCCATACCCTACGCCGTACCCGAAACCCTCCCCGAACCCGTACCCTAAGCCATACCCTAAGCCTAACCCTAAGCCTAACCCTAACCCTAGGCTACCCTTGACTGCTTCTGCCTCCAATAGATTTCCTAAGCACTAGTGTTTTAAGCAACAGCTTAAAAAGAGAATCCTAATGTGATTTCTTTATAATGGGTGTGTTCCTTATCTTATCCTAGTGTCTAAACTCTTCTCCATGGCTGCACCCCCAAATAATATTGCCTTACGTGCTAAGGGGTATCTAGAGAGTGGGATAGGTTTAATAACTACCCTAACCTTAATGCGTACTCTAACCCTAACCCCTACCCTAACACTAACACGTACCCTAATCCTAACCCGTACCCTAAACCGAGCCCTAACCCTAACACTAACACTAACACTAACCCTAACACATACCCTACGCTGTACCCGAACCCCTCCCCAAACCCGTACCCTAAGCCATACCATAAGCCTAACCTTAAGCCTAACACTAACCCTAGGCTACCCTTGACTGCTTCTGCCTCCAATAGATTTCCTAAGCACTAGTGTTTTAAGCAACAGCTTAAAAAGAGAATCCTAATGTGATTTCTTTATAATGAGTGTGTTCCTTATCTTATCCTAGTGTCTAAATTCTTCTCCATGGCTGGAACCCCAAATAATATTCCTTTACGTGCTAAGGGGTATCTAGAGAGTGGGATAGGTTTACTAACTACCCTAACCCTAACGCGTACCCTAACCCTAACCCCTACCCTAAACCTAACACGTACCCTAATCCTAACCGTACCCTAAACCGAGCCCTAACCCTAACACTAACCCTAACCCTAACCCTAACCCATACCCTACGCCGTACCCGAAACCCTCCCCGAACCCGTACCCTAAGCCGTACCCTAAGCCTAACCCTAAGCCTAACCCTAACCCTAGGCTACCCTTGACTGCTTCTGCCTCCAATAGATTTCCTAAGCACTAGTGTTTTAAGCAACAGCTTAAAAAGAGAATCCTAATGTGATTTCTTTATAATGGGTGTGTTCCTTATCTTATCCTAGTGTCTAAACTCTTCTCCATGGCTGGACCCCCAAATAATATTCCTTTACGTGCTAAGGGGTATCTAGAGAGTGGGATAGGTTTAATAACTACCCTAACCCTAACGCGTACCCTAACCCTAACCCCTACCCTAACCCTAACACGTACCCTAATCCTAACCCGTACCTTAAACCGAGCCCTAACCCTAACACTAACCCTAACCCTAACCCTAACCCATACCCTACGCCGTACCCGAAACCCTCCCCGAACCCGTACCCTAAGCCGTACCCTAAGCCTAACCCTAAGCCTAACCCTAACCCTAGGCTACCCTTGACTGCTTCTGCCTCCAATAGATTTCCTAAGCACTAGTGTTTTAAGGAACAGCTTAAAAAGAGAATCCTAAAGTGATTTCTTTATAATGGGTGTGTTCCTTATCTTATCCTAGTGTCTAAACTCTTCTCCATGGCTGGACCCCCAAATAATATTCCTTTACGTGCTAAGGGGTATCTAGAGAGTGGGATAGGTTTAATAACTACCCTAACCCTAACGCGTACCCTAACCCTAACCCCTACCCTAACCCTAACACGTACCCTAATCCTAACCCGTACCCTAAACCGAGCCCTAACCCTAACACTAACCCTAACCCTAACCCATACCCTACGCCGTACCCGAAACCCTCCCCGAACCCGTACCCTAAGCCGTACCCTAAGCCTCACCCTAAGCCTAACCTTATCCTAGGCTACCCTTGACTGCTTCTGCCTCCAGTAGATTTCCTAAGCACTAGTGTTTTAAGGAACAGCTTAAAAAGAGAATCCTAATGTGATTTCTTTATAATGGGTGTGTTCCTTGTCTTATCCTAGTGTCTAAACTCTTCTCCATGGCTGGACCCTCAAATAATATTCCTTTACGTGCTAAGGGGTATCTAGAGAGTGGGATAGGTTTAATAACTACCCTAACCCTAACGCGTACCCTAACCCTAACCCCTACCCTAACCCTAACACGTACCCTAATCCTAACCCGTACCCTAAACCGAGCCCTAACCCTAACACTAACCCTAACCCTAACCCTAACCCATACCCTACGCCGTACCCGCACCCCTCCCCGAACCCGTACCCTAAGCCGTACCCTAAGCCTAACCCTAAGCCTAACCCTAACCCTAGGCTACCCTTGACTGCTTCTGCCTCCAATAGATTTCCTAAGCACTAGTGTTTTAAGGAAAAGCTTAAAAAGAGAATCCTAATGTGATTTCTTTATAATGGGTGTGTTCCTTATCTTATCCTAGTGTCTAAACTCTTCTCCATGGCTGGACCCCCAAATAATATTCCTTTACGTGCTAAGGGGTATCTAGAGAGTGGGATAGGTTTAATAACTACCCTAACCCTAACGCGTACCCTAACCCTAACCCCTACCCTAACCCTAACACGTACCCTAATCCTAACCCCTACCCTAAACCGAGCCCTAACCCTAACACTAACCCTAACCCTAACCCTAACCCATACCCTACGCCGTACCCGAAACCCTCCCCGAACTCGTACCCTAAGCTGTACCCTAAGCCTAACCCTAAGCCTAACCCTAACCCTAGGCTACCCTTGACTGCTTCTGCCTCCAATAGATTTCCTAAGCACTAGTGTTTTAAGAAACAGCTTAAAAAGAGAATCCTAATGTGATTTCTTTATAATGGGTGTGTTCCTTATCTTATCCTAGTGTCTAAACTTTTCTCCATGGCTGGACCCTCAAATAATATTCCTTTACGTGCTAAGGGGTATCTAGAGAGTGGGATAGGTTTACTAACTACCCTAACCCTAACGCGTACCCTAACCCTAACCCCTACCCTAAACCTAACACGTACCCTAATCCTAACCATACCCTAAACCGAGCCCTAACCCTAACACTAACCCTAACCCTAACCCTATCCCATACCCTACGCCGTACCCGAAACCCTCCCCGAACCCGTACCCTAAGCCGTACTCTAAGCCTAACCCTAAGCCTAACCCTAACCCTAGGCTACCCTTGACTGCTTCTGCCTCCAATAGATTTCCTAAGCACTAGTGTTTTAAGGAACAGCTTAAAAAGAGAATCCTAATGTGATTTCTTTATAATGGGTGTGTTCCTTATCTTATCCTAGTGTCTAAATTCTTCTCCATGGCTGGAACCCCAAATAATATTCCTTTACGTGCTAAGGGGTATCTAGAGAGTGGGATAGGTTTACTAAGTACCCTAACCCTAACGCGTACCCTAACCCTAACCCCTACCCTAAACCTAACACGTACCCTAATCCTAAACGTACCCTAAACCGAGCCCTAACCCTAACACTAACCCTAACCCTAACCCTAACCCATACCCTACGCCGTACCCGCACCCCTCCCCGAACCCGTAACCTAAGCCGTACCCTAAGCATAACCCTAAGCCTAACCCTAACCCTAGGCTACCCTTGACTGCTTCTGCCTCCAATAGATTTCCTAAGCACTACTGTTTTAAGGAACAGCTTAAAAAGAGAATCCTAATGTGATTTCTTTATAATGGGTGTGTTCCTTATCTTATCCTAGTGTCTAAACTCTTCTCCATGGCTGCACCCCCAAATAATATTCCCTTACGTGCTAAGGGGTATCTGGAGAGTGGGATAGGTTTCATAACTACCCTAACCCTAACGCGTACCCTAACCCTAACCCCTACCCTAACCCTAACACGTACCCTAATCCTAACCTGTACCCTAAACCGAGGCCTAACCCTAACACTAACCCTAACCCTAACCCTAACCCATAACCTACGCCATACCCGCACACCTCCCCGAACCCGTACCCTAAGCCATACCCTAAACCTAACCCTAAGCCTAACCCTAACCCTAGGCTACCCTTGACTGCTTCTGCCTCCAATTGATTTCCTAAGCAGTAGTGTTTTAAGGAACAGCTTAAAAAGAGAATCCTAAAGTGATTTCTTTATAATGGGTGTGTTCCTTATCTTATCCTAGTGTCTAAACTCTTCTCCATGGCTGGACCCCCAAATAATATTCCTTTACGTGCTAAGGGGGAGCTAGAGAGTGGGATAGGTTTACTAACTACCCTAGCCCTAACGCGTAACCTAACCCAAACCCCTACCCTAACCCTAACACGTACCCTAATCCTAACCCGTACCCTAAACCGAGCCCTATCCCTAACACTAACCCAAACCCTAACCCTAACCCATACCCTACGCCGTACACGAACACCTCCCCGAACCCATACCCCAAGCCGTACCCTAACCCTAACCCTAAGCCTAACCCTAACCCTAGGCTACCCTTGACTGCTTCTGCCTCCAATAGATTTCCTAAGCACTACTGTTTTAAGGAACAGCTTAAAAAGAGAATCCTAAAGTGATTTCTTTATAATGGGTGTGTTCCTTATCTTATCCTAGTGTCTAAACTCTTCTCCATGGCTGGACCCCCAAATAATATTCCTTTACGTGCTAAGGGGTATCTAGAGAGTGGGATAGGTTTAATAACTACCCTAACCCTAACGCGTACCCTAACCCTAACCCCTACCCTAACCCTAACACGTACCCTAATCCTAACCCGTACCCTAAACCGAGCCCTAACCCTAACACTAACCCTAACCCTAACCCTAACCCATACCCTACACCGTACCCGAAACCCTCCCCAAACTCGTACCCTAAGCCGTACCCTAAGCCTAACCCTAAGCCTAACCCTAACCCTAGGCTACCCTTGACTGCTTCTGCCTCCAATAGATTTCCTAAGCACTAGTGTTTTAAGGAACAGCTTAAAAAGAGAATCCTAATGTGATTTCTTTATAATGGGTGTGTTCCTTATCTTATCCTAGTGTCTAAACTTTTCTCCATGGCTGGACCCTCAAATAATATTCCTTTACGTGCTAAGGGGTATCTAGAGATTGGGATAGGTTTAATAACTACCCTAACCCTAACGCGTACCCTAACCCTAACCCCTACCCTAACCCTAACACGTACCCTAATCCTAACCCGTACCCTAAACCGAGCCCTAACCCTAACACTAACCCTAACCCTAACCCTAACCCATACCCTACGCCGTACACGCACCCCTCCCTGAACCCGTACCCTAAGCCGTACCCTAAGCCTAACCCTAAGCCTAACCCTAACCCTAGGCTACCCTTGACTGCTTCTGCCTCCAATAGATTTCCTAAGCACTAGTGTTTTAAGGAACAGCTTAAAAAGAGAATCCTAATGTGATTTCTTTATAATGGGTGTGTTCCTTATCTTATCCTAGTGTCTAAACTCTTCTCCATGGCTGGACCCTCAAATAATATTCCTTTACGTGCTAAGGGGTATCTAGAGAGTGGGATAGGTTTAATAACTACCCTAACCCTAACGCGTACCCTAACCCTAACCCCTACCCTAACCCTAACACGTACCCTAATCCTAACCTGTACCCTAAACCGAGCCCTAACCCTAACACTAACCCTAACCCTAACCCTAACCCATACCCTACGCCGTACCCGCACCCCTCCCCGAACCCGTACCCTAAGCCGTACCCTAAGCCTAACCCTAAGCCTAACCCTAACCCTAGGCTACCCTTGACTGCTTCTGCCTCCAATAGATTTCCTAAGCACTACTGTTTTAAGGAACAGCTTAAAAAGAGAATCCTAATGTGATTTCTTTATAATGGGTGTGTTCCTTATCTTATCCTAGTGTCTAAACTCTTCTCCATGGCTGCACCCCCAAATAATATTCCCTTACGTGCTAAGGGGTATCTAGAGAGTGGGATAGGTTTAATAACTACCCTAACCCTAACGCGTACCCTAACCCTAACCCCTACCCTAACCCTAACACGTACCCTAATCCTAACCTGTACCCTAAACCGAGCCCTAACCCTAACACTAACCCTAACCCTAACCCTTACCCATACCCTACGCCGTACCCGCACCCCTCCCCGAACCCGTACCCTAAGCCATACCCTAAACCTAACCCTAAGCCTAACCCTAACCCTAGGCTACCCTTGACTGCTTCTGCCTCCAATTGATTTCCTAAGCAGTAGTGTTTTAAGGAACAGCTTAAAAAGAGAATCCTAAAGTGATTTCTTTATAATGGGTGTGTTCCTTATCTTATCTTAGTGTCTAAACTCTTCTCCATGGCTGGACCCCCAAATAATATTCCTTTACGTGCTAAGGGGGAGCTAGAGAGTGGGATAGGTTTACTAACTACCCTAGCCCTAACGCGTAACCTAACCCTAACCCCTACCCTAACCCTAACACGTACCCTAATCCTAACCCGTACCCTAAACCGAGCCCTAACCCTAACACTAACCCAAACCCTAACCCTAACCCATACCCTACGCCGTACACGAACACCTCCCCGAACCCATACCCCAAGCCGTACCCTAAACCTAACCCTAAGCCTAACCCTAACACTAGGCTACCCTTGACTGCTTCTGCCTCCAATAGATTTCCTAAGCACTAGTGTTTTAAGGAACAGCTTAAAAAGAGAATCCTAAAGTGATTTCTTTATAATGGGTGTGTTCCTTATCTTATCCTAGTGTCTAAACTCTTCTCCATGGCTGCACCCCCAAATAATATTGCCTTACGTGCTAAGGGGTATCTAGAGAGTGGGATAGGTTTAATAACTACCCTAACCCTAATGCGTACTCTAACCCTAACCCCTACCCTAACACTAACACGTACCCTAATCCTAACCCGTACCCTAAACCGAGCCCTAACCCTAACACTAACACTAACCCTAACCCTAACCCATACCCTACGCCGTACCTGAACCCCTCCCCAAACCCGTACCCTAAGCCGTACCCTAAGCCTAACCCTAAGCCTAACACTAACCCTAGGCTACCCTTGACTGCTTCTGCCTCCAATAGATTTCCTAAGCACTAGTGTTTTAAGCAACAGCTTAAAAAGAGAATCCTAATGTGATTTCTTTATAATGGGTGTGTTCCTTATCTTATCCTAGTGTCTAAATTCTTCTCCATTGCTGGAACCCCAAATAATATTCCTTTACGTGCTAAGGGGTATCTAGAGAGTGGGATAGGTTTACTAACTACCCTAACCCTAACGCGTACCCTAACCCTAACCCCTACCCTAAACCTAACACGTACCCTAATCCTAACCATACCCTAAACCGAGCCCTAACCCTAACACTAACCCTAACCCTAACCCTATCCCATACCCTACGCCGTACCCGAAACCCTCCCCGAACCCGTACCCTAAGCCGTACTCTAAGCCTAACCCTAAGCCTAACCCTAACCCTAGGCTACCCTTGACTGCTTCTGCCTCCAATAGATTTCCTAAGCACTAGTGTTTTAAGGAACAGCTTAAAAAGAGAATCCTAATGTGATTTCTTTATAATGGGTGTGTTCCTTATCTTATCCTAGTGTCTAAACTCTTCTCCATGGCTGGACCCTCAAATAATATTCCTTTACGTGCTAAGGGGTATCTAGAGAGTGAGATAGGTTTAATAACTACCCTAACCCTAACGCGTACCCTAACCCTAACCCCTACCCTAACCCTAACACGTACCCTAATCCTAACCTGTACCCTAAACCGAGCCCTAACCCTAACACTAACCCTAACCCTAACCCTTACCCATACCCTACGCCGTACCCGCACCCCTCCCCGAACCCGTACCCTAAGCCATACCCTAAACCTAACCCTAAGCCTAACCCTAACCCTAGGCTACCCTTGACTGCTTCTGCCTCCAATTGATTTCCTAAGCAGTAGTGTTTTAAGGAACAGCTTAAAAAGAGAATCCTAAAGTGATTTCTTTATAATGGGTGTGTTCCTTATCTTATCTTAGTGTCTAAACTCTTCTCCATGGCTGGACCCCCAAATAATATTCCTTTACGTGCTAAGGGGGAGCTAGAGAGTGGGATAGGTTTACTAACTACCCTAGCCCTAACGCGTAACCTAACCCTAACCCCTACCCTAACCCTAACACGTACCCTAATCCTAACCCGTACCCTAAACCGAGCCCTAACCCTAACACTAACCCAAACCCTAACCCTAACCCATACCCTACGCCGTACACGAACACCTCCCCGAACCCATACCCCAAGCCGTACCCTAAACCTAACCCTAAGCCTAACCCTAACACTAGGCTACCCTTGACTGCTTCTGCCTCCAATAGATTTCCTAAGCACTAGTGTTTTAAGGAACAGCTTAAAAAGAGAATCCTAATGTGATTTCTTTATAATGGGTGTGTTCCTTATCTTATCCTAGTGTCTAAACTCTTCTCCATGGCTGCACCCCCAAATAATATTGCCTTACGTGCTAAGGGGTATCTAGAGAGTGGGATAGGTTTAATAACTACCCTAACCCTAATGCGTACTCTAACCCTAACCCCTACCCTAACACTAACACGTACCCTAATCCTAACCCGTACCCTAAACCGAGCCCTAACCCTAACACTAACACTAACCCTAACCCTAACCCATACCCTACGCCGTACCTGAACCCCTCCCCAAACCCGTACCCTAAGCCGTACCCTAAGCCTAACCCTAAGCCTAACACTAACCCTAGGCTACCCTTGACTGCTTCTGCCTCCAATAGATTTCCTAAGCACTAGTGTTTTAAGCAACAGCTTAAAAAGAGAATCCTAATGTGATTTCTTTATAATGGGTGTGTTCCTTATCTTATCCTAGTGTCTAAATTCTTCTCCATTGCTGGAACCCCAAATAATATTCCTTTACGTGCTAAGGGGTATCTAGAGAGTGGGATAGGTTTACTAACTACCCTAACCCTAACGCGTACCCTAACCCTAACCCCTACCCTAAACCTAACACGTACCCTAATCCTAACCATACCCTAAACCGAGCCCTAACCCTAACACTAACCCTAACCCTAACCCTATCCCATACCCTACGCCGTACCCGAAACCCTCCCCGAACCCGTACCCTAAGCCGTACTCTAAGCCTAACCCTAAGCCTAACCCTAACCCTAGGCTACCCTTGACTGCTTCTGCCTCCAATAGATTTCCTAAGCACTAGTGTTTTAAGGAACAGCTTAAAAAGAGAATCCTAATGTGATTTCTTTATAATGGGTGTGTTCCTTATCTTATCCTAGTGTCTAAACTCTTCTCCATGGCTGGACCCTCAAATAATATTCCTTTACGTGCTAAGGGGTATCTAGAGAGTGAGATAGGTTTAATAACTACCCTAATCCTAACGCGTACCCTAACCCTAACCCCTACCCTAACCCTAACACGTACCCTAATCCTAACCCGTACCCTAAACCGAGCCCTAACCCTAACACTAACCCTAACCCTAACCCTAACCCATACCCTACGCCGTACCCGCACCCCTCCCCGAACCCGTAACCTAAGCCGTACCCTAAGCCTAACCCTAAGCCTAACCCTAACCCTAGGCTACCCTTGACTGCTTCTGCCTCCAATAGATTTCCTAAGCACTACTGTTTTAAGGAACAGCTTAAAAAGAGAATCCTAATGTGATTTCTTTATAATGGGTGTGTTCCTTATCTTATCCTAGTGTCTAAACTCTTCTCCATGGCTGCACCCCCAAATAATATTCCCTTACGTGCTAAGGGGTATCTAGAGAGTGGGATAGGTTTAATAACTACCCTAACCCTAACGCGTACCCTAACCCTAACCCCTACCCTAACCCTAACACGTACCCTAATCCTAACCTGTACCCTAAACCGAGCCCTAACCCTAACACTAACCCTAACCCTAACCCTAACCCATACCCTACGCCGTACCCGCACCCCTCCCCGAACCCGTACCCTAAGCCATACCCTAAACCTAACCCTAAGCCTAACCCTAACCCTAGGCTACCCTTGACTGCTTCTGCCTCCAATTGATTTCCTAAGCACTAGTGTTTTAAGGAACAGCTTAAAAAGAGAATCCTAATGTGATTTCTTTATAATGGGTGTGTTCCTTATCTTATCCTAGTGTCTAAACACTTCTCCATGGCTGGACCCCCAAATAATATTCCTTTACGTGCTAAGGGGGATCTAGAGAGTGGGATAGGTTTACTAACTACCCTAGCCCTAACGCGTAACCTAACCCTAACCACTCCCCTAACCCTAACACGTACCCTAATCCTAACCCGTACCCTAAACCGAGCCCTAACCCTAACACTAACCCAAACCCTAACCCTAACCCATACCCTACGCCGTACACGAACACCTCCCCGAACCCATACCCCAAGCCGTACCCTAACCCTAACCCTAAGCCTAACCCTTACCCTAGGCTACCCTTGACTGCTTCTGCCTCCAATAGATTTCCTAAGCACTAGTGTTTTAAGAACAGCTTAAAAAGAGAATCCTAAAGTGATTTCTTTATAATGGGTGTGTTCCTTATCTTATCCTAGTGTCTAAACTCTTCTCCATGGCTGCACCCCCAAATAATATTCCTTTACGTGCTAAGGGGTATCTAGAGAGTGGGATAGGTTTAATAACTACCCTAACCCTAACGCGTACCCACCCTAACCCCTACCCTAACCCTAACATGTACCCTAATCCTAACCCGTACCCTAAACCGAGCCCTAACCCTAACACTAACCCTAACCCTAACCCTAACCCATACCCTACGCCGTACCCGAAACCCTCCCCGAACCCGTACCCTAAGCCATACCCTAAGCCTAACCCTAAGCCTAACCCTAACCCTAGGCTACCCTTGACTGCTTCTGCCTCCAATAGATTTCCTAAGCACTAGTGTTTTAAGCAACAGCTTAAAAAGAGAATCCTAATGTGATTTCTTTATAATGGGTGTGTTCCTTATCTTATCCTAGTGTCTAAACTCTTCTCCATGGCTGCACCCCCAAATAATATTGCCTTACGTGCTAAGGGGTATCTAGAGAGTGGGATAGGTTTAATAACTACCCTAACCTTAATGCGTACTCTAACCCTAACCCCTACCCTAACACTAACACGTACCCTAATCCTAACCCGTACCCTAAACCGAGCCCTAACCCTAACACTAACACTAACACTAACCCTAACACATACCCTACGCTGTACCCGAACCCCTCCCCAAACCCGTACCCTAAGCCATACCATAAGCCTAACCTTAAGCCTAACACTAACCCTAGGCTACCCTTGACTGCTTCTGCCTCCAATAGATTTCCTAAGCACTAGTGTTTTAAGCAACAGCTTAAAAAGAGAATCCTAATGTGATTTCTTTATAATGAGTGTGTTCCTTATCTTATCCTAGTGTCTAAATTCTTCTCCATGGCTGGAACCCCAAATAATATTCCTTTACGTGCTAAGGGGTATCTAGAGAGTGGGATAGGTTTACTAACTACCCTAACCCTAACGCGTACCCTAACCCTAACCCCTACCCTAAACCTAACACGTACCCTAATCCTAACCGTACCCTAAACCGAGCCCTAACCCTAACACTAACCCTAACCCTAACCCTAACCCATACCCTACGCCGTACCCGAAACCCTCCCCGAACCCGTACCCTAAGCCGTACCCTAAGCCTAACCCTAAGCCTAACCCTAACCCTAGGCTACCCTTGACTGCTTCTGCCTCCAATAGATTTCCTAAGCACTAGTGTTTTAAGCAACAGCTTAAAAAGAGAATCCTAATGTGATTTCTTTATAATGGGTGTGTTCCTTATCTTATCCTAGTGTCTAAACTCTTCTCCATGGCTGGACCCCCAAATAATATTCCTTTACGTGCTAAGGGGTATCTAGAGAGTGGGATAGGTTTAATAACTACCCTAACCCTAACGCGTACCCTAACCCTAACCCCTACCCTAACCCTAACACGTACCCTAATCCTAACCCGTACCTTAAACCGAGCCCTAACCCTAACACTAACCCTAACCCTAACCCTAACCCATACCCTACGCCGTACCCGAAACCCTCCCCGAACCCGTACCCTAAGCCGTACCCTAAGCCTAACCCTAAGCCTAACCCTAACCCTAGGCTACCCTTGACTGCTTCTGCCTCCAATAGATTTCCTAAGCACTAGTGTTTTAAGGAACAGCTTAAAAAGAGAATCCTAAAGTGATTTCTTTATAATGGGTGTGTTCCTTATCTTATCCTAGTGTCTAAACTCTTCTCCATGGCTGGACCCCCAAATAATATTCCTTTACGTGCTAAGGGGTATCTAGAGAGTGGGATAGGTTTAATAACTACCCTAACCCTAACGCGTACCCTAACCCTAACCCCTACCCTAACCCTAACACGTACCCTAATCCTAACCCGTACCCTAAACCGAGCCCTAACCCTAACACTAACCCTAACCCTAACCCATACCCTACGCCGTACCCGAAACCCTCCCCGAACCCGTACCCTAAGCCGTACCCTAAGCCTCACCCTAAGCCTAACCTTATCCTAGGCTACCCTTGACTGCTTCTGCCTCCAGTAGATTTCCTAAGCACTAGTGTTTTAAGGAACAGCTTAAAAAGAGAATCCTAATGTGATTTCTTTATAATGGGTGTGTTCCTTGTCTTATCCTAGTGTCTAAACTCTTCTCCATGGCTGGACCCTCAAATAATATTCCTTTACGTGCTAAGGGGTATCTAGAGAGTGGGATAGGTTTAATAACTACCCTAACCCTAACGCGTACCCTAACCCTAACCCCTACCCTAACCCTAACACGTACCCTAATCCTAACCCGTACCCTAAACCGAGCCCTAACCCTAACACTAACCCTAACCCTAACCCTAACCCATACCCTACGCCGTACCCGCACCCCTCCCCGAACCCGTACCCTAAGCCGTACCCTAAGCCTAACCCTAAGCCTAACCCTAACCCTAGGCTACCCTTGACTGCTTCTGCCTCCAATAGATTTCCTAAGCACTAGTGTTTTAAGGAAAAGCTTAAAAAGAGAATCCTAATGTGATTTCTTTATAATGGGTGTGTTCCTTATCTTATCCTAGTGTCTAAACTCTTCTCCATGGCTGGACCCCCAAATAATATTCCTTTACGTGCTAAGGGGTATCTAGAGAGTGGGATAGGTTTAATAACTACCCTAACCCTAACGCGTACCCTAACCCTAACCCCTACCCTAACCCTAACACGTACCCTAATCCTAACCCCTACCCTAAACCGAGCCCTAACCCTAACACTAACCCTAACCCTAACCCTAACCCATACCCTACGCCGTACCCGAAACCCTCCCCGAACTCGTACCCTAAGCTGTACCCTAAGCCTAACCCTAAGCCTAACCCTAACCCTAGGCTACCCTTGACTGCTTCTGCCTCCAATAGATTTCCTAAGCACTAGTGTTTTAAGAAACAGCTTAAAAAGAGAATCCTAATGTGATTTCTTTATAATGGGTGTGTTCCTTATCTTATCCTAGTGTCTAAACTTTTCTCCATGGCTGGACCCTCAAATAATATTCCTTTACGTGCTAAGGGGTATCTAGAGAGTGGGATAGGTTTACTAACTACCCTAACCCTAACGCGTACCCTAACCCTAACCCCTACCCTAAACCTAACACGTACCCTAATCCTAACCATACCCTAAACCGAGCCCTAACCCTAACACTAACCCTAACCCTAACCCTATCCCATACCCTACGCCGTACCCGAAACCCTCCCCGAACCCGTACCCTAAGCCGTACTCTAAGCCTAACCCTAAGCCTAACCCTAACCCTAGGCTACCCTTGACTGCTTCTGCCTCCAATAGATTTCCTAAGCACTAGTGTTTTAAGGAACAGCTTAAAAAGAGAATCCTAATGTGATTTCTTTATAATGGGTGTGTTCCTTATCTTATCCTAGTGTCTAAATTCTTCTCCATGGCTGGAACCCCAAATAATATTCCTTTACGTGCTAAGGGGTATCTAGAGAGTGGGATAGGTTTACTAAGTACCCTAACCCTAACGCGTACCCTAACCCTAACCCCTACCCTAAACCTAACACGTACCCTAATCCTAAACGTACCCTAAACCGAGCCCTAACCCTAACACTAACCCTAACCCTAACCCTAACCCATACCCTACGCCGTACCCGCACCCCTCCCCGAACCCGTAACCTAAGCCGTACCCTAAGCATAACCCTAAGCCTAACCCTAACCCTAGGCTACCCTTGACTGCTTCTGCCTCCAATAGATTTCCTAAGCACTACTGTTTTAAGGAACAGCTTAAAAAGAGAATCCTAATGTGATTTCTTTATAATGGGTGTGTTCCTTATCTTATCCTAGTGTCTAAACTCTTCTCCATGGCTGCACCCCCAAATAATATTCCCTTACGTGCTAAGGGGTATCTGGAGAGTGGGATAGGTTTCATAACTACCCTAACCCTAACGCGTACCCTAACCCTAACCCCTACCCTAACCCTAACACGTACCCTAATCCTAACCTGTACCCTAAACCGAGGCCTAACCCTAACACTAACCCTAACCCTAACCCTAACCCATAACCTACGCCATACCCGCACACCTCCCCGAACCCGTACCCTAAGCCATACCCTAAACCTAACCCTAAGCCTAACCCTAACCCTAGGCTACCCTTGACTGCTTCTGCCTCCAATTGATTTCCTAAGCAGTAGTGTTTTAAGGAACAGCTTAAAAAGAGAATCCTAAAGTGATTTCTTTATAATGGGTGTGTTCCTTATCTTATCCTAGTGTCTAAACTCTTCTCCATGGCTGGACCCCCAAATAATATTCCTTTACGTGCTAAGGGGGAGCTAGAGAGTGGGATAGGTTTACTAACTACCCTAGCCCTAACGCGTAACCTAACCCAAACCCCTACCCTAACCCTAACACGTACCCTAATCCTAACCCGTACCCTAAACCGAGCCCTATCCCTAACACTAACCCAAACCCTAACCCTAACCCATACCCTACGCCGTACACGAACACCTCCCCGAACCCATACCCCAAGCCGTACCCTAACCCTAACCCTAAGCCTAACCCTAACCCTAGGCTACCCTTGACTGCTTCTGCCTCCAATAGATTTCCTAAGCACTACTGTTTTAAGGAACAGCTTAAAAAGAGAATCCTAAAGTGATTTCTTTATAATGGGTGTGTTCCTTATCTTATCCTAGTGTCTAAACTCTTCTCCATGGCTGGACCCCCAAATAATATTCCTTTACGTGCTAAGGGGTATCTAGAGAGTGGGATAGGTTTAATAACTACCCTAACCCTAACGCGTACCCTAACCCTAACCCCTACCCTAACCCTAACACGTACCCTAATCCTAACCCGTACCCTAAACCGAGCCCTAACCCTAACACTAACCCTAACCCTAACCCTAACCCATACCCTACACCGTACCCGAAACCCTCCCCAAACTCGTACCCTAAGCCGTACCCTAAGCCTAACCCTAAGCCTAACCCTAACCCTAGGCTACCCTTGACTGCTTCTGCCTCCAATAGATTTCCTAAGCACTAGTGTTTTAAGGAACAGCTTAAAAAGAGAATCCTAATGTGATTTCTTTATAATGGGTGTGTTCCTTATCTTATCCTAGTGTCTAAACTTTTCTCCATGGCTGGACCCTCAAATAATATTCCTTTACGTGCTAAGGGGTATCTAGAGAGTGGGATAGGTTTAATAACTACCCTAACCCTAACGCGTACCCTAACCCTAACCCCTACCCTAACCCTAACACGTACCCTAATCCTAACCTGTACCCTAAACCGAGCCCTAACCCTAACACTAACCCTAACCCTAACCCTAACCCATACCCTACGCCGTACCCGCACCCCTCCCCGAACCCGTACCCTAAGCCGTACCCTAAGCCTAACCCTAAGCCTAACCCTAACCCTAGGCTACCCTTGACTGCTTCTGCCTCCAATAGATTTCCTAAGCACTACTGTTTTAAGGAACAGCTTAAAAAGAGAATCCTAATGTGATTTCTTTATAATGGGTGTGTTCCTTATCTTATCCTAGTGTCTAAACTCTTCTCCATGGCTGCACCCCCAAATAATATTCCCTTACGTGCTAAGGGGTATCTAGAGAGTGGGATAGGTTTAATAACTACCCTAACCCTAACGCGTACCCTAACCCTAACCCCTACCCTAACCCTAACACGTACCCTAATCCTAACCTGTACCCTAAACCGAGCCCTAACCCTAACACTAACCCTAACCCTAACCCTTACCCATACCCTACGCCGTACCCGCACCCCTCCCCGAACCCGTACCCTAAGCCATACCCTAAACCTAACCCTAAGCCTAACCCTAACCCTAGGCTACCCTTGACTGCTTCTGCCTCCAATTGATTTCCTAAGCAGTAGTGTTTTAAGGAACAGCTTAAAAAGAGAATCCTAAAGTGATTTCTTTATAATGGGTGTGTTCCTTATCTTATCTTAGTGTCTAAACTCTTCTCCATGGCTGGACCCCCAAATAATATTCCTTTACGTGCTAAGGGGGAGCTAGAGAGTGGGATAGGTTTACTAACTACCCTAGCCCTAACGCGTAACCTAACCCTAACCCCTACCCTAACCCTAACACGTACCCTAATCCTAACCCGTACCCTAAACCGAGCCCTAACCCTAACACTAACCCAAACCCTAACCCTAACCCATACCCTACGCCGTACACGAACACCTCCCCGAACCCATACCCCAAGCCGTACCCTAAACCTAACCCTAAGCCTAACCCTAACACTAGGCTACCCTTGACTGCTTCTGCCTCCAATAGATTTCCTAAGCACTAGTGTTTTAAGGAACAGCTTAAAAAGAGAATCCTAAAGTGATTTCTTTATAATGGGTGTGTTCCTTATCTTATCCTAGTGTCTAAACTCTTCTCCATGGCTGCACCCCCAAATAATATTGCCTTACGTGCTAAGGGGTATCTAGAGAGTGGGATAGGTTTAATAACTACCCTAACCCTAATGCGTACTCTAACCCTAACCCCTACCCTAACACTAACACGTACCCTAATCCTAACCCGTACCCTAAACCGAGCCCTAACCCTAACACTAACACTAACCCTAACCCTAACCCATACCCTACGCCGTACCTGAACCCCTCCCCAAACCCGTACCCTAAGCCGTACCCTAAGCCTAACCCTAAGCCTAACACTAACCCTAGGCTACCCTTGACTGCTTCTGCCTCCAATAGATTTCCTAAGCACTAGTGTTTTAAGCAACAGCTTAAAAAGAGAATCCTAATGTGATTTCTTTATAATGGGTGTGTTCCTTATCTTATCCTAGTGTCTAAATTCTTCTCCATTGCTGGAACCCCAAATAATATTCCTTTACGTGCTAAGGGGTATCTAGAGAGTGGGATAGGTTTACTAACTACCCTAACCCTAACGCGTACCCTAACCCTAACCCCTACCCTAAACCTAACACGTACCCTAATCCTAACCATACCCTAAACCGAGCCCTAACCCTAACACTAACCCTAACCCTAACCCTATCCCATACCCTACGCCGTACCCGAAACCCTCCCCGAACCCGTACCCTAAGCCGTACTCTAAGCCTAACCCTAAGCCTAACCCTAACCCTAGGCTACCCTTGACTGCTTCTGCCTCCAATAGATTTCCTAAGCACTAGTGTTTTAAGGAACAGCTTAAAAAGAGAATCCTAATGTGATTTCTTCATAATGGGTGTGTTCCTTATCTTATCCTAGTGTCTAAACTCTTCTCCATGGCTGGACCCTCAAATAATATTCCTTTACGTGCTAAGGGGTATCTAGAGAGTGAGATAGGTTTAATAACTACCCTAACCCTAACGCGTACCCTAACCCTAACCCCTACCCTAACCCTAACACGTACCCTAATCCTAACCCGTACCCTAAACCGAGCCCTAACCCTAACACTAACCCAAACCCTAACCCTAACCCATACCCTACGCCGTACCCGCACCCCTCCCCGAACCCGTAACCTAAGCCGTACCCTAAGCCTTACCCTAAGCCTAACCCTAACCCTAGGCTACCCTTGACTGCTTCTGCCTCCAATAGATTTCCTAAGCACTACTGTTTTAAGGAACAGCTTAAAAAGAGAATCCTAATGTGATTTCTTTATAATGGGTGTGTTCCTTATCTTATCCTAGTTTCTAAACTCTTCTCCATGGCTGCACCCCCAAATAATATTCCCTTACGTGCTAAGGGGTATCTAGAGAGTGGGATAGGTTTAATAACTACCCTAACCCTAACGCGTACCCTAACCCTAACCCCTACCCTAACCCTAACACGTACCCTAATCCTAACCTGTACCCTAAACCGAGCCCTAACCCTAACACTAACCCTAACCCTAACCCTAACCCATACCCTACGCCGTACCCGCACCCCTCCCCGAACCCGTACCCTAAGCCATACCCTAAACCTAACCCTAAGCCTAACCCTAACCCTAGGCTACCCTTGACTGCTTCTGCCTCCAATTGATTTCCTAAGCAGTAGTGTTTTAAGGAACAGCTTAAAAAGAGAATCCTAAAGTGATTTCTTTATAATGGGTGTGTTCCTTATCTTATCCTAGTGTCTAAACTCTTCTCCATGGCTGGACCCCCAAATAATATTCCTTTACGTGCTAAGGGGGAGCTAGAGAGTGGGATAGGTTTACTAACTACCCTAGCCCTAACGCGTAACCTAACCCTAACCCCTACCCTAACCCTAACACGTACCCTAATCCTAACCCGTACCCTAAACCGAGCCCTAACCCTAACACTAACCCAAAACCTAACCCTAACCCATACCCTACGCCGTGCACGAACCCCTCCCCAAACCCGTACCCTAAGCCGTACCCTAAGCCTAACCCTAAGCCTAACACTAACCCTAGGCTACCCTTGACTGCTTCTGCCTCCAATAGATTTCCTAAGCACTAGTGTTTTAAGCAACAGCTTAAAAAGAGAATCCTCTTGTGATTTCTTTATAATGGGTGTGTTCCTTATCTTATCCTAGTGTCTAAATTCTTCTCCATTGCTGGATCCCCAAATAATATTCCTTTACGTGCTAAGGGGTATCTAGAGAGTGGGATAGGTTTACTAACTACCCTAACCCTAACGCGTACCCTAACCCTAACCCCTACCCTAAACCTAACACGTACCCTAATCCTAACCGTATCCTAAACCGAGCCCTAACCCTAACACTAACCCTAACCCTAACCCTAACCCATACCCTACGCCGTACCCGAAACCCTCCCCGAACCCGTACCCTAAGCCGTACCCTAAGCCTAACCCTAAGCCTAACCCTAACCCTAGGCTACCCTTGACTGCTTCTGCCTCCAATAGATTTCCTAAGCACTAGTGTTTTAAGGAACAGCTTAAAAAGAGAATCCTAATGTGATTTCTTTATAATGGGTGTGTTCCTTATCTTATCCTAGTGTCTAAACTTTTCTCCATGGCTGGACCCTCAAATAATATTCCTTTACGTGCTAAGGGGTATCTAGAGATTGGGATAGGTTTAATAACTACCCTAACCCTAACGCATACCCTAACCCTAACCCCTACCCTAACCCTAACACGTACCCTAATCCTAACCCGTACCCTAAACCGAGCCCTAACCCTAACACTAACCCTAACCCTAACCCTAACCCATACCCTACGCCGTACACGCACCCCTCCCTGAACCCGTACCCTAAGCCGTACCCTAAGCCTAACCCTAAGCCTAACCCTAACCCTAGGCTACCCTTGACTGCTTCTGCCTCCAATAGATTTCCTAAGCACTAGTGTTTTAAGGAACAGCTTAAAAAGAGAATCCTAATGTGATTTCTTTATAATGGGTGTGTTCCTTATCTTATCCTAGTGTCTAAACTCTTCTCCATGGCTGGACCCTCAAATAATATTCCTTTACGTGCTAAGGGGTATCTAGAGAGTGGGATAGGTTTAATAACTACCCTAACCCTAACGCGTACCCTAACCCTAACCCCTACCCTAACCCTAACACGTACCCTAATCCTAACCTGTACCCTAAACCGAGCCCTAACCCTAACACTAACCCTAACCCTAACCCTAACCCATACCCTACGCCGTACCCGCACCCCTCCCCGAACCCGTACCCTAAGCCGTACCCTAAGCCTAACCCTAAGCCTAACCCTAACCCTAGGCTACCCTTGACTGCTTCTGCCTCCAATAGATTTCCTAAGCACTACTGTTTTAAGGAACAGCTTAAAAAGAGAATCCTAATGTGATTTCTTTATAATGGGTGTGTTCCTTATCTTATCCTAGTGTCTAAACTCTTCTCCATGGCTGCACCCCCAAATAATATTCCCTTACGTGCTAAGGGGTATCTAGAGAGTGGGATAGGTTTAATAACTACCCTAACCCTAACGCGTACCCTAACCCTAACCCCTACCCTAACCCTAACACGTACCCTAATCCTAACCTGTACCCTAAACCGAGCCCTAACCCTAACACTAACCCTAACCCTAACCCTTACCCATACCCTACGCCGTACCCGCACCCCTCCCCGAACCCGTACCCTAAGCCATACCCTAAACCTAACCCTAACCCTAGGCTACCCTTGACTGCTTCTGCCTCCAATTGATTTCCTAAGCAGTAGTGTTTTAAGGAACAGCTTAAAAAGAGAATCCTAAAGTGATTTCTTTATAATGGGTGTGTTCCTTATCTTATCTTAGTGTCTAAACTCTTCTCCATGGCTGGACCCCCAAATAATATTCCTTTACGTGCTAAGGGGGAGCTAGAGAGTGGGATAGGTTTACTAACTACCCTAGCCCTAACGCGTAACCTAACCCTAACCCCTACCCTAACCCTAACACGTACCCTAATCCTAACCCGTACCCTAAACCGAGCCCTAACCCTAACACTAACCCAAACCCTAACCCTAACCCATACCCTACGCCGTACACGAACACCTCCCCGAACCCATACCCCAAGCCGTACCCTAAACCTAACCCTAAGCCTAACCCTAACACTAGGCTACCCTTGACTGCTTCTGCCTCCAATAGATTTCCTAAGCACTAGTGTTTTAAGGAACAGCTTAAAAAGAGAATCCTAATGTGATTTCTTTATAATGGGTGTGTTCCTTATCTTATCCTAGTGTCTAAACTCTTCTCCATGGCTGCACCCCCAAATAATATTGCCTTACGTGCTAAGGGGTATCTAGAGAGTGGGATAGGTTTAATAACTACCCTAACCCTAATGCGTACTCTAACCCTAACCCCTACCCTAACACTAACACGTACCCTAATCCTAACCCGTACCCTAAACCGAGCCCTAACCCTAACACTAACACTAACCCTAACCCTAACCCATACGCTACGCCGTACCTGAACCCCTCCCCAAACCCGTACCCTAAGCCGTACCCTAAGCCTAACCCTAAGCCTAACACTAACCCTAGGCTACCCTTGACTGCTTCTGCCTCCAATAGATTTCCTAAGCACTAGTGTTTTAAGCAACAGCTTAAAAAGAGAATCCTAATGTGATTTCTTTATAATGGGTGTGTTCCTTATCTTATCCTAGTGTCTAAATTCTTCTCCATTGCTGGAACCCCAAATAATATTCCTTTACGTGCTAAGGGGTATCTAGAGAGTGGGATAGGTTTACTAACTACCCTAACCCTAACGCGTACCCTAACCCTAACCCCTACCCTAAACCTAACACGTACCCTAATCCTAACCATACCCTAAACCGAGCCCTAACCCTAACACTAACCCTAACCCTAACCCTATCCCATACCCTACGCCGTACCCGAAACCCTCCCCGAACCCGTACCCTAAGCCGTACTCTAAGCCTAACCCTAAGCCTAACCCTAACCCTAGGCTACCCTTGACTGCTTCTGCCTCCAATAGATTTCCTAAGCACTAGTGTTTTAAGGAACAGCTTAAAAAGAGAATCCTAATGTGATTTCTTTATAATGGGTGTGTTCCTTATCTTATCCTAGTGTCTAAACTCTTCTCCATGGCTGGACCCTCAAATAATATTCCTTTACGTGCTAAGGGGTATCTAGAGAGTGAGATAGGTTTAATAACTACCCTAACCCTAACGCGTACCCTAACCCTAACCCCTACCCTAACCCTAACAAGTACCCTAATCCTAACCCGTACCCTAAACCGAGCCCTAACCCTAACACTAACC
This sequence comes from Balaenoptera borealis, assembly GCF_965194805.1. Lineage (NCBI taxonomy): Eukaryota > Metazoa > Chordata > Mammalia > Artiodactyla > Balaenopteridae > Balaenoptera > Balaenoptera borealis. Next base: position 825,469 of record NW_028123906.1, on the reverse strand, counting down.
CTAACCCTAACCCTAACCCATACCCTACGCCGTACCCGCACCCCTCCCCGAACCCGTAACCTAAGCCGTACCCTAAGCCTAACCCTAAGCCTAACCCTAACCCTAGGCTACCCTTGACTGCTTCTGCCTCCAATAGATTTCCTAAGCACTACTGTTTTAAGGAACAGCTTAAAAAGAGAATCCTAATGTGATTTCTTTATAATGGGTGTGTTCCTTATCTTATCCTAGTGTCTAAACTCTTCTCCATGGCTGCACCCCCAAATAATATTCCCTTACGTGCTAAGGGGTATCTAGAGAGTGGGATAGGTTTAATAACTACCCTAACCCTAACGCGTACCCTAACCCTAACCCCTACCCTAACCCTAACACGTACCCTAATCCTAACCTGTACCCTAAACCGAGCCCTAACCCTAACACTAACCCTAACCCTAACCCTAACCCATACCCTACGCCGTACCCGCACCCCTCCCCGAACCCGTACCCTAAGCCATACCCTAAACCTAACCCTAAGCCTAACCCTAACCCTAGGCTACCCTTGACTGCTTCTGCCTCCAATTGATTTCCTAAGCACTAGTGTTTTAAGGAACAGCTTAAAAAGAGAATCCTAATGTGATTTCTTTATAATGGGTGTGTTCCTTATCTTATCCTAGTGTCTAAACACTTCTCCATGGCTGGACCCCCAAATAATATTCCTTTACGTGCTAAGGGGGATCTAGAGAGTGGGATAGGTTTACTAACTACCCTAGCCCTAACGCGTAACCTAACCCTAACCACTCCCCTAACCCTAACACGTACCCTAATCCTAACCCGTACCCTAAACCGAGCCCTAACCCTAACACTAACCCAAACCCTAACCCTAACCCATACCCTACGCCGTACACGAACACCTCCCCGAACCCATACCCCAAGCCGTACCCTAACCCTAACCCTAAGCCTAACCCTTACCCTAGGCTACCCTTGACTGCTTCTGCCTCCAATAGATTTCCTAAGCACTAGTGTTTTAAGAACAGCTTAAAAAGAGAATCCTAAAGTGATTTCTTTATAATGGGTGTGTTCCTTATCTTATCCTAGTGTCTAAACTCTTCTCCATGGCTGCACCCCCAAATAATATTCCTTTACGTGCTAAGGGGTATCTAGAGAGTGGGATAGGTTTAATAACTACCCTAACCCTAACGCGTACCCACCCTAACCCCTACCCTAACCCTAACATGTACCCTAATCCTAACCCGTACCCTAAACCGAGCCCTAACCCTAACACTAACCCTAACCCTAACCCTAACCCATACCCTACGCCGTACCCGAAACCCTCCCCGAACCCGTACCCTAAGCCATACCCTAAGCCTAACCCTAAGCCTAACCCTAACCCTAGGCTACCCTTGACTGCTTCTGCCTCCAATAGATTTCCTAAGCACTAGTGTTTTAAGCAACAGCTTAAAAAGAGAATCCTAATGTGATTTCTTTATAATGGGTGTTCCTTATCTTACCCTAGTGTCTAAACTCTTCTCCATGGCTGCACCCCCAAATAATATTGCCTTACGTGCTAAGGGGTATCTAGAGAGTGGGATAGGTTTAATAACTACCCTAACCTTAATGCGTACTCTAACCCTAACCCCTACCCTAACACTAACACGTACCCTAATCCTAACCCGTACCCTAAACCGAGCCCTAACCCTAACACTAACACTAACACTAACCCTAACACATACCCTACGCTGTACCCGAACACCTCCCCAAACCCGTACCCTAAGCCATACCATAAGCCTAACCTTAAGCCTAACACTAACCCTAGGCTACCCTTGACTGCTTCTGCCTCCAATAGATTTCCTAAGCACTAGTGTTTTAAGCAACAGCTTAAAAAGAGAATCCTAATGTGATTTCTTTATAATGAGTGTGTTCCTTATCTTATCCTAGTGTCTAAATTCTTCTCCATGGCTGGAACCCCAAATAATATTCCTTTACGTGCTAAGGGGTATCTAGAGAGTGGGATAGGTTTACTAAGTACCCTAACCCTAACACGTACCCTAACCCTAACCCCTACCCTAAACCTAACACGTACCCTAATCCTAAACGTACCCTAAACCGAGCCCTAACCCTAACACTAACCCTAACCCTAACCCTAACCCATACCCTACGCCGTACCCGCACCCCTCCCCGAACCCGTAACCTAAGCCGTACCCTAAGCATAACCCTAAGCCTAACCCTAACCCTAGGCTACCCTTGACTGCTTCTGCCTCCAATAGATTTCCTAAGCACTACTGTTTTAAGGAACAGCTTAAAAAGAGAATCCTAATGTGATTTCTTTATAATGGGTGTGTTCCTTATCTTATCCTAGTGTCTAAACTCTTCTCCATGGCTGCACCCCCAAATAATATTCCCTTACGTGCTAAGGGGTATCTGGAGAGTGGGATAGGTTTCATAACTACCCTAACCCTAACGCGTACCCTAACCCTAACCCCTACCCTAACCCTAACACGTACCCTAATCCTAACCCGTACCCTAAACCGAGCCCTAACCCTAACACTAACCCTAACCCTAACCCTAACCCATACCCTACGCCGTACACGCACCCCTCCCTGAACCCGTACCCTAAGCCGTACCCTAAGCCTAACCCTAAGCCTAACCCTAACCCTAGGCTACCCTTGACTGCTTCTGCCTCCAATAGATTTCCTAAGCACTAGTGTTTTAAGGAACAGCTTAAAAAGAGAATCCTAATGTGATTTCTTTATAATGGGTGTGTTCCTTATCTTATCCTAGTGTCTAAACTCTTCTCCATGGCTGGACCCTCAAATAATATTCCTTTACGTGCTAAGGGGTATCTAGAGAGTGGGATAGGTTTAATAACTACCCTAACCCTAACGCGTACCCTAACCCTAACCCCTACCCTAACCCTAACACGTACCCTAATCCTAACCTGTACCCTAAACCGAGCCCTAACCCTAACACTAACCCTAACCCTAACCCTAACCCATACCCTACGCCGTACCCGCACCCCTCCCCGAACCCGTACCCTAAGCCGTACCCTAAGCCTAACCCTAAGCCTAACCCTAACCCTAGGCTACCCTTGACTGCTTCTGCCTCCAATAGATTTCCTAAGCACTACTGTTTTAAGGAACAGCTTAAAAAGAGAATCCTAATGTGATTTCTTTATAATGGGTGTGTTCCTTATCTTATCCTAGTGTCTAAACTCTTCTCCATGGCTGCACCCCCAAATAATATTCCCTTACGTGCTAAGGGGTATCTAGAGAGTGGGATAGGTTTAATAACTACCCTAACCCTAACGCGTACCCTAACCCTAACCCCTACCCTAACCCTAACACGTACCCTAATCCTAACCTGTACCCTAAACCGAGCCCTAACCCTAACACTAACCCTAACCCTAACCCTTACCCATACCCTACGCCGTACCCGCACCCCTCCCCGAACCCGTACCCTAAGCCATACCCTAAACCTAACCCTAAGCCTAACCCTAACCCTAGGCTACCCTTGACTGCTTCTGCCTCCAATTGATTTCCTAAGCAGTAGTGTTTTAAGGAACAGCTTAAAAAGAGAATCCTAAAGTGATTTCTTTATAATGGGTGTGTTCCTTATCTTATCTTAGTGTCTAAACTCTTCTCCATGGCTGGACCCCCAAATAATATTCCTTTACGTGCTAAGGGGGAGCTAGAGAGTGGGATAGGTTTACTAACTACCCTAGCCCTAACGCGTAACCTAACCCTAACCCCTACCCTAACCCTAACACGTACCCTAATCCTAACCCGTACCCTAAACCGAGCCCTAACCCTAACACTAACCCAAACCCTAACCCTAACCCATACCCTACGCCGTACACGAACACCTCCCCGAACCCATACCCCAAGCCGTACCCTAAACCTAACCCTAAGCCTAACCCTAACACTAGGCTACCCTTGACTGCTTCTGCCTCCAATAGATTTCCTAAGCACTAGTGTTTTAAGGAACAGCTTAAAAAGAGAATCCTAAAGTGATTTCTTTATAATGGGTGTGTTCCTTATCTTATCCTAGTGTCTAAACTCTTCTCCATGGCTGCACCCCCAAATAATATTGCCTTACGTGCTAAGGGGTATCTAGAGAGTGGGATAGGTTTAATAACTACCCTAACCCTAATGCGTACTCTAACCCTAACCCCTACCCTAACACTAACACGTACCCTAATCCTAACCCGTACCCTAAACCGAGCCCTAACCCTAACACTAACACTAACCCTAACCCTAACCCATACCCTACGCCGTACCTGAACCCCTCCCCAAACCCGTACCCTAAGCCGTACCCTAAGCCTAACCCTAAGCCTAACACTAACCCTAGGCTACCCTTGACTGCTTCTGCCTCCAATAGATTTCCTAAGCACTAGTGTTTTAAGCAACAGCTTAAAAAGAGAATCCTAATGTGATTTCTTTATAATGGGTGTGTTCCTTATCTTATCCTAGTGTCTAAATTCTTCTCCATTGCTGGAACCCCAAATAATATTCCTTTACGTGCTAAGGGGTATCTAGAGAGTGGGATAGGTTTACTAACTACCCTAACCCTAACGCGTACCCTAACCCTAACCCCTACCCTAAACCTAACACGTACCCTAATCCTAACCATACCCTAAACCGAGCCCTAACCCTAACACTAACCCTAACCCTAACCCTATCCCATACCCTACGCCGTACCCGAAACCCTCCCCGAACCCGTACCCTAAGCCGTACTCTAAGCCTAACCCTAAGCCTAACCCTAACCCTAGGCTACCCTTGACTGCTTCTGCCTCCAATAGATTTCCTAAGCACTAGTGTTTTAAGGAACAGCTTAAAAAGAGAATCCTAATGTGATTTCTTTATAATGGGTGTGTTCCTTATCTTATCCTAGTGTCTAAACTCTTCTCCATGGCTGGACCCTCAAATAATATTCCTTTACGTGCTAAGGGGTATCTAGAGAGTGAGATAGGTTTAATAACTACCCTAACCCTAACGCGTACCCTAACCCTAACCCCTACCCTAACCCTAACACGTACCCTAATCCTAACCCGTACCCTAAACCGAGCCCTAACCCTAACACTAACCCTAACCCTAACCCTAACCCATACCCTACGCCGTACCCGCACCCCTCCCCGAACCCGTAACCTAAGCCGTACCCTAAGCCTTACCCTAAGCCTAACCCTAACCCTAGGCTACCCTTGACTGCTTCTGCCTCCAATAGATTTCCTAAGCACTACTGTTTTAAGGAACAGCTTAAAAAGAGAATCCTAATGTGATTTCTTTATAATGGGTGTGTTCCTTATCTTATCCTAGTTTCTAAACTCTTCTCCATGGCTGCACCCCCAAATAATATTCCCTTACGTGCTAAGGGGTATCTAGAGAGTGGGATAGGTTTAATAACTACCCTAACCCTAACGCGTACCCTAACCCTAACCCCTACCCTAACCCTAACACGTACCCTAATCCTAACCTGTACCCTAAACCGAGCCCTAACCCTAACACTAACCCTAACCCTAACCCTAACCCATACCCTACGCCGTACCCGCACCCCTCCCCGAACCCGTACCCTAAGCCATACCCTAAACCTAACCCTAAGCCTAACCCTAACCCTAGGCTACCCTTGACTGCTTCTGCCTCCAATTGATTTCCTAAGCAGTAGTGTTTTAAGGAACAGCTTAAAAAGAGAATCCTAAAGTGATTTCTTTATAATGGGTGTGTTCCTTATCTTATCCTAGTGTCTAAACTCTTCTCCATGGCTGGACCCCCAAATAATATTCCTTTACGTGCTAAGGGGGAGCTAGAGAGTGGGATAGGTTTACTAACTACCCTAGCCCTAACGCGTAACCTAACCCTAACCCCTACCCTAACCCTAACACGTACCCTAATCCTAACCCGTACCCTAAACCGAGCCCTAACCCTAACACTAACCCAAAACCTAACCCTAACCCATACCCTACGCCGTGCACGAACCCCTCCCCAAACCCGTACCCTAAGCCGTACCCTAAGCCTAACCCTAAGCCTAACACTAACCCTAGGCTACCCTTGACTGCTTCTGCCTCCAATAGATTTCCTAAGCACTAGTGTTTTAAGCAACAGCTTAAAAAGAGAATCCTCTTGTGATTTCTTTATAATGGGTGTGTTCCTTATCTTATCCTAGTGTCTAAATTCTTCTCCATTGCTGGATCCCCAAATAATATTCCTTTACGTGCTAAGGGGTATCTAGAGAGTGGGATAGGTTTACTAACTACCCTAACCCTAACGCGTACCCTAACCCTAACCCCTACCCTAAACCTAACACGTACCCTAATCCTAACCGTACCCTAAACCGAGCCCTAACCCTAACACTAACCCTAACCCTAACCCTAACCCATACCCTACGCCGTACCCGAAACCCTCCCCGAACCCGTACCCTAAGCCGTACCCTAAGCCTAACCCTAAGCCTAACCCTAACCCTAGGCTACCCTTGACTGCTTCTGCCTCCAATAGATTTCCTAAGCACTAGTGTTTTAAGGAACAGCTTAAAAAGAGAATCCTAATGTGATTTCTTTATAATGGGTGTGTTCCTTATCTTATCCTAGTGTCTAAACTTTTCTCCATGGCTGGACCCTCAAATAATATTCCTTTACGTGCTAAGGGGTATCTAGAGATTGGGATAGGTTTAATAACTACCCTAACCCTAACGCATACCCTAACCCTAACCCCTACCCTAACCCTAACACGTACCCTAATCCTAACCCGTACCCTAAACCGAGCCCTAACCCTAACACTAACCCTAACCCTAACCCTAACCCATACCCTACGCCGTACACGCACCCCTCCCTGAACCCGTACCCTAAGCCGTACCCTAAGCCTAACCCTAAGCCTAACCCTAACCCTAGGCTACCCTTGACTGCTTCTGCCTCCAATAGATTTCCTAAGCACTACTGTTTTAAGGAACAGCTTAAAAAGAGAATCCTAATGTGATTTCTTTATAATGGGTGTGTTCCTTATCTTATCCTAGTGTCTAAACTCTTCTCCATGGCTGGACCCTCAAATAATATTCCTTTACGTGCTAAGGGGTATCTAGAGAGTGGGATAGGTTTAATAACTACCCTAACCCTAACGCGTACCCTAACCCTAACCCCTACCCTAACCCTAACACGTACCCTAATCCTAACCTGTACCCTAAACCGAGCCCTAACCCTAACACTAACCCTAACCCTAACCCTAACCCATACCCTACGCCGTACCCGCACCCCTCCCCGAACCCGTACCCTAAGCCGTACCCTAAGCCTAACCCTAAGCCTAACCCTAACCCTAGGCTACCCTTGACTGCTTCTGCCTCCAATAGATTTCCTAAGCACTACTGTTTTAAGGAACAGCTTAAAAAGAGAATCCTAATGTGATTTCTTTATAATGGGTGTGTTCCTTATCTTATCCTAGTGTCTAAACTCTTCTCCATGGCTGCACCCCCAAATAATATTCCCTTACGTGCTAAGGGGTATCTAGAGAGTGGGATAGGTTTAATAACTACCCTAACCCTAACGCGTACCCTAACCCTAACCCCTACCCTAACCCTAACACGTACCCTAATCCTAACCTGTACCCTAAACCGAGCCCTAACCCTAACACTAACCCTAACCCTAACCCTTACCCATACCCTACGCCGTACCCGCACCCCTCCCCGAACCCGTACCCTAAGCCATACCCTAAACCTAACCCTAACCCTAGGCTACCCTTGACTGCTTCTGCCTCCAATTGATTTCCTAAGCAGTAGTGTTTTAAGGAACAGCTTAAAAAGAGAATCCTAAAGTGATTTCTTTATAATGGGTGTGTTCCTTATCTTATCTTAGTGTCTAAACTCTTCTCCATGGCTGGACCCCCAAATAATATTCCTTTACGTGCTAAGGGGGAGCTAGAGAGTGGGATAGGTTTACTAACTACCCTAGCCCTAACGCGTAACCTAACCCTAACCCCTACCCTAACCCTAACACGTACCCTAATCCTAACCCGTACCCTAAACCGAGCCCTAACCCTAACACTAACCCAAACCCTAACCCTAACCCATACCCTACGCCGTACACGAACACCTCCCCGAACCCATACCCCAAGCCGTACCCTAAACCTAACCCTAAGCCTAACCCTAACACTAGGCTACCCTTGACTGCTTCTGCCTCCAATAGATTTCCTAAGCACTAGTGTTTTAAGGAACAGCTTAAAAAGAGAATCCTAATGTGATTTCTTTATAATGGGTGTGTTCCTTATCTTATCCTAGTGTCTAAACTCTTCTCCATGGCTGCACCCCCAAATAATATTGCCTTACGTGCTAAGGGGTATCTAGAGAGTGGGATAGGTTTAATAACTACCCTAACCCTAATGCGTACTCTAACCCTAACCCCTACCCTAACACTAACACGTACCCTAATCCTAACCCGTACCCTAAACCGAGCCCTAACCCTAACACTAACACTAACCCTAACCCTAACCCATACCCTACGCCGTACCTGAACCCCTCCCCAAACCCGTACCCTAAGCCGTACCCTAAGCCTAACCCTAAGCCTAACACTAACCCTAGGCTACCCTTGACTGCTTCTGCCTCCAATAGATTTCCTAAGCACTAGTGTTTTAAGCAACAGCTTAAAAAGAGAATCCTAATGTGATTTCTTTATAATGGGTGTGTTCCTTATCTTATCCTAGTGTCTAAATTCTTCTCCATTGCTGGAACCCCAAATAATATTCCTTTACGTGCTAAGGGGTATCTAGAGAGTGGGATAGGTTTACTAACTACCCTAACCCTAACGCGTACCCTAACCCTAACCCCTACCCTAAACCTAACACGTACCCTAATCCTAACCATACCCTAAACCGAGCCCTAACCCTAACACTAACCCTAACCCTAACCCTATCCCATACCCTACGCCGTACCCGAAACCCTCCCCGAACCCGTACCCTAAGCCGTACTCTAAGCCTAACCCTAAGCCTAACCCTAACCCTAGGCTACCCTTGACTGCTTCTGCCTCCAATAGATTTCCTAAGCACTAGTGTTTTAAGGAACAGCTTAAAAAGAGAATCCTAATGTGATTTCTTTATAATGGGTGTGTTCCTTATCTTATCCTAGTGTCTAAACTCTTCTCCATGGCTGGACCCTCAAATAATATTCCTTTACGTGCTAAGGGGTATCTAGAGAGTGAGATAGGTTTAATAACTACCCTAACCCTAACGCGTACCCTAACCCTAACCCCTACCCTAACCCTAACACGTACCCTAATCCTAACCCGTACCCTAAACCGAGCCCTAACCCTAACACTAACCCTAACCCTAACCCTAACCCATACCCTACGCCGTACCCGCACCCCTCCCCGAACCCGTAACCTAAGCCGTACCCTAAGCCTAACCCTAAGCCTAACCCTAACCCTAGGCTACCCTTGACTGCTTCTGCCTCCAATAGATTTCCTAAGCACTACTGTTTTAAGGAACAGCTTAAAAAGAGAATCCTAATGTGATTTCTTTATAATGGGTGTGTTCCTTATCTTATCCTAGTGTCTAAACTCTTCTCCATGGCTGCACCCCCAAATAATATTCCCTTACGTGCTAAGGGGTATCTAGAGAGTGGGATAGGTTTAATAACTACCCTAACCCTAACGCGTACCCTAACCCTAACCCCTACCCTAACCCTAACACGTACCCTAATCCTAACCTGTACCCTAAACCGAGCCCTAACCCTAACACTAACCCTAACCCTAACCCTAACCCATACCCTACGCCGTACCCGCACCCCTCCCCGAACCCGTACCCTAAGCCATACCCTAAACCTAACCCTAAGCCTAACCCTAACCCTAGGCTACCCTTGACTGCTTCTGCCTCCAATTGATTTCCTAAGCACTAGTGTTTTAAGGAACAGCTTAAAAAGAGAATCCTAATGTGATTTCTTTATAATGGGTGTGTTCCTTATCTTATCCTAGTGTCTAAACACTTCTCCATGGCTGGACCCCCAAATAATATTCCTTTACGTGCTAAGGGGGATCTAGAGAGTGGGATAGGTTTACTAACTACCCTAGCCCTAACGCGTAACCTAACCCTAACCACTCCCCTAACCCTAACACGTACCCTAATCCTAACCCGTACCCTAAACCGAGCCCTAACCCTAACACTAACCCAAACCCTAACCCTAACCCATACCCTACGCCGTACACGAACACCTCCCCGAACCCATACCCCAAGCCGTACCCTAACCCTAACCCTAAGCCTAACCCTTACCCTAGGCTACCCTTGACTGCTTCTGCCTCCAATAGATTTCCTAAGCACTAGTGTTTTAAGAACAGCTTAAAAAGAGAATCCTAAAGTGATTTCTTTATAATGGGTGTGTTCCTTATCTTATCCTAGTGTCTAAACTCTTCTCCATGGCTGCACCCCCAAATAATATTCCTTTACGTGCTAAGGGGTATCTAGAGAGTGGGATAGGTTTAATAACTACCCTAACCCTAACGCGTACCCACCCTAACCCCTACCCTAACCCTAACATGTACCCTAATCCTAACCCGTACCCTAAACCGAGCCCTAACCCTAACACTAACCCTAACCCTAACCCTAACCCATACCCTACGCCGTACCCGAAACCCTCCCCGAACCCGTACCCTAAGCCATACCCTAAGCCTAACCCTAAGCCTAACCCTAACCCTAGGCTACCCTTGACTGCTTCTGCCTCCAATAGATTTCCTAAGCACTAGTGTTTTAAGCAACAGCTTAAAAAGAGAATCCTAATGTGATTTCTTTATAATGGGTGTGTTCCTTATCTTATCCTAGTGTCTAAACTCTTCTCCATGGCTGCACCCCCAAATAATATTGCCTTACGTGCTAAGGGGTATCTAGAGAGTGGGATAGGTTTAATAACTACCCTAACCTTAATGCGTACTCTAACCCTAACCCCTACCCTAACACTAACACGTACCCTAATCCTAACCCGTACCCTAAACCGAGCCCTAACCCTAACACTAACACTAACACTAACCCTAACACATACCCTACGCTGTACCCGAACCCCTCCCCAAACCCGTACCCTAAGCCATACCATAAGCCTAACCTTAAGCCTAACACTAACCCTAGGCTACCCTTGACTGCTTCTGCCTCCAATAGATTTCCTAAGCACTAGTGTTTTAAGCAACAGCTTAAAAAGAGAATCCTAATGTGATTTCTTTATAATGAGTGTGTTCCTTATCTTATCCTAGTGTCTAAATTCTTCTCCATGGCTGGAACCCCAAATAATATTCCTTTACGTGCTAAGGGGTATCTAGAGAGTGGGATAGGTTTACTAACTACCCTAACCCTAACGCGTACCCTAACCCTAACCCCTACCCTAAACCTAACACGTACCCTAATCCTAACCGTACCCTAAACCGAGCCCTAACCCTAACACTAACCCTAACCCTAACCCTAACCCATACCCTACGCCGTACCCGAAACCCTCCCCGAACCCGTACCCTAAGCCGTACCCTAAGCCTAACCCTAAGCCTAACCCTAACCCTAGGCTACCCTTGACTGCTTCTGCCTCCAATAGATTTCCTAAGCACTAGTGTTTTAAGCAACAGCTTAAAAAGAGAATCCTAATGTGATTTCTTTATAATGGGTGTGTTCCTTATCTTATCCTAGTGTCTAAACTCTTCTCCATGGCTGGACCCCCAAATAATATTCCTTTACGTGCTAAGGGGTATCTAGAGAGTGGGATAGGTTTAATAACTACCCTAACCCTAACGCGTACCCTAACCCTAACCCCTACCCTAACCCTAACACGTACCCTAATCCTAACCCGTACCTTAAACCGAGCCCTAACCCTAACACTAACCCTAACCCTAACCCTAACCCATACCCTACGCCGTACCCGAAACCCTCCCCGAACCCGTACCCTAAGCCGTACCCTAAGCCTAACCCTAAGCCTAACCCTAACCCTAGGCTACCCTTGACTGCTTCTGCCTCCAATAGATTTCCTAAGCACTAGTGTTTTAAGGAACAGCTTAAAAAGAGAATCCTAAAGTGATTTCTTTATAATGGGTGTGTTCCTTATCTTATCCTAGTGTCTAAACTCTTCTCCATGGCTGGACCCCCAAATAATATTCCTTTACGTGCTAAGGGGTATCTAGAGAGTGGGATAGGTTTAATAACTACCCTAACCCTAACGCGTACCCTAACCCTAACCCCTACCCTAACCCTAACACGTACCCTAATCCTAACCCGTACCCTAAACCGAGCCCTAACCCTAACACTAACCCTAACCCTAACCCATACCCTACGCCGTACCCGAAACCCTCCCCGAACCCGTACCCTAAGCCGTACCCTAAGCCTCACCCTAAGCCTAACCTTATCCTAGGCTACCCTTGACTGCTTCTGCCTCCAGTAGATTTCCTAAGCACTAGTGTTTTAAGGAACAGCTTAAAAAGAGAATCCTAATGTGATTTCTTTATAATGGGTGTGTTCCTTGTCTTATCCTAGTGTCTAAACTCTTCTCCATGGCTGGACCCTCAAATAATATTCCTTTACGTGCTAAGGGGTATCTAGAGAGTGGGATAGGTTTAATAACTACCCTAACCCTAACGCGTACCCTAACCCTAACCCCTACCCTAACCCTAACACGTACCCTAATCCTAACCCGTACCCTAAACCGAGCCCTAACCCTAACACTAACCCTAACCCTAACCCTAACCCATACCCTACGCCGTACCCGCACCCCTCCCCGAACCCGTACCCTAAGCCGTACCCTAAGCCTAACCCTAAGCCTAACCCTAACCCTAGGCTACCCTTGACTGCTTCTGCCTCCAATAGATTTCCTAAGCACTAGTGTTTTAAGGAAAAGCTTAAAAAGAGAATCCTAATGTGATTTCTTTATAATGGGTGTGTTCCTTATCTTATCCTAGTGTCTAAACTCTTCTCCATGGCTGGACCCCCAAATAATATTCCTTTACGTGCTAAGGGGTATCTAGAGAGTGGGATAGGTTTAATAACTACCCTAACCCTAACGCGTACCCTAACCCTAACCCCTACCCTAACCCTAACACGTACCCTAATCCTAACCCCTACCCTAAACCGAGCCCTAACCCTAACACTAACCCTAACCCTAACCCTAACCCATACCCTACGCCGTACCCGAAACCCTCCCCGAACTCGTACCCTAAGCTGTACCCTAAGCCTAACCCTAAGCCTAACCCTAACCCTAGGCTACCCTTGACTGCTTCTGCCTCCAATAGATTTCCTAAGCACTAGTGTTTTAAGAAACAGCTTAAAAAGAGAATCCTAATGTGATTTCTTTATAATGGGTGTGTTCCTTATCTTATCCTAGTGTCTAAACTTTTCTCCATGGCTGGACCCTCAAATAATATTCCTTTACGTGCTAAGGGGTATCTAGAGAGTGGGATAGGTTTACTAACTACCCTAACCCTAACGCGTACCCTAACCCTAACCCCTACCCTAAACCTAACACGTACCCTAATCCTAACCATACCCTAAACCGAGCCCTAACCCTAACACTAACCCTAACCCTAACCCTATCCCATACCCTACGCCGTACCCGAAACCCTCCCCGAACCCGTACCCTAAGCCGTACTCTAAGCCTAACCCTAAGCCTAACCCTAACCCTAGGATACCCTTGACTGCTTCTGCCTCCAATAGATTTCCTAAGCACTAGTGTTTTAAGGAACAGCTTAAAAAGAGAATCCTAATGTGATTTCTTTATAATGGGTGTGTTCCTTATCTTATCCTAGTGTCTAAACTCTTCTCCATGGCTGGACCCTCAAATAATATTCCTTTACGTGCTAAGGGGTATCTAGAGAGTGAGATAGGTTTAATAACTACCCTAACCCTAACGCGTACCCTAACCCTAACCCCTACCCTAACCCTAACACGTACCCTAATCCTAACCCGTACCCTAAACCGAGCCCTAACCCTAACACTAACCCTAACCCTAACCCTAACCCATACCCTACGCCGTACCCGCACCCCTCCCCGAACCCGTAACCTAAGCCGTACCCTAAGCCTTACCCTAAGCCTAACCCTAACCCTAGGCTACCCTTGACTGCTTCTGCCTCCAATAGATTTCCTAAGCACTACTGTTTTAAGGAACAGCTTAAAAAGAGAATCCTAATGTGATTTCTTTATAATGGGTGTGTTCCTTATCTTATCCTAGTTTCTAAACTCTTCTCCATGGCTGCACCCCCAAATAATATTCCCTTACGTGCTAAGGGGTATCTAGAGAGTGGGATAGGTTTAATAACTACCCTAACCCTAACGCGTACCCTAACCCTAACCCCTACCCTAACCCTAACACGTACCCTAATCCTAACCTGTACCCTAAACCGAGCCCTAACCCTAACACTAACCCTAACCCTAACCCTAACCCATACCCTACGCCGTACCCGCACCCCTCCCCGAACCCGTACCCTAAGCCATACCCTAAACCTAACCCTAAGCCTAACCCTAACCCTAGGCTACCCTTGACTGCTTCTGCCTCCAATTGATTTCCTAAGCAGTAGTGTTTTAAGGAACAGCTTAAAAAGAGAATCCTAAAGTGATTTCTTTATAATGGGTGTGTTCCTTATCTTATCTTAGTGTCTAAACTCTTCTCCATGGCTGGACCCCCAAATAATATTCCTTTACGTGCTAAGGGGGAGCTAGAGAGTGGGATAGGTTTACTAACTACCCTAGCCCTAACGCGTAACCTAACCCTAACCCCTACCCTAACCCTAACACGTACCCTAATCCTAACCCGTACCCTAAACCGAGCCCTAACCCTAACACTAACCCAAACCCTAACCCTAACCCATACCCTACGCCGTACACGAACACCTCCCCGAACCCATACCCCAAGCCGTACCCTAAACCTAACCCTAAGCCTAACCCTAACACTAGGCTACCCTTGACTGCTTCTGCCTCCAATAGATTTCCTAAGCACTAGTGTTTTAAGGAACAGCTTAAAAAGAGAATCCTAATGTGATTTCTTTATAATGGGTGTGTTCCTTATCTTATCCTAGTGTCTAAACTCTTCTCCATGGCTGCACCCCCAAATAATATTGCCTTACGTGCTAAGGGGTATCTAGAGAGTGGGATAGGTTTAATAACTACCCTAACCCTAATGCGTACTCTAACCCTAACCCCTACCCTAACACTAACACGTACCCTAATCCTAACCCGTACCCTAAACCGAGCCCTAACCCTAACACTAACACTAACCCTAACCCTAACCCATACCCTACGCCGTACCTGAACCCCTCCCCAAACCCGTACCCTAAGCCGTACCCTAAGCCTAACCCTAAGCCTAACACTAACCCTAGGCTACCCTTGACTGCTTCTGCCTCCAATAGATTTCCTAAGCACTAGTGTTTTAAGCAACAGCTTAAAAAGAGAATCCTAATGTGATTTCTTTATAATGGGTGTGTTCCTTATCTTATCCTAGTGTCTAAATTCTTCTCCATTGCTGGAACCCCAAATAATATTCCTTTACGTGCTAAGGGGTATCTAGAGAGTGGGATAGGTTTACTAACTACCCTAACCCTAACGCGTACCCTAACCCTAACCCCTACCCTAAACCTAACACGTACCCTAATCCTAACCATACCCTAAACCGAGCCCTAACCCTAACACTAACCCTAACCCTAACCCTATCCCATACCCTACGCCGTACCCGAAACCCTCCCCGAACCCGTACCCTAAGCCGTACTCTAAGCCTAACCCTAAGCCTAACCCTAACCCTAGGCTACCCTTGACTGCTTCTGCCTCCAATAGATTTCCTAAGCACTAGTGTTTTAAGGAACAGCTTAAAAAGAGAATCCTAATGTGATTTCTTTATAATGGGTGTGTTCCTTATCTTATCCTAGTGTCTAAACTCTTCTCCATGGCTGGACCCTCAAATAATATTCCTTTACGTGCTAAGGGGTATCTAGAGAGTGAGATAGGTTTAATAACTACCCTAACCCTAACGCGTACCCTAACCCTAACCCCTACCCTAACCCTAACACGTACCCTAATCCTAACCCGTACCCTAAACCGAGCCCTAACCCTAACACTAACCCTTACCCTAACCCTAACCCATACCCTACGCCGTACCCGCACCCCTCCCCGAACCCGTAACCTAAGCCGTACCCTAAGCCTAACCCTAAGCCTAACCCTAACCCTAGGCTACCCTTGACTGCTTCTGCCTCCAATAGATTTCCTAAGCACTACTGTTTTAAGGAACAGCTTAAAAAGAGAATCCTAATGTGATTTCTTTATAATGGGTGTGTTCCTTATCTTATCCTAGTGTCTAAACTCTTCTCCATGGCTGCACCCCCAAATAATATTCCCTTACGTGCTAAGGGGTATCTAGAGAGTGGGATAGGTTTAATAACTACCCTAACCCTAACGCGTACCCTAACCCTAACCCCTACCCTAACCCTAACACGTACCCTAATCCTAACCTGTACCCTAAACCGAGCCCTAACCCTAACACTAACCCTAACCCTAACCCTAACCCATACCCTACGCCGTACCCGCACCCCTCCCCGAACCCGTACCCTAAGCCATACCCTAAACCTAACCCTAAGCCTAACCCTAACCCTAGGCTACCCTTGACTGCTTCTGCCTCCAATTGATTTCCTAAGCACTAGTGTTTTAAGGAACAGCTTAAAAAGAGAATCCTAATGTGATTTCTTTATAATGGGTGTGTTCCTTATCTTATCCTAGTGTCTAAACACTTCTCCATGGCTGGACCCCCAAATAATATTCCTTTACGTGCTAAGGGGGATCTAGAGAGTGGGATAGGTTTACTAACTACCCTAGCCCTAACGCGTAACCTAACCCTAACCACTCCCCTAACCCTAACACGTACCCTAATCCTAACCCGTACCCTAAACCGAGCCCTAACCCTAACACTAACCCAAACCCTAACCCTAACCCATACCCTACGCCGTACACGAACACCTCCCCGAACCCATACCCCAAGCCGTACCCTAACCCTAACCCTAAGCCTAACCCTTACCCTAGGCTACCCTTGACTGCTTCTGCCTCCAATAGATTTCCTAAGCACTAGTGTTTTAAGAACAGCTTAAAAAGAGAATCCTAAAGTGATTTCTTTATAATGGGTGTGTTCCTTATCTTATCCTAGTGTCTAAACTCTTCTCCATGGCTGCACCCCCAAATAATATTCCTTTACGTGCTAAGGGGTATCTAGAGAGTGGGATAGGTTTAATAACTACCCTAATCCTAACGCGTACCCACCCTAACCCCTACCCTAACCCTAACATGTACCCTAATCCTAACCCGTACCCTAAACCGAGCCCTAACCCTAACACTAACCCTAACCCTAACCCTAACCCATACCCTACGCCGTACCCGAAACCCTCCCCGAACCCGTACCCTAAGCCATACCCTAAGCCTAACCCTAAGCCTAACCCTAACCCTAGGCTACCCTTGACTGCTTCTGCCTCCAATAGATTTCCTAAGCACTAGTGTTTTAAGCAACAGCTTAAAAAGAGAATCCTAATGTGATTTCTTTATAATGGGTGTTCCTTATCTTATCCTAGTGTCTAAACTCTTCTCCATGGCTGCACCCCCAAATAATATTGCCTTACGTGCTAAGGGGTATCTAGAGAGTGGGATAGGTTTAATAACTACCCTAACCTTAATGCGTACTCTAACCCTAACCCCTACCCTAACACTAACACGTACCCTAATCCTAACCCGTACCCTAAACCGAGCCCTAACCCTAACACTAACACTAACACTAACCCTAACACATACCCTACGCTGTACCCGAACCCCTCCCCAAACCCGTACCCTAAGCCATACCATAAGCCTAACCTTAAGCCTAACACTAACCCTAGGCTACCCTTGACTGCTTCTGCCTCCAATAGATTTCCTAAGCACTAGTGTTTTAAGCAACAGCTTAAAAAGAGAATCCTAATGTGATTTCTTTATAATGAGTGTGTTCCTTATCTTATCCTAGTGTCTAAATTCTTCTCCATGGCTGGAACCCCAAATAATATTCCTTTACGTGCTAAGGGGTATCTAGAGAGTGGGATAGGTTTACTAACTACCCTAACCCTAACGCGTACCCTAACCCTAACCACTACCCTAAACCTAACACGTACCCTAATCCTAACCGTACCCTAAACCGAGCCCTAACCCTAACACTAACCCTAACCCTAACCCTAACCCATACCCTACGCCGTACCCGAAACCCTCCCCGAACCCGTACCCTAAGCCGTACCCTAAGCCTAACCCTAAGCCTAACCCTAACCCTAGGCTACCCTTGACTGCTTCTGCCTCCAATAGATTTCCTAAGCACTAGTGTTTTAAGCAACAGCTTAAAAAGAGAATCCTAATGTGATTTCTTTATAATGGGTGTGTTCCTTATCTTATCCTAGTGTCTAAACTCTTCTCCATGGCTGCACCCCCAAATAATATTCCCTTACGTGCTAAGGGGTATCTAGAGAGTGGGATAGGTTTAATAACTACCCTAACCCTAACGCGTACCCTAACCCTAACCCCTACCCTAACCCTAACACGTACCCTAATCCTAACCTGTACCCTAAACCGAGCCCTAACCCTAACACTAACCCTAACCCTAACCCTTACCCATACCCTACGCCGTACCCGCACCCCTCCCCGAACCCGTACCCTAAGCCATACCCTAAACCTAACCCTAACCCTAGGCTACCCTTGACTGCTTCTGCCTCCAATTGATTTCCTAAGCAGTAGTGTTTTAAGGAACAGCTTAAAAAGAGAATCCTAAAGTGATTTCTTTATAATGGGTGTGTTCCTTATCTTATCCTAGTGTCTAAACTCTTCTCCATGGCTGGACCCCCAAATAATATTCCTTTACGTGCTAAGGGGGAGCTAGAGAGTGGGATAGGTTTACTAACTACCCTAGCCCTAACGCGTAACCTAACCCTAACCCCTACCCTAACCCTAACACGTACCCTAATCCTAACCCGTACCCTAAACCGAGCCCTAACCCTAACACTAACCCAAACCCTAACCCTAACCCATACCCTACGCCGTACACGAACACCTCCCCGAACCCATACCCCAAGCCGTACCCTAAACCTAACCCTAAGCCTAACCCTAACACTAGGCTACCCTTGACTGCTTCTGCCTCCAATAGATTTCCTAAGCACTAGTGTTTTAAGGAACAGCTTAAAAAGAGAATCCTAATGTGATTTCTTTATAATGGGTGTGTTCCTTATCTTATCCTAGTGTCTAAACTCTTCTCCATGGCTGCACCCCCAAATAATATTGCCTTACGTGCTAAGGGGTATCTAGAGAGTGGGATAGGTTTAATAACTACCCTAACCCTAATGCGTACTCTAACCCTAACCCCTACCCTAACACTAACACGTACCCTAATCCTAACCCGTACCCTAAACCGAGCCCTAACCCTAACACTAACACTAAACCTAACCCTAACCCATACCCTACGCCGTACCTGAACCCCTCCCCAAACCCGTACCCTAAGCCGTACCCTAAGCCTAACCCTAAGCCTAACACTAACCCTAGGCTACCCTTGACTGCTTCTGCCTCCAATAGATTTCCTAAGCACTAGTGTTTTAAGCAACAGCTTAAAAAGAGAATCCTAATGTGATTTCTTTATAATGGGTGTGTTCCTTATCTTATCCTAGTGTCTAAATTCTTCTCCATTGCTGGAACCCCAAATAATATTCCTTTACGTGCTAAGGGGTATCTAGAGAGTGGGATAGGTTTACTAACTACCCTAACCCTAACGCGTACCCTAACCCTAACCCCTACCCTAAACCTAACACGTACCCTAATCCTAACCATACCCTAAACCGAGCCCTAACCCTAACACTAACCCTAACCCTAACCCTATCCCATACCCTACGCCGTACCCGAAACCCTCCCCGAACCCGTACCCTAAGCCGTACTCTAAGCCTAACCCTAAGCCTAACCCTAACCCTAGGCTACCCTTGACTGCTTCTGCCTCCAATAGATTTCCTAAGCACTAGTGTTTTAAGGAACAGCTTAAAAAGAGAATCCTAATGTGATTTCTTTATAATGGGTGTGTTCCTTATCTTATCCTAGTGTCTAAACTCTTCTCCATGGCTGGACCCTCAAATAATATTCCTTTACGTGCTAAGGGGTATCTAGAGAGTGAGATAGGTTTAATAACTACCCTAACCCTAACGCGTACCCTAACCCTAACCCCTACCCTAACCCTAACACGTACCCTAATCCTAACCCGTACCCTAAACCGAGCCCTAACCCTAACACTAACCCTAACCCTAACCCTAACCCATACCCTACGCCGTACCCGCACCCCTCCCCGAACCCGTAACCTAAGCCGTACCCTAAGCCTAACCCTAAGCCTAACCCTAACCCTAGGCTACCCTTGACTGCTTCTGCCTCCAATAGATTTCCTAAGCACTACTGTTTTAAGGAACAGCTTAAAAAGAGAATCCTAATGTGATTTCTTTATAATGGGTGTGTTCCTTATCTTATCCTAGTGTCTAAACTCTTCTCCATGGCTGCACCCCCAAATAATATTCCCTTACGTGCTAAGGGGTATCTAGAGAGTGGGATAGGTTTAATAACTACCCTAACCCTAACGCGTACCCTAACCCTAACCCCTACCCTAACCCTAACACGTACCCTAATCCTAACCTGTACCCTAAACCGAGCCCTAACCCTAACACTAACCCTAACCCTAACCCTAACCCATACCCTACGCCGTACCCGCACCCCTCCCCGAACCCGTACCCTAAGCCATACCCTAAACCTAACCCTAAGCCTAACCCTAACCCTAGGCTACCCTTGACTGCTTCTGCCTCCAATTGATTTCCTAAGCACTAGTGTTTTAAGGAACAGCTTAAAAAGAGAATCCTAATGTGATTTCTTTATAATGGGTGTGTTCCTTATCTTATCCTAGTGTCTAAACACTTCTCCATGGCTGGACCCCCAAATAATATTCCTTTACGTGCTAAGGGGGATCTAGAGAGTGGGATAGGTTTACTAACTACCCTAGCCCTAACGCGTAACCTAACCCTAACCACTCCCCTAACCCTAACACGTACCCTAATCCTAACCCGTACCCTAAACCGAGCCCTAACCCTAACACTAACCCAAACCCTAACCCTAACCCATACCCTACGCCGTACACGAACACCTCCCCGAACCCATACCCCAAGCCGTACCCTAACCCTAACCCTAAGCCTAACCCTTACCCTAGGCTACCCTTGACTGCTTCTGCCTCCAATAGATTTCCTAAGCACTAGTGTTTTAAGAACAGCTTAAAAAGAGAATCCTAAAGTGATTTCTTTATAATGGGTGTGTTCCTTATCTTATCCTAGTGTCTAAACTCTTCTCCATGGCTGCACCCCCAAATAATATTCCTTTACGTGCTAAGGGGTATCTAGAGAGTGGGATAGGTTTAATAACTACCCTAACCCTAACGCGTACCCACCCTAACCCCTACCCTAACCCTAACATGTACCCTAATCATAACCCGTACCCTAAACCGAGCCCTAACCCTAACACTAACCCTAACCCTAACCCTAACCCATACCCTACGCCGTACCCGAAACCCTCCCCGAACCCGTACCCTAAGCCATACCCTAAGCCTAACCCTAAGCCTAACCCTAACCCTAGGCTACCCTTGACTGCTTCTGCCTCCAATAGATTTCCTAAGCACTAGTGTTTTAAGCAACAGCTTAAAAAGAGAATCCTAATGTGATTTCTTTATAATGAGTGTGTTCCTTATCTTATCCTAGTGTCTAAATTCTTCTCCATGGCTGGAACCCCAAATAATATTCCTTTACGTGCTAAGGGGTATCTAGAGAGTGGGATAGGTTTACTAACTACCCTAACCCTAACGCGTACCCTAACCCTAACCCCTACCCTAAACCTAACACGTACCCTAATCCTAACCGTACCCTAAACCGAGCCCTAACCCTAACACTAACCCTAACCCTAACCCTAACCCATACCCTACGCCGTACCCGAAACCCTCCCCGAACCCGTACCCTAAGCCGTACCCTAAGCCTAACCCTAAGCCTAACCCTAACCCTAGGCTACCCTTGACTGCTTCTGCCTCCAATAGATTTCCTAAGCACTAGTGTTTTAAGCAACAGCTTAAAAAGAGAATCCTAATGTGATTTCTTTATAATGGGTGTGTTCCTTATCTTATCCTAGTGTCTAAACTCTTCTCCATGGCTGGACCCCCAAATAATATTCCTTTACGTGCTAAGGGGTATCTAGAGAGTGGGATAGGTTTAATAACTACCCTAACCCTAACGCGTACCCTAACCCTAACCCCTACCCTAACCCTAACACGTACCCTAATCCTAACCCGTACCTTAAACCGAGCCCTAACCCTAACACTAACCCTAACCCTAACCCTAACCCATACCCTACGCCGTACCCGAAACCCTCCCCGAACCCGTACCCTAAGCCGTACCCTAAGCCTAACCCTAAGCCTAACCCTAACCCTAGGCTACCCTTGACTGCTTCTGCCTCCAATAGATTTCCTAAGCACTAGTGTTTTAAGGAACAGCTTAAAAAGAGAATCCTAAAGTGATTTCTTTATAATGGGTGTGTTCCTTATCTTATCCTAGTGTCTAAACTCTTCTCCATGGCTGGACCCCCAAATAATATTCCTTTACGTGCTAAGGGGTATCTAGAGAGTGGGATAGGTTTAATAACTACCCTAACCCTAACGCGTACCCTAACCCTAACCCCTACCCTAACCCTAACACGTACCCTAATCCTAACCCGTACCCTAAACCGAGCCCTAACCCTAACACTAACCCTAACCCTAACCCATACCCTACGCCGTACCCGAAACCCTCCCCGAACCCGTACCCTAAGCCGTACCCTAAGCCTCACCCTAAGCCTAACCTTATCCTAGGCTACCCTTGACTGCTTCTGCCTCCAGTAGATTTCCTAAGCACTAGTGTTTTAAGGAACAGCTTAAAAAGAGAATCCTAATGTGATTTCTTTATAATGGGTGTGTTCCTTGTCTTATCCTAGTGTCTAAACTCTTCTCCATGGCTGGACCCTCAAATAATATTCCTTTACGTGCTAAGGGGTATCTAGAGAGTGGGATAGGTTTAATAACTACCCTAACCCTAACGCGTACCCTAACCCTAACCCCTACCCTAACCCTAACACGTACCCTAATCCTAACCCGTACCCTAAACCGAGCCCTAACCCTAACACTAACCCTAACCCTAACCCTAACCCATACCCTACGCCGTACCCGCACCCCTCCCCGAACCCGTACCCTAAGCCGTACCCTAAGCCTAACCCTAAGCCTAACCCTAACCCTAGGCTACCCTTGACTGCTACTGCCTCCAATAGATTTCCTAAGCACTAGTGTTTTAAGGAACAGCTTAAAAAGAGAATCCTAATGTGATTTCTTTATAATGGGTGTGTTCCTTATCTTATCCTAGTGTCTAAACTCTTCTCCATGGCTGGACCCCCAAATAATATTCCTTTACGTGCTAAGGGGTATCTAGAGAGTGGGATAGGTTTAATAACTACCCTAACCCTAACGCGTACCCTAACCCTAACCCCTACCCTAACCCTAACACGTACCCTAATCCTAACCCCTACCCTAAACCGAGCCCTAACCCTAACACTAACCCTAACCCTAACCCTAACCCATACCCTACGCCGTACCCGAAACCCTCCCCGAACTCGTACCCTAAGCTGTACCCTAAGCCTAACCCTAAGCCTAACCCTAACCCTAGGCTACCCTTGACTGCTTCTGCCTCCAATAGATTTCCTAAGCACTAGTGTTTTAAGAAACAGCTTAAAAAGAGAATCCTAATGTGATTTCTTTATAATGGGTGTGTTCCTTATCTTATCCTAGTGTCTAAACTTTTCTCCATGGCTGGACCCTCAAATAATATTCCTTTACGTGCTAAGGGGTATCTAGAGAGTGGGATAGGTTTAATAACTACCCTAACCCTAACACGTACCCTAACCCTAACCCCTACCCTAACCCTAACACATACCCTAATCCTAACCCGTACCCTAAACCGAGCCCTAACCCTAACACTAACCCTAACCCTAACCCTAACCCATACCCTACGCCGTACCCGCACCCCTCCCTGAACCCGTACCCTAAGCCGTACCCTAAGCCTAACCCTAAGCCTAACCCTAACCCTAGGCTACCCTTGACTGCTTCTGCCTCCAATAGATTTCCTAAGCACTAGTGTTTTAACGAACAGCTTAAAAAGAGAATCCTAATGTGATTTCTTTATAATGGGTGTGTTCCTTATCTTATCCTAGTGTCTAAACTCTTCTCCATGGCTGCACCCCCAAATAATATTGCCTTACGTGCTAAGGGGTATCTAGAGAGTGGGATAGGTTTAATAACTACCCTAACCCTAATGCGTACTCTAACCCTAACCCCTACCCTAACACTAACACGTACCCTAATCCTAACCGTACCCTAAACCGAGCCCTAACCCTAACACTAACCCTAACCCTAACCCTAACCCATACCCTACGCCGTACCCGAAACCCTCCCCGAACCCGTACCCTAAGCCGTACCCTAAGCCTTACCCTAAGCCTAACCCTAACCCTACGCTACCCTTGACTGCTTCTGCCTCCAATAGATTTCCTAAGCACTAGTGTTTTAAGGAACAGCTTAAAAAGAGAATCCTAATGTGATTTCTTTATAATGGGTGTGTTCCTTATCTTATCCTAGTGTCTAAACTCTTCTCCATGGCTGGACCCTCAAATAATATTCCTTTACGTGCTAAGGGGTATCTAGAGAGTGGGATAGGTTTAATAACTACCCTAACCCTAACGCGTACCCTAACCCTAACCCCTACCCTAACCCTAAAACGTACCCTAATCCTAACCCGTACCCTAAACCGAGCCCTAACCCTAACAATAACCCTAACCCTAACCCATACCCTACGCCGTACCCGCACCCCTCCCCGAACCCGTAACCTAAGCCGTACCCTAAGCCTAACCCTAAGCCTAACCCTAACCCTAGGCTACGCTTGACTGCTTCTGCCTCCAATAGATTTCCTAAGCTCTACTGTTTTAAGGAACAGCTTAAAAAGAGAATCCTAATGTGATTTCTTTATAATGGGTGTGTTCCTTACCTTATCCTAGTGTCTAAACTCTTCTCCATGGCTGCACCCCCAAATAATATTCCCTTACGTGCTAAGGGGTATCTAGAGAGTGGGATAGGTTTAATAACTACCCTAACCCTAACGCGTACCCTAACCCTAACCCCTACCCTAACCCTAACACGTACCCTAATACTAACCTGTACCCTAAACCGAGCCCTAACCCTAACACTAACCCTAACCCTAACCCTAACCCATACCCTACGCCGTACCCGCACCCCTCCCCGAACCCGTACCCTAAGCCATACCCTAAACCTAACCCTAAGCCTAACCCTAACCCTAGGCTACCCTTGACTGCTTCTGCCTCCAATTGATTTCCTAAGCAGTAGTGTTTTAAGGAACAGCTTAAAAAGAGAATCCTAATGTGATTTCTTTATAATGGGTGTGTTCCTTATCTTATCCTAGTGTCTAAACACTTCTCCATGGCTGGACCCCCAAATAATATTCCTTTACGTGCTAAGGGGGATCTAGAGAGTGGGATAGGTTTACTAACTACCCTAGCCCTAACACGTAACCTAACCCTAACCCCTCCCCTAACCCTAACACGTACCCTAATCCTAACCCGTACCCTAAACCGAGCCCTAACCCTAACACTAACCCAAACCCTAACCCTAACCCATACCCTACGCCGTACACGAACACCTCCCCGAACCCATACCCCAAGCCGTACCCTAACCCTAACCCTAAGCCTAACCCTTACCCTAGGCTACCCTTGACTGCTTCTGCCTCCAATAGATTTCCTAAGCACTAGTGTTTTAAGAACAGCTTAAAAAGAGAATCCTAAAGTGATTTCTTTATAATGGGTGTGTTCCTTATCTTATCCTAGTGTCTAAACTCTTCTCCATGGCTGCACCCCCAAATAATATTCCTTTACGTGCTAAGGGGTATCTAGAGAGTGGGATAGGTTTAATAACTACCCTAACCCTAACGCGTACCCACCCTAACCCCTACCCTAACCCTAACATGTACCCTAATCCTAACCCGTACCCTAAACCGAGCCCTAACCCTAACCCTAACCCTAACCCATACCCTACGCCGTACCCGAAACCCTCCCCGAACCCGTACCCTAAGCCATACCCTAAGCCTAACCCTAAGCCTAACCCTAACCCTAGGCTACCCTTGACTGCTTCTGCCTCCAATAGATTTCCTAAGCACTAGTGTTTTAAGCAACAGCTTAAAAAGAGAATCCTAATGTGATTTCTTTATAATGGGTGTGTTCCTTATCTTATCCTAGTGTCTAAACTCTTCTCCATGGCTGCACCCCCAAATAATATTGCCTTACGTGCTAAGGGGTATCTAGAGAGTGGGATAGGTTTAATAACTACCCTAACCCTAATGCGTACTCTAACCCTAACCCCTACCCTAACACTAACACGTACCCTAATCCTAACCCGTACCCTAAACCGAGCCCTAACCCTAACACTAACACTAACCCTAACCCTAACACATACCCTACGCTGTACCCGAACCCCTCCCCAAACCCGTACCCTAAGCCATACCATAAGCCTAACCTTAAGCCTAACACTAACCCTAGGCTACCCTTGACTGCTTCTGCCTCCAATAGATTTCCTAAGCACTAGTGTTTTAAGCAACAGCTTAAAAAGAGAATCCTAATGTGATTTCTTTATAATGAGTGTGTTCCTTATCTTATCCTAGTGTCTAAATTCTTCTCCATGGCTGGAACCCCAAATAATATTCCTTTACGTGCTAAGGGGTATCTAGAGAGTGGGATAGGTTTACTAACTACCCTAACCCTAACGCGTACCCTAACCCTAACCCCTACCCTAAACCTAACACGTACCCTAATCCTAACCGTACCCTAAACCGAGCCCTAACCCTAACACTAACCCTAACCCTAACCCTAACCCATACCCTACGCCGTACCCGAAACCCTCCCCGAACCCGTACCCTAAGCCGTACCCTAAGCCTAACCCTAAGCCTAACCCTAACCCTAGGCTACCCTTGACTGCTTCTGCCTCCAATAGATTTCCTAAGCACTAGTGTTTTAAGCAACAGCTTAAAAAGAGAATCCTAATGTGATTTCTTTATAATGGGTGTGTTCCTTATCTTATCCTAGTGTCTAAACTCTTCTCCATGGCTGGACCCCCAAATAATATTCCTTTACGTGCTAAGGGGTATCTAGAGAGTGGGATAGGTTTAATAACTACCCTAACCCTAACGCGTACCCTAACCCTAACCCCTACCCTAACCCTAACACGTACCCTAATCCTAACCCGTACCTTAAACCGAGCCCTAACCCTAACACTAACCCTAACCCTAACCCTAACCCATACCCTACGCCGTACCCGAAACCCTCCCCGAACCCGTACCCTAAGCCGTACCCTAAGCCTAACCCTAAGCCTAACCCTAACCCTAGGCTACCCTTGACTGCTTCTGCCTCCAATAGATTTCCTAAGCACTAGTGTTTTAAGGAACAGCTTAAAAAGAGAATCCTAAAGTGATTTCTTTATAATGGGTGTGTTCCTTATCTTATCCTAGTGTCTAAACTCTTCTCCATGGCTGGACCCCCAAATAATATTCCTTTACGTGCTAAGGGGTATCTAGAGAGTGGGATAGGTTTAATAACTACCCTAACCCTAACGCGTACCCTAACCCTAACCCCTACCCTAACCCTAACACGTACCCTAATCCTAACCCGTACCCTAAACCGAGCCCTAACCCTAACACTAACCCTAACCCTAACCCATACCCTACGCCGTACCCGAAACCCTCCCCGAACCCGTACCCTAAGCCGTACCCTAAGCCTCACCCTAAGCCTAACCTTATCCTAGGCTACCCTTGACTGCTTCTGCCTCCAGTAGATTTCCTAAGCACTAGTGTTTTAAGGAACAGCTTAAAAAGAGAATCCTAATGTGATTTCTTTATAATGGGTGTGTTCCTTGTCTTATCCTAGTGTCTAAACTCTTCTCCATGGCTGGACCCTCAAATAATATTCCTTTACGTGCTAAGGGGTATCTAGAGAGTGGGATAGGTTTAATAACTACCCTAACCCTAACGCGTACCCTAACCCTAACCCCTACCCTAACCCTAACACATACCCTAATCCTAACCCGTACCCTAAACCGAGCCCTAACCCTAACACTAACCCTAACCCTAACCCTAACCCATACCCTACGCCGTACCCGCACCCCTCCCCGAACCCGTACCCTAAGCCGTACCCTAAGCCTAACCCTAAGCCTAACCCTAACCCTAGGCTACCCTTGACTGCTTCTGCCTCCAATAGATTTCCTAAGCACTAGTGTTTTAAGGAACAGCTTAAAAAGAGAATCCTAATGTGATTTCTTTATAATGGGTGTGTTCCTTATCTTATCCTAGTGTCTAAACTCTTCTCCATGGCTGGACCCCCAAATAATATTCCTTTACGTGCTAAGGGGTATCTAGAGAGTGGGATAGGTTTAATAACTACCCTAACCCTAACGCGTACCCTAACCCTAACCCCTACCCTAACCCTAACACGTACCCTAATCCTAACCCCTACCCTAAACCGAGCCCTAACCCTAACACTAACCCTAACCCTAACCCTAACCCATACCCTACGCCGTACCCGAAACCCTCCCCGAACTCGTACCCTAAGCTGTACCCTAAGCCTAACCCTAAGCCTAACCCTAACCCTAGGCTACCCTTGACTGCTTCTGCCTCCAATAGATTTCCTAAGCACTAGTGTTTTAAGAAACAGCTTAAAAAGAGAATCCTAATGTGATTTCTTTATAATGGGTGTGTTCCTTATCTTATCCTAGTGTCTAAACTTTTCTCCATGGCTGGACCCTCAAATAATATTCCTTTACGTGCTAAGGGGTATCTAGAGAGTGGGATAGGTTTAATAACTACCCTAACCCTAACACGTACCCTAACCCTAACCCCTACCCTAACCCTAACACATACCCTAATCCTAACCCGTACCCTAAACCGAGCCCTAACCCTAACACTAACCCTAACCCTAACCCTAACCCATACCCTACGCCGTACCCGCACCCCTCCCTGAACCCGTACCCTAAGCCGTACCCTAAGCCTAACCCTAAGCCTAACCCTAACCCTAGGCTACCCTTGACTGCTTCTGCCTCCAATAGATTTCCTAAGCACTAGTGTTTTAACGAACAGCTTAAAAAGAGAATCCTAATGTGATTTCTTTATAATGGGTGTGTTCCTTATCTTATCCTAGTGTCTAAACTCTTCTCCATGGCTGCACCCCCAAATAATATTGCCTTACGTGCTAAGGGGTATCTAGAGAGTGGGATAGGTTTAATAACTACCCTAACCCTAATGCGTACTCTAACCCTAACCCCTACCCTAACACTAACACGTACCCTAATCCTAACCGTACCCTAAACCGAGCCCTAACCCTAACACTAACCCTAACCCTAACCCTAACCCATACCCTACGCCGTACCCGAAACCCTCCCCGAACCCGTACCCTAAGCCGTACCCTAAGCCTAACCCTAAGCCTAACCCTAACCCTACGCTACCCTTGACTGCTTCTGCCTCCAATAGATTTCCTAAGCACTAGTGTTTTAAGGAACAGCTTAAAAAGAGAATCCTAATGTGATTTCTTTATAATGGGTGTGTTCCTTATCTTATCCTAGTGTCTAAACTCTTCTCCATGGCTGGACCCTCAAATAATATTCCTTTACGTGCTAAGGGGTATCTAGAGAGTGGGATAGGTTTAATAACTACCCTAACCCTAACGCGTACCCTAACCCTAACCCCTACCCTAACCCTAAAACGTACCCTAATCCTAACCCGTACCCTAAACCGAGCCCTAACCCTAACACTAACCCTAACCCTAACCCATACCCTACGCCGTACCCGCACCCCTCCCCGAACCCGTAACCTAAGCCGTACCCTAAGCCTAACCCTAAGCCTAACCCTATCCCTAGGCTACGCTTGACTGCTTCTGCCTCCAATAGATTTCCTAAGCTCTACTGTTTTAAGGAACAGCTTAAAAAGAGAATCCTAATGTGATTTCTTTATAATGGGTGTGTTCCTTACCTTATCCTAGTGTCTAAACTCTTCTCCATGGCTGCACCCCCAAATAATATTCCCTTACGTGCTAAGGGGTATCTAGAGAGTGGGATAGGTTTAATAACTACCCTAACCCTAACGCGTACCCTAACCCTAACCCCTACCCTAACCCTAACACGTACCCTAATACTAACCTGTACCCTAAACCGAGCCCTAACCCTAACACTAACCCTAACCCTAACCCTAACCCATACCCTACGCCGTACCCGCACCCCTCCCCGAACCCGTACCCTAAGCCATACCCTAAACCTAACCCTAAGCCTAACCCTAACCCTAGGCTACCCTTGACTGCTTCTGCCTCCAATTGATTTCCTAAGCAGTAGTGTTTTAAGGAACAGCTTAAAAAGAGAATCCTAATGTGATTTCTTTATAATGGGTGTGTTCCTTATCTTATCCTAGTGTCTAAACACTTCTCCATGGCTGGACCCCCAAATAATATTCCTTTACGTGCTAAGGGGGATCTAGAGAGTGGGATAGGTTTACTAACTACCCTAGCCCTAACGCGTAACCTAACCCTAACCCCTCCCCTAACCCTAACACGTACCCTAATCCTAACCCGTACCCTAAACCGAGCCCTAACCCTAACACTAACCCAAACCCTAACCCTAACCCATACCCTACGCCGTACACGAACACCTCCCCGAACCCATACCCCAAGCCGTACCCTAACCCTAACCCTAAGCCTAACCCTTACCCTAGGCTACCCTTGACTGCTTCTGCCTCCAATAGATTTCCTAAGCACTAGTGTTTTAAGAACAGCTTAAAAAGAGAATCCTAAAGTGATTTCTTTATAATGGGTGTGTTCCTTATCTTATCCTAGTGTCTAAACTCTTCTCCATGGCTGCACCCCCAAATAATATTCCTTTACGTGCTAAGGGGTATCTAGAGAGTGGGATAGGTTTAATAACTACCCTAACCCTAACGCGTACCCACCCTAACCCCTACCCTAACCCTAACATGTACCCTAATCCTAACCCGTACCCTAAACCGAGCCCTAACCCTAACCCTAACCCTAACCCATACCCTACGCCGTACCCGAAACCCTCCCCGAACCCGTACCCTAAGCCATACCCTAAGCCTAACCCTAAGCCTAACCCTAACCCTAGGCTACCCTTGACTGCTTCTGCCTCCAATAGATTTCCTAAGCACTAGTGTTTTAAGCAACAGCTTAAAAAGAGAATCCTAATGTGATTTCTTTATAATGGGTGTGTTCCTTATCTTATCCTAGTGTCTAAACTCTTCTCCATGGCTGCACCCCCAAATAATATTGCCTTACGTGCTAAGGGGTATCTAGAGAGTGGGATAGGTTTAATAACTACCCTAACCCTAATGCGTACTCTAACCCTAACCCCTACCCTAACACTAACACGTACCCTAATCCTAACCCGTACCCTAAACCGAGCCCTAACCCTAACACTAACACTAACCCTAACCCTAACACATACCCTACGCTGTACCCGAACCCCTCCCCAAACCCGTACCCTAAGCCATACCATAAGCCTAACCTTAAGCCTAACACTAACCCTAGGCTACCCTTGACTGCTTCTGCCTCCAATAGATTTCCTAAGCACTAGTGTTTTAAGCAACAGCTTAAAAAGAGAATCCTAATGTGATTTCTTTATAATGAGTGTGTTCCTTATCTTATCCTAGTGTCTAAATTCTTCTCCATGGCTGGAACCCCAAATAATATTCCTTTACGTGCTAAGGGGTATCTAGAGAGTGGGATAGGTTTACTAACTACCCTAACCCTAACGCGTACCCTAACCCTAACCCCTACCCTAAACCTAAAACGTACCCTAATCCTAACCGTACCCTAAACCGAGCCCTAACCCTAACACTAACCCTAACCCTAACCCTAACCCATACCCTACGCCGTACCCGAAACCCTCCCCGAACCCGTACCCTAAGCCTAACCCTAAGCCTAACCCTAACCCTAGGCTACCCTTGACTGCTTCTGCCTCCAATAGATTTCCTAAGCACTAGTGTTTTAAGAAACAGCTTAAAAAGAGAATCCTAATGTGATTTCTTTATAATGGGTGTGTTCCTTATCTTATCCTAGTGTCTAAACTTTTCTCCATGGCTGGACCCTCAAATAATATTCCTTTACGTGCTAAGGGGTATCTAGAGAGTGGGATAGGTTTAATAACTACCCTAACCCTAAAGCGTACCCTAACCCTAACCCCTACCCTAACCCTAACACATACCCTAATCCTAACCCGTACCCTAAACCGAGCCCTAACCCTAACACTAACCCTAACCCTAACCCTAACCCATACCCTACGCCGTACCCGCACCCCTCCCTGAACCCGTACCCTAAGCCGTACCCTAAGCCTAACCCTAAGCCTAACCCTAACCCTAGGCTACCCTTGACTGCTTCTGCCTCCAATAGATTTCCTAAGCACTAGTGTTTTAACGAACAGCTTAAAAAGAGAATCCTAATGTGATTTCTTTATAATGGGTGTGTTCCTTATCTTATCCTAGTGTCTAAACTCTTCTCCATGGCTGCACCCCCAAATAATATTGCCTTACGTGCTAAGGGGTATCTAGAGAGTGGGATAGGTTTAATAACTACCCTAACCCTAATGCGTACTCTAACCATAACCCCTACCCTAACACTAACACGTACCCTAATCCTAACCCGTACCCTAAACCGAGCCCTAACCCTAACACTAACACTAACCCTAACCCTAACCCATACCCTACGCCGTACCTGAACCCCTCCCCAAACCCGTACCCTAAGCCGTACCCTAAGCCTAACCCTAAGCCTAACACTAACCCTAGGCTACCCTTGACTGCTTCTCCCTCCAATAGATTTCCTAAGCACTAGTGTTTTAAGCAACAGCTTAAAAAGAGAATCCTAATGTGATTTCTTTATAATGGGTGTGTTCCTTATCTTATCCTAGTGTCTAAATTCTTCTCCATTGCTGGAACCCCAAATAATATTCCTTTACGTGCTAAGGGGTATCTAGAGAGTGGGATAGGTTTACTAACTACCCTAACCCTAACGCGTACCCTAACCCTAACCCCTACCCTAAACCTAACACGTACCCTAATCCTAACCGTACCCTAAACCGAGCCCTAACCCTAACACTAACCCTAACCCTAACCCTAACCCATACCCTACGCCGTACCCGAAACCCTCCCCGAACCTGAACCCTAAGCCGTACTCTAAGCCTAACCCTAAGCCTAACCCTAACCCTACGCTACCCTTGACTGCTTCTGCCTCCAATAGATTTCCTAAGCACTAGTGTTTTAAGGAACAGCTTAAAAAGAGAATCCTAATGTGATTTCTTTATAATGGGTGTGTTCCTTATCTTATCCTAGTGTCTAAACTCTTCTCCATGGCTGGACCCTCAAATAATATTCCTTTACGTGCTAAGGGGTATCTAGAGAGTGGGATAGGTTTAATAACTACCCTAACCCTAACGCGTACCCTAACCCTAACCCCTACCCTAACCCTAACACGTACCCTAATCCTAACCCGTACCCTAAACCGAGCCCTAACCCTAACACTAACCCTAACCCTAAACCTAACCCATACCCTACGCCGTACCCGCACCCCTCCCCGAACCCGTAACCTAAGCCGTACCCTAAGCCTAACCCTAACCCTAGGCTACCCTTGACTGCTTCTGCCTCCAATAGATTTCCTAAGCACTAGTGTTTTAAGGAACAGCTTAAAAAGAGAATCCTAATGTGATTTCTTTATAATGGGTGTGTTCCTTATCTTATCCTAGTGTCTAAACTCTTCTCCATGGTTGCACCCCCAAATAATATTGCCTTACGTGCTAAGGGGTATCTAGAGAGTGGGATAGGTTTAATAACTACCCTAACCCTAATGCGTACTCTAACCCTAACCCCTACCCTAACACTAACACGTACCCTAATCCTAACCCGTACCCTAAACCGAGCCCTAACCGTAACACTAACACTAACCCTAACCCTAACCCATACCCTACGCCGTACCTGAACCCCTCCCCAAACCCGTACCCTAAGCCGTACCCTAAGCCTAACCCTAAGCCTAACCCTAACCCTAGGCTACCCTTGACTGCTTCTGCCTCCAATAGATTTCCTAAGCACTAGTGTTTTAAGGAACAGCTTAAAAAGAGAATCCTAATGTGATTTCTTTATAATGGGTGTGTTCCTTATCTTATCCTAGTGTCTAAACTCTTCTCCATGGCTGCACCCCCAAATAATATTCCCTTACGTGCTAAGGGGTATCTAGAGAGTGGGATAGGTTTAATAACTACCCTAACCCTAACGCGTACCCTAACCCTAACCCCTACCCTAACCCTAACACGTACCCTAATCCTAACCTGTACCCTAAACCGAGCCCTAAACCTAACACTAACCCTAACCCTAACCCTAACCCATACCCTACGCCGTACCCGCACCCCTCCCCGAACCCGTACCCTAAGCCATACCCTAAACCTAACCCTAAGCCTAACCCTAACCCTAGGCTACCCTTGACTGCTTCTGCCTCCAATTGATTTCCTAAGCAGTAGTGTTTTAAGGAACAGCTTAAAAAGAGAATCCTAAAGTGATTTCTTTATAATGGGTGTGTTCCTTATCTTATCCTAGTGTCTAAACTCTTCTCCATGGCTGGACCCCCAAATAATATTCCTTTACGTGCTAAGGGGGAGCTAGAGAGTGGGATAGGTTTACTAACTACCCTAGCCCTAACGCGTAACCTAACCCTAACCCCTACCCTAACCCTAACACGTACCCTAATCCTAACCCGTACCCTAAACCGAGCCCTAACCCTAACACTAACCCAAACCCTAACCCTAACCCATACCCTACGCCGTACACGAACACCTCCCCGAACCCATACCCCAAGCCGTACCCTAAACCTAACCCTAAGCCTAACCCTAACCCTAGGCTACCCTTGACTGCTTCTGCCTCCAATAGATTTCCTAAGCACTAGTGTTTTAAGGAACAGCTTAAAAAGAGAATCCTAATGTGATTTCTTTATAATGGGTGTGTTCCTTATCTTATCCTAGTGTCTAAACTCTTCTCCATGGCTGCACCCCCAAATAATATTGCCTTACGTGCTAAGGGGTATCTAGAGAGTGGGATAGGTTTAATAACTACCCTAACCCTAATGCGTACTCTAATCCTAACCCCTAACCTAACACTAACACGTACCCTAATCCTAACCCGTACCCTAAACCGAGCCCTAACCCTAACACTAACCCTAACCCTAACCCTAACCCATACCCTACGCCGTACCCGCACCCCTGCCCGAACCCGTACCCTAAGCCGTACCCTAAGCCTCACCCTAAGCCTAACCTTATCCTAGGCTACCCTTGACTGCTTCTGCCTCCAATAGATTTCCTAGGCACTAGTGTTTTAAGGAACAGCTTAAAAAGAGAATCCTAATGTGATTTCTTTATAATGGGTGTGTTCCTTATCTTATCCTAGTGTCTAAACTCTTCTCCATGGCTGGACCCTCAAATAATATTCCTTTACGTGCTAAGGGGTATCTAGAGAGTGGGATAGGTTTAATAACTACCCTAACCCTAACGCGTACCCTAACCCTAACCCCTACCCTAACCCTAACACGTACCCTAATCCTAACCCGTACCCTAAACCGAGCCCTAACCCTAACACTAACCCTAACCCTAACCCTAACCCATACCCTACGCCGTACACGCACCCCTCCCCGAACCCGTACCCTAAGCCGTACCCTAAGCCTAACCCTAAGCCTAACCCTAACCCTAGGCTACCCTTGACTGCTTCTGCCTCCAATTGATTTCCTAAGCAGTAGTGTTTTAAGGAACAGCTTAAAAAGAGAATCCTAAAGTGATTTCTTTATAATGGGTGTGTTCCTTATCTTATCCTAGTGTCTAAACTCTTCTCCATGGCTGGACCCCCAAATAATATTCCTTTACGTGCTAAGGGGGAGCTAGAGAGTGGGATAGGTTTACTAACTACCCTAGCCCTAACGCGTAACCTAACCCTAACCCCTACCCTAACCCTAACACGTACCCTAATCCTAACCCGTACCCTAAACCGAGCCCTAACCCTAACACTAACCGAAACCCTAACCCTAACCCATACCCTACGCCGTACACGAACACCTCCCCGAACCCATACCCCAAGCCGTACCCTAAACCTAACCCTAAGCCTAACCCTAACCCTAGGCTACCCTTGACTGCTTCTGCCTCCAATAGATTTCCTAAGCACTAGTGTTTTAAGGAACAGCTTAAAAAGAGAATCCTAATGTGATTTCTTTATAATGGGTGTGTTCCTTATCTTATCCTAGTGTCTAAACTCTTCTCCATGGCTGCACCCCCAAATAATATTGCCTTACGTGCTAAGGGGTATCTAGAGAGTGGGATAGGTTTAATAACTACCCTAACCCTAATGCGTACTCTAACCCTAACCCCTACCCTAACACTAACACGTACCCTAATCCTAACCCGTACCCTAAACCGAGCCCTAACCCTAACACTAACACTAACCCTAACCCTAACCCATACCCTACGCCGTACCTGAACCCCTCCCCAAACCCGTACCCTAAGCCGTACCCTAAGCCTAACCCTAAGCCTAACACTAACCCTAGGCTACCCTTGACTGCTTCTGCCTCCAATAGATTTCCTAAGCACTAGTGTTTTAAGCAACAGCTTAAAAAGAGAATCCTAATGTGATTTCTTTATAATGGGTGTGTTCCTTACCTTATCCTAGTGTCTAAACTCTTCTCCATGGCTGCACCCCCAAATAATATTCCCTTACGTGCTAAGGGGTATCTAGAGAGTGGGATAGGTTTAATAACTACCCTAACCCTAAAGCGTACCCTAACCCTAACCCCTACCCTAACCCTAACACGTACCCTAATCCTAACCCGTACCCTAAACCGAGCCCTAACCCTAACACTAACCCAAACCCTAACCCTAACCCATACCCTACGCCGTACACGAACACCTCCCCGAACCCATACCCCAAGCCGTACCCTAAACCTAACCCTAAGCCTAACCCTAACCCTAGGCTACCCTTGACTGCTTCTGCCTCCAATAGATTTCCTAAGCACTAGTGTTTTAAGGAACAGCTTAAAAAGAGAATCCTAATGTGATTTCTTTATAATGGGTGTGTTCCTTATCTTATCCTAGTGTCTAAACTCTTCTCCATGGCTGCACCCCCAAATAATATTGCCTTACGTGCTAAGGGGTATCTAGAGAGTGGGATAGGTTTAATAACTACCCTAACCCTAATGCGTACTCTAACCCTAACCCCTACCCTAACACTAACACGTACCCTAATCCTAACCCGTACCCTAAACCGAGCCCTAACCCTAACACTAACACTAACCCTAACCCTAACCCATACCCTACGCCGTACCTGAACCCCTCCCCAAACCCGTACCCTAAGCCGTACCCTAAGCCTAACCCTAAGCCTAACACTAACCCTAGGCTACCCTTGACTGCTTCTGCCTCCAATAGATTTCCTAAGCACTAGTGTTTTAAGCAACAGCTTAAAAAGAGAATCCTAATGTGATTTCTTTATAATGGGTGTGTTCCTTACCTTATCCTAGTGTCTAAACTCTTCTCCATGGCTGCACCCCCAAATAATATTCCCTTACGTGCTAAGGGGTATCTAGAGAGTGGGATAGGTTTAATAACTACCCTAACCCTAACGCGTACCCTAACCCTAACCCCTACCCTAACCCTAACACGTACCCTAATACTAACCTGTACCCTAAACCGAGCCCTAACCCTAACACTAACCCTTACCCTAACCATAACCCATACCCTACGCCGTACCCGCACCCCTCCCCGAACCCGTACCCTAAGCCATACCCTAAACCTAACCCTAAGCCTAACACTAACCCTAGGCTACCCTTGACTGCTTCTGCCTCCAATTGATTTCCTAAGCAGTAGTGTTTTAAGGAACAGCTTAAAAAGAGAATCCTAATGTGATTTCTTTATAATGGGTGTGTTCCTTATCTTATCCTAGTGTCTAAACTCTTCTCCATGGCTGCACCCCCAAATAATATTGCCTTACGTGCTAAGGGGTATCTAGAGAGTGGGATAGGTTTAATAACTACCCTAACCCTAATGCGTACTCTAACCCTAACCCCTACCCTAACACTAACACGTACCCTAATCCTAACCCGTACCCTAAACCGAGCCCTAACCCTAACACTAACACTAACCCTAACCCTAACACATACCCTACGCTGTACCCGAACACCTCCGCAAACCCGTACCCTAAGCCATACCATAAGCCTAACCTTAAGCCTAACACTAACCCTAGGCTACCCTTGACTGCTTCTGCCTCCAATAGATTTCCTAAGCACTAGTGTTTTAAGCAACAGCTTAAAAAGAGAATCCTAATGTGATTTCTTTATAATGGGTGTGTTCCTTATCTTATCCTAGTGTCTAAACTCTTCTCCATGGCTGGACCCTCAAATAATATTCCTTTACGTGCTAAGGGGTATCTAGAGAGTGGGATAGGTTTAATAACTACCCTAACCCTAACGCGTACCCTAACCCTAACCCCTACCCTAACCCTAACACGTACCCTAATCCTAACCCGTACCCTAAACCGAGCCCTAACCCTAACACTAACCCTAACCCTAACCCTAACCCATACCCTACGCCGTACCCGCACCCCTCCCCGAACCCGTACCCTAAGCCGTACCCTAAGCCTAACCCTAAGCCTAACCCTAACCCTAGGCTACCCTTGACTGCTTCTGCCTCCAATTGATTTCCTAAGCAGTAGTGTTTTAAGGAACAGCTTAAAAAGAGAATCCTAAAGTGATTTCTTTATAATGGGTGTGTTCCTTATCTTATCCTAGTGTCTAAACTCTTCTCCATGGCTGGACCCCCAAATAATATTCCTTTACGTGCTAAGGGGGAGCTAGAGAGTGGGATAGGTTTACTAACTACCCTAGCCCTAACGCGTAACCTAACCCTAACCCCTACCCTAACCCTAACACGTACCCTAATCCTAACCCGTACCCTAAACCGAGCCCTAACCCTAACACTAACCCAAACCCTAACCCTAACCCATACCCTACGCCGTACACGAACACCTCCCCGAACCCATACCCCAAGCCGTACCCTAAACCTAACCCTAAGCCTAACCCTAACCCTAGGCTACCCTTGACTGCTTCTGCCTCCAATAGATTTCCTAAGCACTAGTGTTTTAAGGAACAGCTTAAAAAGAGAATCCTAATGTGATTTCTTTATAATGGGTGTGTTCCTTATCTTATCCTAGTGTCTAAACTCTTCTCCATGGCTGCACCCCCAAATAATATTGCCTTACGTGCTAAGGGGTATCTAGAGAGTGGGATAGGTTTAATAACTACCCTAACCCTAATGCGTACTCTAACCCTAACCCCTACCCTAACACTAACACGTACCCTAATCCTAACCCGTACCCTAAACCGAGCCCTAACCCTAACACTAACACTAACCCTAACCCTAACCCATACCCTACGCCGTACCTGAACCCCTCCCCAAACCCGTACCCTAAGCCGTACCCTAAGCCTAACCCTAAGCCTAACACTAACCCTAGGCTACCCTTGACTGCTTCTGCCTCCAATAGATTTCCTAAGCACTAGTGTTTTAAGCAACAGCTTAAAAAGAGAATCCTAATGTGATTTCTTTATAATGGGTGTGTTCCTTACCTTATCCTAGTGTCTAAACTCTTCTCCATGGCTGCACCCCCAAATAATATTCCCTTACGTGCTAAGGGGTATCTAGAGAGTGGGATAGGTTTAATAACTACCCTAACCCTAACGCGTACCCTAACCCTAACCCCTACCCTAACCCTAACACGTACCCTAATCCTAACCCGTACCCTAAACCGAGCCCTAACCCTAACACTAACCCAAACCCTAACCCTAACCCATACCCTACGCCGTACACGAACACCTCCCCGAACCCATACCCCAAGCCGTACCCTAAACCTAACCCTAAGCCTAACCCTAACCCTAGGCTACCCTTGACTGCTTCTGCCTCCAATAGATTTCCTAAGCACTAGTGTTTTAAGGAACAGCTTAAAAAGAGAATCCTAATGTGATTTCTTTATAATGGGTGTGTTCCTTATCTTATCCTAGTGTCTAAACTCTTCTCCATGGCTGCACCCCCAAATAATATTGCCTTACGTGCTAAGGGGTATCTAGAGAGTGGGATAGGTTTAATAACTACCCTAACCCTAATGCGTACTCTAACCCTAACCCCTACCCTAACACTAACACGTACCCTAATCCTAACCCGTACCCTAAACCGAGCCCTAACCCTAACACTAACACTAACCCTAACCCTAACCCATACCCTACGCCGTACCTGAACCCCTCCCCAAACCCGTACCCTAAGCCGTACCCTAAGCCTAACCCTAAGCCTAACACTAACCCTAGGCTACCCTTGACTGCTTCTGCCTCCAATAGATTTCCTAAGCACTAGTGTTTTAAGCAACAGCTTAAAAAGAGAATCCTAATGTGATTTCTTTATAATGGGTGTGTTCCTTACCTTATCCTAGTGTCTAAACTCTTCTCCATGGCTGCACCCCCAAATAATATTCCCTTACGTGCTAAGGGGTATCTAGAGAGTGGGATAGGTTTAATAACTACCCTAACCCTAACGCGTACCCTAACCCTAACCCCTACCCTAACCCTAACACGTACCCTAATACTAACCTGTACCCTAAACCGAGCCCTAACCCTAACACTAACCCTTACCCTAACCCTAACCCATACCCTACGCCGTACCCGCACCCCTCCCCGAACCCGTACCCTAAGCCATACCCTAAACCTAACCCTAAGCCTAACACTAACCCTAGGCTACCCTTGACTGCTTCTGCCTCCAATTGATTTCCTAAGCAGTAGTGTTTTAAGGAACAGCTTAAAAAGAGAATCCTAATGTGATTTCTTTATAATGGGTGTGTTCCTTATCTTATCCTAGTGTCTAAACTCTTCTCCATGGCTGCACCCCCAAATAATATTGCCTTACGTGCTAAGGGGTATCTAGAGAGTGGGATAGGTTTAATAACTACCCTAACCCTAATGCGTACTCTAACCCTAACCCCTACCCTAACACTAACACGTACCCTAATCCTAACCCGTACCCTAAACCGAGCCCTAACCCTAACACTAACACTAAACCTAACCCTAACACATACCCTACGCTGTACCCGAACCCCTCCGCAAACCCGTACCCTAAGCCATACCATAAGCCTAACCTTAAGCCTAACACTAACCCTAGGCTACCCTTGACTGCTTCTGCCTCCAATAGATTTCCTAAGCACTAGTGTTTTAAGCAACAGCTTAAAAAGAGAATCCTAATGTGATTTCTTTATAATGGGTGTGTTCCTTATCTTATCCTAGTGTCTAAATTCTTCTCCATGGCTGGAACCCCAAATAATATTCCTTTACGTGCTAAGGGGTATCTAGAGAGTGGGATAGGTTTACTAACTACCCTAACCCTAACGCGTACCCTAACCCTAACCCCTACCCTAAACCTAACACGTACCCTAATCCTAACCGTACCCTAAACCGAGCCCTAACCCTAACACTAACCCTAACCCTAACCCTAACCCATACCCTACGCCGTACCCGAAACCCTCCCCGAACCCGTACCCTAAGCCGTACCCTAAGCCTAACCCTAAGCCTAACCCTAACCCTAGGCTACCCTTGACTGCTTCTGCCTCCAATAGATTTCCTAAGCACTAGTGTTTTAAGCAACAGCTTAAAAAGAGAATCCTAATGTGATTTCTTTATAATGGGTGTGTTCCTTATCTTATCCTAGTGTCTAAACTCTTCTCCATGGCTGGACCCTCAAATAATATTCCTTTACGTGCTAAGGGGTATCTAGAGAGTGGGATAGGTTTACTAACTACCCTAACCCTAACGCGTACCCTAACCCTAACCCCTACCCTAACCCTAACACGTACCCTAATACTAACCTGTACCCTAAACCGAGCCCTAACCCTAAAACTAACCCAAACCCTAACCCTAACCCATACCCTACGCCGTACCCGCACCCCTCCCCGAACCCGTACCCTAAGCCGAACCCTAAGCCTAACCCTAACCCTAGGCTACCCTTGATTGCTTCTGCCTCCAATAGATTTCCTAAGAACTAGTGTTTTAAGGAACAGCTTAAAAAGAGAATCCTAATGTGATTTCTTTATAATGGGTGTGTTCCTTATCTTATCCTAGTGTCTAAACTCTTCTCCATGGCTGGACCCCCAAATAATATTCCTTTACGTGCTAAGGGGTATCTAGAGAGTGGGATAGGTTTAATAACTACCCTAACCCTAACGCATACCCTAACCCTAACCCCTACCCTAACCCTAACACGTACCCTAATCCTAACCCGTACCCTAAACCGAGCCCTAACCCTAACACTAACGCTAACCCTAACCCTAACCCATACCCTATGCCGTACCCGAACCCCTCCCCGAACCCA
Organism: Balaenoptera borealis; assembly: GCF_965194805.1. Classification (NCBI taxonomy): domain Eukaryota; kingdom Metazoa; phylum Chordata; class Mammalia; order Artiodactyla; family Balaenopteridae; genus Balaenoptera; species Balaenoptera borealis. The sequence goes on along the minus strand of NW_028123906.1, from coordinate 782,947 downwards.
TTCCCCAAGCCGTACCCTAAACCTAACCCTAAGCCTAACCCTAACCCTAGGCTACCCTTGACTGCTTCTGCCTCCAATAGATTTCCTAAGCACTAGTGTTTTAAGGAACAGCTTAAAAAGAGAATCCTAATGTGATTTCTTTATAATGGGTGTGTTCCTTATCTTATCCTAGTGTCTAAACTCTTCTCCATGGCTGGACCCCCAAATAATATTCCTTTACGTGCTAAGGGGTATCTAGAGAGTGGGATAGGTTTAATAACTACCCTAACCCTAACGCGTACCCTAACCCTAACCCCTACCCTAACCCTAACACGTACCCTAATCCTAACCCCTACCCTAAACCGAGCCCTAACCCTAACACTAACCCTAACCCTAACCCTAACCCATACCCTACACCGTACCCGAAACCCTCCCCGAACTCGTACCCTAAGCCGTACCCTAAGCCTAACCCTAAGCCTAACCGTAACACTAGGCTACCCTTGACTGCTTCTGCCTCCAATAGATTTCCTAAGCACTAGTGTTTTAAGAAACAGTTTAAAAAGAGAATCCTAATGTGATTTCTTTATAATGGGTGTGTTCCTTATCTTATCCTAGTGTCTAAACTCTTCTCCATGGCTGGACCCTCAAATAATATTCCTTTACGTGCTAAGGGGTATCTAGAGATTGGGATAGGTTTAATAACTACCCTAACCCTAACGCGTACCCTAACCCTAACCCCTACCCTAACCCTAACACATACCCTAATCCTAACCCGTACCCTAAACCGAGCCCTAACCCTAACACTAACCCTAACCCTAACCCTAACCCATACCCTACGCCGTACCCGCACCCCTCCCTGAACCCGTACCCTAAGCCGTACCCTAAGCCTAACCCTAAGCCTAACCCTAACCCTAGGCTACCCTTGACTGCTTCTGCCTCCAATAGATTTCCTAAGCACTAGTGTTTTAACGAACAGCTTAAAAAGAGAATCCTAAAGTGATTTCTTTATAATGGGTGTGTTCCTTATCTTATCCTAGTGTCTAAACTCTTCTCCATGGCTGGACCCCCAAATAATATTCCTTTACGTGCTAAGGGGTATCTAGAGAGTGGGATAGGTTTAATAACTACCCTAACCCTAACGCGTACCCTAACCCTAACCCCTACCCTAACCCTAACACGTACCCTAATCCTAACCCGTACCCTAAACCGAGCCCTAACCCTAACACTAACCCTAACCCTAACCCATACCCTACGCCGTACCCGAAACCCTCCCCGAACCCGTACCCTAAGCCGTACCCTAAGCCTCACCCTAAGCCTAAACTTATCCTAGGCTACCCTTGACTGCTTCTGCCTCCAATAGATTTCCTAAGCACTAGTGTTTTAAGGAACAGCTTAAAAAGAGAATCCTAATGTGATTTCTTTATAATGGGTGTGTTCCTTATCTTATCCTAGTGTCTAAACTCTTCTCCATGGCTGGACCCTCAAATAATATTCCTTTACGTGCTAAGGGGTATCTAGAGAGTGGGATAGGTTTAATAACTACCCTAACCCTAACGCGTACCCTAACCCTAACCCCTACCCTAACCCTAAAACGTACCCTAATCCTAACCCGTATCCTAAACCGAGCCCTAACCCTAACACTAACCCTAACCCTAACCCTAACCCATACCCTACGCCGTACCCGCACCCGTCCCCGAACCCGTACCCTAAGCCGTACCCTAAGCCTAACCCTAAGCCTAACCCTAACCCTAGGCTACCCTTGACTGCTTCTGCCTCCAATAGATTTCCTAAGCACTAGTGTTTTAAGGAACAGCTTAAAAAGAGAATCCTAATGTGATTTCTTTATAATGGGTGTGTTCCTTATCTTATCCTAGTGTCTAAACTCTTCTCCATGGCTGGACCCCCAAATAATATTCCTTTACGTGCTAAGGGGTATCTAGAGAGTGGGATAGGTTTAATAACTACCCTAACCCTAACGCGTACCCTAACCCTAACCCCTACCCTAACCCTAACACGTACCCTAATCCTAACCCCTACCCTAAACCGAGCCCTAACCCTAACACTAACCCTAACCCTAACCCTAACCCATACCCTACGCCGTACCCGAAACCCTCCCCGAACTCGTACCCTAAGCCGTACCCTAAGCCTAACACTAAGCCTAACCCTAACCCTAGGCTACCCTTGACTGCTTCTGCCTCCAATAGATTTCCTAAGCACTAGTGTTTTAAGAAACAGCTTAAAAAGAGAATCCTAATGTGATTTCTTTATAATGGGTGTGTTCCTTATCTTATCCTAGTGTCTAAACTTGTCTCCATGGCTGGACCCTCAAATAATATTCCTTTACGTGCTAAGGGGTATCTAGAGATTGGGATAGGTTTAATAACTACCCTAACCCTAACGCGTACCCTAACCCTAACCCCTACCCTAACCCTAACACATACCCTAATCCTAACCCGTACCCTAAACCGAGCCCTAACCCTAACACTAACCCTAACCCTAACCCTAACCCATACCCTACGCCGTACCCGCACCCCTCCCTGAACCCGTACCCTAAGCCGTACCCTAAGCCTAACCCTAAGCCTAACCCTAACCCTAGGCTACCCTTGACTGCTTCTGCCTCCAATTGATTTCCTAAGCAGTAGTGTTCTAAGGAACAGCTTAAAAAGAGAATCCTAAAGTGATTTCTTTATAATGGGTGTGTTCCTTATCTTATCCTAGTGTCTAAACTCTTCTCCATGGCTGGACCCCCAAATAATATTCCTTTACGTGCTAAGGGGGAGCTAGAGAGTGGGATAGGTTTACTAACTACCCTAGCCCTAACGCGTAACCTAACCCTAACCCCTACCCTAACCCTAACACGTACCCTAATCCTAACCCGTACCCTAAACCGAGCCCTAACCCTAACACTAACCCAAACCCTAACCCTAACCCATACCCTACGCCGTACACGAACACCTCCCCGAACCCATACCCCAAGCCGTACCCTAAACCTAACCCTAAGCCTAACCCTAACCCTAGGCTACCCTTGACTGCTTCTGCCTCCAATAGATTTCCTAAGCACTAGTGTTTTAAGGAACAGCTTAAAAAGAGAATCCTAATGTGATTTCTTTATAATGGGTGTGTTCCTTATCTTATCCTAGTGTCTAAACTCTTCTCCATGGCTGCACCCCTAAATAATATTGCCTTACGTGCTAAGGGGTATCTAGAGAGTGGGATAGGTTTAATAACTACCCTAACCCTAATGCGTACTCTAATCCTAACCCCTAACCTAACACTAACACGTACCCTAATCCTAACCCGTACCCTAAACCGAGCCCTAACCCTAACACTAACCCTAACCCTAACCCTAACCCATACCCTACGCCGTACCCGCACCCCTCCCCGAACCCGTACCCTAAGCCGTACCCTAAGCCTCACCCTAAGCCTAACCTTATCCTAGGCTACCCTTGACTGCTTCTGCCTCCAATAGATTTCCTAAGCACTAGTGTTTTAAGGAACAGCTTAAAAAGAGAATCCTAATGTGATTTCTTTATAATGGGTGTGTTCCTTATCTTATCCTAGTGTCTAAACTCTTCTCCATGGCTGGACCCTCAAATAATATTCCTTTACGTGCTAAGGGGTATCTAGAGAGTGGGATAGGTTTAATAACTACCCTAACCCTAACGTGTACCCTAACCCTAACCCCTACCCTAACCCTAACACGTACCCTAATCCTAACCCGTACCCTAAACCGAGCCCTAACCCTAACACTAACCCTAACCCTAACCCTAACCCATACCCTACGCCGTACCCGCACCCCTCGCCGAACCCGTACCCTAAGCCGTACCCTAAGCCTAACCCTAAGCCTAACCCTAACCCTAGGCTACCCTTGACTGCTTCTGCCTCCAATTGATTTCCTAAGCAGTAGTGTTTTAAGGAACAGCTTAAAAAGAGAATCCTAAAGTGATTTCTTTATAATGGGTGTGTTCCTTATCTTATCCTAGTGTCTAAACTCTTCTCCATGGCTGGACCCCCAAATAATATTCCTTTACGTGCTAAGGGGGAGCTAGAGAGTGGGATAGGTTTACTAACTACCCTAGCCCTAACGCGTAACCTAACCCTAACCCCTACCCTAACCCTAACACGTACCCTAATCCTAACCCGTACCCTAAACCGAGCCCTAACCCTAACACTAACCCAAACCCTAACCCTAACCCATACCCTACGCCGTACACGAACACCTCCCCGAACCCATACCCCAAGCCGTACCCTAAACCTAACCCTAAGCCTAACCCTAACACTAGGCTACCCTTGACTGCTTCTGCCTCCAATAGATTTCCTAAGCACTAGTGTTTTAAGGAACAGCTTAAAAAGAGAATCCTAATGTGATTTCTTTATAATGGGTGTGTTCCTTATCTTATCCTAGTGTCTAAACTCTTCTCCATGGCTGCACCCCCAAATAATATTGCCTTACGTGCTAAGGGGTATCTAGAGAGTGGGATAGGTTTAATAACTACCCTAACCCTAATGCGTACTCTAACCCTAACCCCTACCCTAACACTAACACGTACCCTAATCCTAACCCGTACCCTAAACCGAGCCCTAACCCTAACACTAACACTAACCCTAACCCTAACCCATACCCTACGCCGTACCTGAACCCCTCCCCAAACCCGTACCCTAAGCCGTACCCTAAGCCTAACCCTAAGCCTAACACTAACCCTAGGCTACCCTTGACTGCTTCTGCCTCCAATAGATTTCCTAAGCACTAGTGTTTTAAGCAACAGCTTAAAAAGAGAATCCTAATGTGATTTCTTTATAATGGGTGTGTTCCTTATCTTATCCTAGTGTCTAAATTCTTCTCCATTGCTGGAACCCCAAATAATATTCCTTTACGTGCTAAGGGGTATCTAGAGAGTGGGATAGGTTTACTAACTACCCTAACCCTAACGCGTACACTAACCCTAACCCCTACCCTAAACCTAACACGTACCCTAATCCTAACCGTACCCTAAACCGAGCCCTAACCCTAACACTAACCCTAACCCTAACCCTAACCCATACCCTACGCCGTACCCGAAACCCTCCCCGAACCTGAACCCTAAGCCGTACTCTAAGCCTAACCCTAAGCCTAACCCTAACCCTACGCTACCCTTGACTGCTTCTGCCTCCAATAGATTTCCTAAGCACTAGTGTTTTAAGGAACAGCTTAAAAAGAGAATCCTAATGTGATTTCTTTATAATGGGTGTGTTCCTTATCTTATCCTAGTGGCTAAACTCTTCTCCATGGCTGGACCCTCAAATAATATTCCTTTACGTGCTAAGGGGTATCTAGAGAGTGGGATAGGTTTAATAACTACCCTAACCCTAACGCGTACCCTAACCCTAACCCCTACCCTAACCCTAACACGTACCCTAATCCTAACCCGTACCCTAAACCGAGCCCTAACCCTAACACTAACCCTAACCCTAAACCTAACCCATACCCTACGCCGTACCCGCACCCCTCCCCGAACCCGTAACCTAAGCCGTACCCTAAGCCTAACCCTAAGCCTAACCCTAACCCTAGGCTACCCTTGACTGCTTCTGCCTCCAATAGATTTCCTAAGCACTAGTGTTTTAAGGAACAGCTTAAAAAGAGAATCCTAATGTGATTTCTTTATAATGGGTGTGTTCCTTATCTTATCCTAGTGTCTAAACTCTTCTCCATGGCTGCACCCCCAAATAATATTGCCTTACGTGCTAAGGGGTATCTAGAGAGTGGGATAGGTTTAATAACTACCCTAACCCTAATGCGTACTCTAACCCTAACCCCTACCCTAACACTAACACGTACCCTAATCCTAACCCGTACCCTAAACCGAGCCCTAACCCTAACACTAACACTAACCCTAACCCTAACCCATACCCTACGCCGTACCTGAACCCCTCCCCAAACCCGTACCCTAAGCCGTACCCTAAGCCTAACCCTAAGCCTAACACTAACCCTAGGCTACCCTTGACTGCTTCTGCCTCCAATAGATTTCCTAAGCACTAGTGTTTTAAGCAACAGCTTAAAAAGAGAATCCTAATGTGATTTCTTTATAATGGGTGTGTTCCTTATCTTATCCTAGTGTCTAAACTCTTCTCCATGGCTGGACCCTCAAATAATATTCCTTTACGTGCTAAGGGGTATCTAGAGAGTGGGATAGGTTTAATAACTACCCTAACCCTAACGCGTACCCTAACCCTAACCCCTACCCTAACCCTAACACGTACCCTAATCCTAACCCGTACCCTAAACCGAGCCCTAACCCTAACACTAACCCTAACCCTAACCCTAACCCATACCCTACGCCGTACCCGCACCCCTCCCCGAACCCGTACCCTAAGCCGTACCCTAAGCCTAACCCTAAGCCTAACCCTAACCCTAGGCTACCCTTGACTGCTTCTGCCTCCAATAGATTTCCTAAGCACTACTGTTTTAAGGAACAGCTTAAAAAGAGAATCCTAATGTGATTTCTTTATAATGGGTGTGTTCCTTATCTTATCCTAGTGTCTAAACTCTTCTCCATGGCTGCACCCCCAAATAATATTCCCTTACGTGCTAAGGGGTATCTAGAGAGTGGGATAGGTTTACTAACTACCCTAACCCTAACGCGTACCCTAACCCTAACCCCTACCCTAAACCTAACACGTACCCTAATCCTAACCGTACCCTAAACCGAGCCCTAACCCTAACACTAACCCTAACCCTAACCCTAACCCATACCCTACGCCGTACCCGAAACCCTCCCCGAACCTGAACCCTAAGCCGTACTCTAAGCCTAACCCTAAGCCTAACCCTAACCCTACGCTACCCTTGACTGCTTCTGCCTCCAATAGATTTCCTAAGCACTAGTGTTTTAAGGAACAGCTTAAAAAGAGAATCCTAATGTGATTTCTTTATAATGGGTGTGTTCCTTATCTTATCCTAGTGGCTAAACTCTTCTCCATGGCTGGACCCTCAAATAATATTCCTTTACGTGCTAAGGGGTATCTAGAGAGTGGGATAGGTTTAATAACTACCCTAACCCTAACGCGTACCCTAACCCTAACCCCTACCCTAACCCTAACACGTACCCTAATCCTAACCCGTACCCTAAACCGAGCCCTAACCCTAACACTAACCCTAACCCTAAACCTAACCCATACCCTACGCCGTACCCGCACCCCTCCCCGAACCCGTAACCTAAGCCGTACCCTAAGCCTAACCCTAAGCCTAACCCTAACCCTAGGCTACCCTTGACTGCTTCTGCCTCCAATAGATTTCCTAAGCACTAGTGTTTTAAGGAACAGCTTAAAAAGAGAATCCTAATGTGATTTCTTTATAATGGGTGTGTTCCTTATCTTATCCTAGTGTCTAAACTCTTCTCCATGGCTGCACCCCCAAATAATATTGCCTTACGTGCTAAGGGGTATCTAGAGAGTGGGATAGGTTTAATAACTACCCTAACCCTAATGCGTACTCTAACCCTAACCCCTACCCTAACACTAACACGTACCCTAATCCTAACCCGTACCCTAAACCGAGCCCTAACCCTAACACTAACACTAACCCTAACCCTAACCCATACCCTACGCCGTACCTGAACCCCTCCCCAAACCCGTACCCTAAGCCGTACCCTAAGCCTAACCCTAAGCCTAACACTAACCCTAGGCTACCCTTGACTGCTTCTGCCTCCAATAGATTTCCTAAGCACTAGTGTTTTAAGCAACAGCTTAAAAAGAGAATCCTAATGTGATTTCTTTATAATGGGTGTGTTCCTTATCTTATCCTAGTGTCTAAACTCTTCTCCATGGCTGGACCCTCAAATAATATTCCTTTACGTGCTAAGGGGTATCTAGAGAGTGGGATAGGTTTAATAACTACCCTAACCCTAACGCGTACCCTAACCCTAACCCCTACCCTAACCCTAACACGTACCCTAATCCTAACCCGTACCCTAAACCGAGCCCTAACCCTAACACTAACCCTAACCCTAACCCTAACCCATACCCTACGCCGTACCCGCACCCCTCCCCGAACCCGTACCCTAAGCCGTACCCTAAGCCTAACCCTAAGCCTAACCCTAACCCTAGGCTACCCTTGACTGCTTCTGCCTCCAATAGATTTCCTAAGCACTACTGTTTTAAGGAACAGCTTAAAAAGAGAATCCTAATGTGATTTCTTTATAATGGGTGTGTTCCTTATCTTATCCTAGTGTCTAAACTCTTCTCCATGGCTGCACCCCCAAATAATATTCCCTTACGTGCTAAGGGGTATCTAGAGAGTGGGATAGGTTTAATAACTACCCTAACCCTAACGCGTACCCTAACCCTAACCCCTACCCTAACCCTAACACGTACCCTAATCCTAACCTGTACCCTAAACCGAGCCCTAAACCTAACACTAACCCTAACCCTAACCCTAACCCATACCCTACTCCGTACCCGAAACCCTCCCCGAACCCGTACCCTAAGCCGTACCCTAAGCCTAACCCTAAGCCTAAACCTAACCCTAGGCTACCCTTGACTGCTTCTGCCTCCAATAGATTTCCTAAGCACTAGTGTTTTAAGGAACAGCTTAAAAAGAGAATCCTAATGTGATTTCTTTATAATGGGTGTGTTCCTTATCTTATCCTAGTGTCTAAACTCTTCTCCATGGCTGGACCCTCAAATAATATTCCTTTACGTGCTAAGGGGTATCTAGAGAGTGGGATAGGTTTAATAACTACCCTAACCCTAACGCGTACCCTAACCCTAACCCCTACCCTAACCCTAACACGTACCCTAATACTAACCCCTACCCTAACCCTAACACGTACCCTAATCCTAACCCGTACCCTAAACCGAGCCCTAACCCTAACACTAACCCAAACCCTAACCCTAACCCATACCCTACGCCGTACCCGAAACCCTCCCCGAACCCGTACCCTAAGCCGTACCCTAAGCCTAACCCTAAGCCTAACCCTAACCCTAGGCTACCCTTGACTGCTTCTGCCTCCAATAGATTTCCTAAGCACTAGTGTTTTAAGGAACAGCTTAAAAAGAGAATCCTAATGTGATTTCTTTATAATTGGTGTGTTCCTTATCTTATCCTAGTGTCTAAACTCTTCTCCATGGCTGGACCCTCAAATAATATTCCTTTACGTGCTAAGGGGTATCTAGAGAGTGGGATAGGTTTAATAACTACCCTAACCCTAACGCGTACCCTAACCCTAACCCCTACCCTAACCCTAACACGTACCCTAATACTAACCTGTACCCTAAACCGAGCCCTAACCCTAAAACTAACCCAAACCCTAACCCTAACCCATACCCTACGCCGTACCCGCACCCCTCCCCGAACCCGTACCCTAAGCCGAACCCTAAGCCTAACCCTAACCCTAGGCTACCCTTGACTGCTTCTGCCTCCAATAGATTTCCTAAGCACTAGTGTTTTAAGGAACAGCTTAAAAAGAGAATCCTAATGTGATTTCTTTATAATTGGTGTGTTCCTTATCTTATCCTAGTGTCTAAACTCTTCTCCATGGCTGGACCCTCAAATAATATTCCTTTACGTGCTAAGGGGTATCTAGAGAGTGGGATAGGTTTAATAACTACCCTAACCCTAACGCGTACCCTAACCCTAACCCCTACCCTAACCCTAACACGTACCCTAATCCTAACCCGTACCCTAAACCGAGCCCTAACCCTAACACTAACCCTAACCCTAACCCTAACCCATACCCTACGCCGTACCCGCACCCCTCCCCGAACCCGTACCCTAAGCCGTACCCTAAGCCTAACCCTAAGCCTAACCCTAACCCTAGGCTACCCTTGACTGCTTCTGCCTCCAATTGATTTCCTAAGCAGTAGTGTTTTAAGGAACAGCTTAAAAAGAGAATCCTAAAGTGATTTCTTTATAATGGGTGTGTTCCTTATCTTATCCTAGTGTCTAAACTCTTCTCCATGGCTGGACCCCCAAATAATATTCCTTTACGTGCTAAGGGGGAGCTAGAGAGTGGGATAGGTTTACTAACTACCCTAGCCCTAACGCGTAACCTAACCCTAACCCCTACCCTAACCCTAACACGTACCCTAATCCTAACCCGTACCCTAAACCGAGCCCTAACCCTAACACTAACCCAAACCCTAACCCTAACCCATACCCTACGCCGTACACGAACACCTCCCCGAACCCATACCCCAAGCCGTACCCTAAACCTAACCCTAAGCCTAACCCTAACCCTAGGCTACCCTTGACTGCTTCTGCCTCCAATAGATTTCCTAAGCACTAGTGTTTTAAGGAACAGCTTAAAAAGAGAATCCTAATGTGATTTCTTTATAATGGGTGTGTTCCTTATCTTATCCTAGTGTCTAAACTCTTCTCCATGGCTGCACCCCCAAATAATATTGCCTTACGTGCTAAGGGGTATCTAGAGAGTGGGATAGGTTTAATAACTACCCTAACCCTAATGCGTACTCTAACCCTAACCCCTACCCTAACACTAACACGTACCCTAATCCTAACCCGTACCCTAAACCGAGCCCTAACCCTAACACTAACACTAACCCTAACCCTAACCCATACCCTACGCCGTACCTGAACCCCTCCCCAAACCCGTACCCTAAGCCGTACCCTAAGCCTAACCCTAAGCCTAACACTAACCCTAGGCTACCCTTGACTGCTTCTGCCTCCAATAGATTTCCTAAGCACTAGTGTTTTAAGCAACAGCTTAAAAAGAGAATCCTAATGTGATTTCTTTATAATGGGTGTGTTCCTTACCTTATCCTAGTGTCTAAACTCTTCTCCATGGCTGCACCCCCAAATAATATTCCCTTACGTGCTAAGGGGTATCTAGAGAGTGGGATAGGTTTAATAACTACCCTAACCCTAAAGCGTACCCTAACCCTAACCCCTACCCTAACCCTAACACGTACCCTAATCCTAACCCGTACCCTAAACCGAGCCCTAACCCTAACACTAACCCAAACCCTAACCCTAACCCATACCCTACGCCGTACACGAACACCTCCCCGAACCCATACCCCAAGCCGTACCCTAAACCTAACCCTAAGCCTAACCCTAACCCTAGGCTACCCTTGACTGCTTCTGCCTCCAATAGATTTCCTAAGCACTAGTGTTTTAAGGAACAGCTTAAAAAGAGAATCCTAATGTGATTTCTTTATAATGGGTGTGTTCCTTATCTTATCCTAGTGTCTAAACTCTTCTCCATGGCTGCACCCCCAAATAATATTGCCTTACGTGCTAAGGGGTATCTAGAGAGTGGGATAGGTTTAATAACTACCCTAACCCTAATGCGTACTCTAACCCTAACCCCTACCCTAACACTAACACGTACCCTAATCCTAACCCGTACCCTAAACCGAGCCCTAACCCTAACACTAACACTAACCCTAACCCTAACCCATACCCTACGCCGTACCTGAACCCCTCCCCAAACCCGTACCCTAAGCCGTACCCTAAGCCTAACCCTAAGCCTAACACTAACCCTAGGCTACCCTTGACTGCTTCTGCCTCCAATAGATTTCCTAAGCACTAGTGTTTTAAGCAACAGCTTAAAAAGAGAATCCTAATGTGATTTCTTTATAATGGGTGTGTTCCTTACCTTATCCTAGTGTCTAAACTCTTCTCCATGGCTGCACCCCCAAATAATATTCCCTTACGTGCTAAGGGGTATCTAGAGAGTGGGATAGGTTTAATAACTACCCTAACCCTAACGCGTACCCTAACCCTAACCCCTACCCTAACCCTAACACGTACCCTAATACTAACCTGTACCCTAAACCGAGCCCTAACCCTAACACTAACCCTTACCCTAACCCTAACCCATACCCTACGCCGTACCCGCACCCCTCCCCGAACCCGTACCCTAAGCCATACCCTAAACCTAACCCTAAGCCTAACACTAACCCTAGGCTACCCTTGACTGCTTCTGCCTCCAATTGATTTCCTAAGCAGTAGTGTTTTAAGGAACAGCTTAAAAAGAGAATCCTAATGTGATTTCTTTATAATGGGTGTGTTCCTTATCTTATCCTAGTGTCTAAACTCTTCTCCATGGCTGCACCCCCAAATAATATTGCCTTACGTGCTAAGGGGTATCTAGAGAGTGGGATAGGTTTAATAACTACCCTAACCCTAATGCGTACTCTAACCCTAACCCCTACCCTAACACTAACACGTACCCTAATCCTAACCCGTACCCTAAACCGAGCCCTAACCCTAACACTAACACTAACCCTAACCCTAACACATACCCTACGCTGTACCCGAACACCTCCGCAAACCCGTACCCTAAGCCATACCATAAGCCTAACCTTAAGCCTAACACTAACCCTAGGCTACCCTTGACTGCTTCTGCCTCCAATAGATTTCCTAAGCACTAGTGTTTTAAGCAACAGCTTAAAAAGAGAATCCTAATGTGATTTCTTTATAATGGGTGTGTTCCTTATCTTATCCTAGTGTCTAAACTCTTCTCCATGGCTGGACCCTCAAATAATATTCCTTTACGTGCTAAGGGGTATCTAGAGAGTGGGATAGGTTTAATAACTACCCTAACCCTAACGCGTACCCTAACCCTAACCCCTACCCTAACCCTAACACGTACCCTAATCCTAACCCGTACCCTAAACCGAGCCCTAACCCTAACACTAACCCTAACCCTAACCCTAACCCATACCCTACGCCGTACCCGCACCCCTCCCCGAACCCGTACCCTAAGCCGTACCCTAAGCCTAACCCTAAGCCTAACCCTAACCCTAGGCTACCCTTGACTGCTTCTGCCTCCAATTGATTTCCTAAGCAGTAGTGTTTTAAGGAACAGCTTAAAAAGAGAATCCTAAAGTGATTTCTTTATAATGGGTGTGTTCCTTATCTTATCCTAGTGTCTAAACTCTTCTCCATGGCTGGACCCCCAAATAATATTCCTTTACGTGCTAAGGGGGAGCTAGAGAGTGGGATAGGTTTACTAACTACCCTAGCCCTAACGCGTAACCTAACCCTAACCCCTACCCTAACCCTAACACGTACCCTAATCCTAACCCGTACCCTAAACCGAGCCCTAACCCTAACACTAACCCAAACCCTAACCCTAACCCATACCCTACGCCGTACACGAACACCTCCCCGAACCCATACCCCAAGCCGTACCCTAAACCTAACCCTAAGCCTAACCCTAACCCTAGGCTACCCTTGACTGCTTCTGCCTCCAATAGATTTCCTAAGCACTAGTGTTTTAAGGAACAGCTTAAAAAGAGAATCCTAATGTGATTTCTTTATAATGGGTGTGTTCCTTATCTTATCCTAGTGTCTAAACTCTTCTCCATGGCTGCACCCCCAAATAATATTGCCTTACGTGCTAAGGGGTATCTAGAGAGTGGGATAGGTTTAATAACTACCCTAACCCTAATGCGTACTCTAACCCTAACCCCTACCCTAACACTAACACGTACCCTAATCCTAACCCGTACCCTAAACCGAGCCCTAACCCTAACACTAACACTAACCCTAACCCTAACCCATACCCTACGCCGTACCTGAACCCCTCCCCAAACCCGTACCCTAAGCCGTACCCTAAGCCTAACCCTAAGCCTAACACTAACCCTAGGCTACCCTTGACTGCTTCTGCCTCCAATAGATTTCCTAAGCACTAGTGTTTTAAGCAACAGCTTAAAAAGAGAATCCTAATGTGATTTCTTTATAATGGGTGTGTTCCTTACCTTATCCTAGTGTCTAAACTCTTCTCCATGGCTGCACCCCCAAATAATATTCCCTTACGTGCTAAGGGGTATCTAGAGAGTGGGATAGGTTTAATAACTACCCTAACCCTAAAGCGTACCCTAACCCTAACCCCTACCCTAACCCTAACACGTACCCTAATCCTAACCCGTACCCTAAACCGAGCCCTAACCCTAACACTAACCCAAACCCTAACCCTAACCCATACCCTACGCCGTACACGAACACCTCCCCGAACCCATACCCCAAGCCGTACCCTAAACCTAACCCTAAGCCTAACCCTAACCCTAGGCTACCCTTGACTGCTTCTGCCTCCAATAGATTTCCTAAGCACTAGTGTTTTAAGGAACAGCTTAAAAAGAGAATCCTAATGTGATTTCTTTATAATGGGTGTGTTCCTTATCTTATCCTAGTGTCTAAACTCTTCTCCATGGCTGCACCCCCAAATAATATTGCCTTACGTGCTAAGGGGTATCTAGAGAGTGGGATAGGTTTAATAACTACCCTAACCCTAATGCGTACTCTAACCCTAACCCCTACCCTAACACTAACACGTACCCTAATCCTAACCCGTACCCTAAACCGAGCCCTAACCCTAACACTAACACTAACCCTAACCCTAACCCATACCCTACGCCGTACCTGAACCCCTCCCCAAACCCGTACCCTAAGCCGTACCCTAAGCCTAACCCTAAGCCTAACACTAACCCTAGGCTACCCTTGACTGCTTCTGCCTCCAATAGATTTCCTAAGCACTAGTGTTTTAAGCAACAGCTTAAAAAGAGAATCCTAATGTGATTTCTTTATAATGGGTGTGTTCCTTACCTTATCCTAGTGTCTAAACTCTTCTCCATGGCTGCACCCCCAAATAATATTCCCTTACGTGCTAAGGGGTATCTAGAGAGTGGGATAGGTTTAATAACTACCCTAACCCTAACGCGTACCCTAACCCTAACCCCTACCCTAACCCTAACACGTACCCTAATACTAACCTGTACCCTAAACCGAGCCCTAACCCTAACACTAACCCTTACCCTAACCCTAACCCATACCCTACGCCGTACCCGCACCCCTCCCCGAACCCGTACCCTAAGCCATACCCTAAACCTAACCCTAAGCCTAACACTAACCCTAGGCTACCCTTGACTGCTTCTGCCTCCAATTGATTTCCTAAGCAGTAGTGTTTTAAGGAACAGCTTAAAAAGAGAATCCTAATGTGATTTCTTTATAATGGGTGTGTTCCTTATCTTATCCTAGTGTCTAAACTCTTCTCCATGGCTGCACCCCCAAATAATATTGCCTTACGTGCTAAGGGGTATCTAGAGAGTGGGATAGGTTTAATAACTACCCTAACCCTAATGCGTACTCTAACCCTAACCCCTACCCTAACACTAACACGTACCCTAATCCTAACCCGTACCCTAAACCGAGCCCTAACCCTAACACTAACACTAAACCTAACCCTAACACATACCCTACGCTGTACCCGAACCCCTCCGCAAACCCGTACCCTAAGCCATACCATAAGCCTAACCTTAAGCCTAACACTAACCCTAGGCTACCCTTGACTGCTTCTGCCTCCAATAGATTTCCTAAGCACTAGTGTTTTAAGCAACAGCTTAAAAAGAGAATCCTAATGTGATTTCTTTATAATGGGTGTGTTCCTTATCTTATCCTAGTGTCTAAATTCTTCTCCATGGCTGGAACCCCAAATAATATTCCTTTACGTGCTAAGGGGTATCTAGAGAGTGGGATAGGTTTACTAACTACCCTAACCCTAACGCGTACCCTAACCCTAACCCCTACCCTAAACCTAACACGTACCCTAATCCTAACCGTACCCTAAACCGAGCCCTAACCCTAACACTAACCCTAACCCTAACCCTAACCCATACCCTACGCCGTACCCGAAACCCTCCCCGAACCCGTACCCTAAGCCGTACCCTAAGCCTAACCCTAAGCCTAACCCTAACCCTAGGCTACCCTTGACTGCTTCTGCCTCCAATAGATTTCCTAAGCACTAGTGTTTTAAGCAACAGCTTAAAAAGAGAATCCTAATGTGATTTCTTTATAATGGGTGTGTTCCTTATCTTATCCTAGTGTCTAAACTCTTCTCCATGGCTGGACCCTCAAATAATATTCCTTTACGTGCTAAGGGGTATCTAGAGAGTGGGATAGGTTTACTAACTACCCTAACCCTAACGCGTACCCTAACCCTAACCCCTACCCTAACCCTAACACGTACCCTAATACTAACCTGTACCCTAAACCGAGCCCTAACCCTAAAACTAACCCAAACCCTAACCCTAACCCATACCCTACGCCGTACCCGCACCCCTCCCCGAACCCGTACCCTAAGCCGAACCCTAAGCCTAACCCTAACCCTAGGCTACCCTTGATTGCTTCTGCCTCCAATAGATTTCCTAAGAACTAGTGTTTTAAGGAACAGCTTAAAAAGAGAATCCTAATGTGATTTCTTTATAATGGGTGTGTTCCTTATCTTATCCTAGTGTCTAAACTCTTCTCCATGGCTGGACCCCCAAATAATATTCCTTTACGTGCTAAGGGGTATCTAGAGAGTGGGATAGGTTTAATAACTACCCTAACCCTAACGCATACCCTAACCCTAACCCCTACCCTAACCCTAACACGTACCCTAATCCTAACCCGTACCCTAAACCGAGCCCTAACCCTAACACTAACGCTAACCCTAACCCTAACCCATACCCTATGCCGTACCCGAACCCCTCCCCGAACCCATTCCCCAAGCCGTACCCTAAACCTAACCCTAAGCCTAACCCTAACCCTAGGCTACCCTTGACTGCTTCTGCCTCCAATAGATTTCCTAAGCACTAGTGTTTTAAGGAACAGCTTAAAAAGAGAATCCTAATGTGATTTCTTTATAATGGGTGTGTTCCTTATCTTATCCTAGTGTCTAAACTCTTCTCCATGGCTGGACCCCCAAATAATATTCCTTTACGTGCTAAGGGGTATCTAGAGAGTGGGATAGGTTTAATAACTACCCTAACCCTAACGCGTACCCTAACCCTAACCCCTACCCTAACCCTAACACGTACCCTAATCCTAACCCCTACCCTAAACCGAGCCCTAACCCTAACACTAACCCTAACCCTAACCCTAACCCATACCCTACACCGTACCCGAAACCCTCCCCGAACTCGTACCCTAAGCCGTACCCTAAGCCTAACCCTAAGCCTAACCGTAACCCTAGGCTACCCTTGACTGCTTCTGCCTCCAATAGATTTCCTAAGCACTAGTGTTTTAAGAAACAGTTTAAAAAGAGAATCCTAATGTGATTTCTTTATAATGGGTGTGTTCCTTATCTTATCCTAGTGTCTAAACTCTTCTCCATGGCTGGACCCTCAAATAATATTCCTTTACGTGCTAAGGGGTATCTAGAGATTGGGATAGGTTTAATAACTACCCTAACCCTAACGCGTACCCTAACCCTAACCCCTACCCTAACCCTAACACATACCCTAATCCTAACCCGTACCCTAAACCGAGCCCTAACCCTAACACTAACCCTAACCCTAACCCTAACCCATACCCTACGCCGTACCCGCACCCCTCCCTGAACCCGTACCCTAAGCCGTACCCTAAGCCTAACCCTAAGCCTAACCCTAACCCTAGGCTACCCTTGACTGCTTCTGCCTCCAATAGATTTCCTAAGCACTAGTGTTTTAACGAACAGCTTAAAAAGAGAATCCTAAAGTGATTTCTTTATAATGGGTGTGTTCCTTATCTTATCCTAGTGTCTAAACTCTTCTCCATGGCTGGACCCCCAAATAATATTCCTTTACGTGCTAAGGGGTATCTAGAGAGTGGGATAGGTTTAATAACTACCCTAACCCTAACGCGTACCCTAACCCTAACCCCTACCCTAACCCTAACACGTACCCTAATCCTAACCCGTACCCTAAACCGAGCCCTAACCCTAACACTAACCCTAACCCTAACCCATACCCTACGCCGTACCCGAAACCCTCCCCGAACCCGTACCCTAAGCCGTACCCTAAGCCTCACCCTAAGCCTAAACTTATCCTAGGCTACCCTTGACTGCTTCTGCCTCCAATAGATTTCCTAAGCACTAGTGTTTTAAGGAACAGCTTAAAAAGAGAATCCTAATGTGATTTCTTTATAATGGGTGTGTTCCTTATCTTATCCTAGTGTCTAAACTCTTCTCCATGGCTGGACCCTCAAATAATATTCCTTTACGTGCTAAGGGGTATCTAGAGAGTGGGATAGGTTTAATAACTACCCTAACCCTAACGCGTACCCTAACCCTAACCCCTACCCTAACCCTAAAACGTACCCTAATCCTAACCCGTATCCTAAACCGAGCCCTAACCCTAACACTAACCCTAACCCTAACCCTAACCCATACCCTACGCCGTACCCGCACCCGTCCCCGAACCCGTACCCTAAGCCGTACCCTAAGCCTAACCCTAAGCCTAACCCTAACCCTAGGCTACCCTTGACTGCTTCTGCCTCCAATAGATTTCCTAAGCACTAGTGTTTTAAGGAACAGCTTAAAAAGAGAATCCTAATGTGATTTCTTTATAATGGGTGTGTTCCTTATCTTATCCTAGTGTCTAAACTCTTCTCCATGGCTGGACCCCCAAATAATATTCCTTTACGTGCTAAGGGGTATCTAGAGAGTGGGATAGGTTTAATAACTACCCTAACCCTAACGCGTACCCTAACCCTAACCCCTACCCTAACCCTAACACGTACCCTAATCCTAACCCCTACCCTAAACCGAGCCCTAACCCTAACACTAACCCTAACCCTAACCCTAACCCATACCCTACGCCGTACCCGAAACCCTCCCCGAACTCGTACCCTAAGCCGTACCCTAAGCCTAACACTAAGCCTAACCCTAACCCTAGGCTACCCTTGACTGCTTCTGCCTCCAATAGATTTCCTAAGCACTAGTGTTTTAAGAAACAGCTTAAAAAGAGAATCCTAATGTGATTTCTTTATAATGGGTGTGTTCCTTATCTTATCCTAGTGTCTAAACTTTTCTCCATGGCTGGACCCTCAAATAATATTCCTTTACGTGCTAAGGGGTATCTAGAGATTGGGATAGGTTTAATAACTACCCTAACCCTAACGCGTACCCTAACCCTAACCCCTACCCTAACCCTAACACATACCCTAATCCTAACCCGTACCCTAAACCGAGCCCTAACCCTAACACTAACCCTAACCCTAACCCTAACCCATACCCTACGCCGTACCCGCACCCCTCCCTGAACCCGTACCCTAAGCCGTACCCTAAGCCTAACCCTAAGCCTAACCCTAACCCTAGGCTACCCTTGACTGCTTCTGCCTCCAATTGATTTCCTAAGCAGTAGTGTTCTAAGGAACAGCTTAAAAAGAGAATCCTAAAGTGATTTCTTTATAATGGGTGTGTTCCTTATCTTATCCTAGTGTCTAAACTCTTCTCCATGGCTGGACCCCCAAATAATATTCCTTTACGTGCTAAGGGGGAGCTAGAGAGTGGGATAGGTTTACTAACTACCCTAGCCCTAACGCGTAACCTAACCCTAACCCCTACCCTAACCCTAACACGTACCCTAATCCTAACCCGTACCCTAAACCGAGCCCTAACCCTAACACTAACCCAAACCCTAACCCTAACCCATACCCTACGCCGTACACGAACACCTCCCCGAACCCATACCCCAAGCCGTACCCTAAACCTAACCCTAAGCCTAACCCTAACCCTAGGCTACCCTTGACTGCTTCTGCCTCCAATAGATTTCCTAAGCACTAGTGTTTTAAGGAACAGCTTAAAAAGAGAATCCTAATGTGATTTCTTTATAATGGGTGTGTTCCTTATCTTATCCTAGTGTCTAAACTCTTCTCCATGGCTGCACCCCTAAATAATATTGCCTTACGTGCTAAGGGGTATCTAGAGAGTGGGATAGGTTTAATAACTACCCTAACCCTAATGCGTACTCTAATCCTAACCCCTAACCTAACACTAACACGTACCCTAATCCTAACCCGTACCCTAAACCGAGCCCTAACCCTAACACTAACCCTAACCCTAACCCTAACCCATACCCTACGCCGTACCCGCACCCCTCCCCGAACCCGTACCCTAAGCCGTACCCTAAGCCTCACCCTAAGCCTAACCTTATCCTAGGCTACCCTTGACTGCTTCTGCCTCCAATAGATTTCCTAAGCACTAGTGTTTTAAGGAACAGCTTAAAAAGAGAATCCTAATGTGATTTCTTTATAATGGGTGTGTTCCTTATCTTATCCTAGTGTCTAAACTCTTCTCCATGGCTGGACCCTCAAATAATATTCCTTTACGTGCTAAGGGGTATCTAGAGAGTGGGATAGGTTTAATAACTACCCTAACCCTAACGTGTACCCTAACCCTAACCCCTACCCTAACCCTAACACGTACCCTAATCCTAACCCGTACCCTAAACCGAGCCCTAACCCTAACACTAACCCTAACCCTAACCCTAACCCATACCCTACGCCGTACCCGCACCCCTCGCCGAACCCGTACCCTAAGCCGTACCCTAAGCCTAACCCTAAGCCTAACCCTAACCCTAGGCTACCCTTGACTGCTTCTGCCTCCAATTGATTTCCTAAGCAGTAGTGTTTTAAGGAACAGCTTAAAAAGAGAATCCTAAAGTGATTTCTTTATAATGGGTGTGTTCCTTATCTTATCCTAGTGTCTAAACTCTTCTCCATGGCTGGACCCCCAAATAATATTCCTTTACGTGCTAAGGGGGAGCTAGAGAGTGGGATAGGTTTACTAACTACCCTAGCCCTAACGCGTAACCTAACCCTAACCCCTACCCTAACCCTAACACGTACCCTAATCCTAACCCGTACCCTAAACCGAGCCCTAACCCTAACACTAACCCAAACCCTAACCCTAACCCATACCCTACGCCGTACACGAACACCTCCCCGAACCCATACCCCAAGCCGTACCCTAAACCTAACCCTAAGCCTAACCCTAACACTAGGCTACCCTTGACTGCTTCTGCCTCCAATAGATTTCCTAAGCACTAGTGTTTTAAGGAACAGCTTAAAAAGAGAATCCTAATGTGATTTCTTTATAATGGGTGTGTTCCTTATCTTATCCTAGTGTCTAAACTCTTCTCCATGGCTGCACCCCCAAATAATATTGCCTTACGTGCTAAGGGGTATCTAGAGAGTGGGATAGGTTTAATAACTACCCTAACCCTAATGCGTACTCTAACCCTAACCCCTACCCTAACACTAACACGTACCCTAATCCTAACCCGTACCCTAAACCGAGCCCTAACCCTAACACTAACACTAACCCTAACCCTAACCCATACCCTACGCCGTACCTGAACCCCTCCCCAAACCCGTACCCTAAGCCGTACCCTAAGCCTAACCCTAAGCCTAACACTAACCCTAGGCTACCCTTGACTGCTTCTGCCTCCAATAGATTTCCTAAGCACTAGTGTTTTAAGCAACAGCTTAAAAAGAGAATCCTAATGTGATTTCTTTATAATGGGTGTGTTCCTTATCTTATCCTAGTGTCTAAATTCTTCTCCATTGCTGGAACCCCAAATAATATTCCTTTACGTGCTAAGGGGTATCTAGAGAGTGGGATAGGTTTACTAACTACCCTAACCCTAACGCGTACACTAACCCTAACCCCTACCCTAAACCTAACACGTACCCTAATCCTAACCGTACCCTAAACCGAGCCCTAACCCTAACACTAACCCTAACCCTAACCCTAACCCATACCCTACGCCGTACCCGAAACCCTCCCCGAACCTGAACCCTAAGCCGTACTCTAAGCCTAACCCTAAGCCTAACCCTAACCCTACGCTACCCTTGACTGCTTCTGCCTCCAATAGATTTCCTAAGCACTAGTGTTTTAAGGAACAGCTTAAAAAGAGAATCCTAATGTGATTTCTTTATAATGGGTGTGTTCCTTATCTTATCCTAGTGGCTAAACTCTTCTCCATGGCTGGACCCTCAAATAATATTCCTTTACGTGCTAAGGGGTATCTAGAGAGTGGGATAGGTTTAATAACTACCCTAACCCTAACGCGTACCCTAACCCTAACCCCTACCCTAACCCTAACACGTACCCTAATCCTAACCCGTACCCTAAACCGAGCCCTAACCCTAACACTAACCCTAACCCTAAACCTAACCCATACCCTACGCCGTACCCGCACCCCTCCCCGAACCCGTAACCTAAGCCGTACCCTAAGCCTAACCCTAAGCCTAACCCTAACCCTAGGCTACCCTTGACTGCTTCTGCCTCCAATAGATTTCCTAAGCACTAGTGTTTTAAGGAACAGCTTAAAAAGAGAATCCTAATGTGATTTCTTTATAATGGGTGTGTTCCTTATCTTATCCTAGTGTCTAAACTCTTCTCCATGGCTGCACCCCCAAATAATATTGCCTTACGTGCTAAGGGGTATCTAGAGAGTGGGATAGGTTTAATAACTACCCTAACCCTAATGCGTACTCTAACCCTAACCCCTACCCTAACACTAACACGTACCCTAATCCTAACCCGTACCCTAAACCGAGCCCTAACCCTAACACTAACACTAACCCTAACCCTAACCCATACCCTACGCCGTACCTGAACCCCTCCCCAAACCCGTACCCTAAGCCGTACCCTAAGCCTAACCCTAAGCCTAACACTAACCCTAGGCTACCCTTGACTGCTTCTGCCTCCAATAGATTTCCTAAGCACTAGTGTTTTAAGCAACAGCTTAAAAAGAGAATCCTAATGTGATTTCTTTATAATGGGTGTGTTCCTTATCTTATCCTAGTGTCTAAACTCTTCTCCATGGCTGGACCCTCAAATAATATTCCTTTACGTGCTAAGGGGTATCTAGAGAGTGGGATAGGTTTAATAACTACCCTAACCCTAACGCGTACCCTAACCCTAACCCCTACCCTAACCCTAACACGTACCCTAATCCTAACCCGTACCCTAAACCGAGCCCTAACCCTAACACTAACCCTAACCCTAACCCTAACCCATACCCTACGCCGTACCCGCACCCCTCCCCGAACCCGTACCCTAAGCCGTACCCTAAGCCTAACCCTAAGCCTAACCCTAACCCTAGGCTACCCTTGACTGCTTCTGCCTCCAATAGATTTCCTAAGCACTACTGTTTTAAGGAACAGCTTAAAAAGAGAATCCTAATGTGATTTCTTTATAATGGGTGTGTTCCTTATCTTATCCTAGTGTCTAAACTCTTCTCCATGGCTGCACCCCCAAATAATATTCCCTTACGTGCTAAGGGGTATCTAGAGAGTGGGATAGGTTTAATAACTACCCTAACCCTAACGCGTACCCTAACCCTAACCCCTACCCTAAACCTAACACGTACCCTAATCCTAACCGTACCCTAAACCGAGCCCTAACCCTAACACTAACCCTAACCCTAACCCTAACCCATACCCTACGCCGTACCCGAAACCCTCCCCGAACCTGAACCCTAAGCCGTACTCTAAGCCTAACCCTAAGCCTAACCCTAACCCTACGCTACCCTTGACTGCTTCTGCCTCCAATAGATTTCCTAAGCACTAGTGTTTTAAGGAACAGCTTAAAAAGAGAATCCTAATGTGATTTCTTTATAATGGGTGTGTTCCTTATCTTATCCTAGTGGCTAAACTCTTCTCCATGGCTGGACCCTCAAATAATATTCCTTTACGTGCTAAGGGGTATCTAGAGAGTGGGATAGGTTTAATAACTACCCTAACCCTAACGCGTACCCTAACCCTAACCCCTACCCTAACCCTAACACGTACCCTAATCCTAACCCGTACCCTAAACCGAGCCCTAACCCTAACACTAACCCTAACCCTAAACCTAACCCATACCCTACGCCGTACCCGCACCCCTCCCCGAACCCGTAACCTAAGCCGTACCCTAAGCCTAACCCTAAGCCTAACCCTAACCCTAGGCTACCCTTGACTGCTTCTGCCTCCAATAGATTTCCTAAGCACTAGTGTTTTAAGGAACAGCTTAAAAAGAGAATCCTAATGTGATTTCTTTATAATGGGTGTGTTCCTTATCTTATCCTAGTGTCTAAACTCTTCTCCATGGCTGCACCCCCAAATAATATTGCCTTACGTGCTAAGGGGTATCTAGAGAGTGGGATAGGTTTAATAACTACCCTAACCCTAATGCGTACTCTAACCCTAACCCCTACCCTAACACTAACACGTACCCTAATCCTAACCCGTACCCTAAACCGAGCCCTAACCCTAACACTAACACTAACCCTAACCCTAACCCATACCCTACGCCGTACCTGAACCCCTCCCCAAACCCGTACCCTAAGCCGTACCCTAAGCCTAACCCTAAGCCTAACACTAACCCTAGGCTACCCTTGACTGCTTCTGCCTCCAATAGATTTCCTAAGCACTAGTGTTTTAAGCAACAGCTTAAAAAGAGAATCCTAATGTGATTTCTTTATAATGGGTGTGTTCCTTATCTTATCCTAGTGTCTAAACTCTTCTCCATGGCTGGACCCTCAAATAATATTCCTTTACGTGCTAAGGGGTATCTAGAGAGTGGGATAGGTTTAATAACTACCCTAACCCTAACGCGTACCCTAACCCTAACCCCTACCCTAACCCTAACACGTACCCTAATCCTAACCCGTACCCTAAACCGAGCCCTAACCCTAACACTAACCCTAACCCTAACCCTAACCCATACCCTACGCCGTACCCGCACCCCTCCCCGAACCCGTACCCTAAGCCGTACCCTAAGCCTAACCCTAAGCCTAACCCTAACCCTAGGCTACCCTTGACTGCTTCTGCCTCCAATAGATTTCCTAAGCACTACTGTTTTAAGGAACAGCTTAAAAAGAGAATCCTAATGTGATTTCTTTATAATGGGTGTGTTCCTTATCTTATCCTAGTGTCTAAACTCTTCTCCATGGCTGCACCCCCAAATAATATTCCCTTACGTGCTAAGGGGTATCTAGAGAGTGGGATAGGTTTAATAACTACCCTAACCCTAACGCGTACCCTAACCCTAACCCCTACCCTAACCCTAACACGTACCCTAATCCTAACCTGTACCCTAAACCGAGCCCTAAACCTAACACTAACCCTAACCCTAACCCTAACCCATACCCTACTCCGTACCCGAAACCCTCCCCGAACCCGTACCCTAAGCCGTACCCTAAGCCTAACCCTAAGCCTAAACCTAACCCTAGGCTACCCTTGACTGCTTCTGCCTCCAATAGATTTCCTAAGCACTACTGTTTTAAGGAACAGCTTAAAAAGAGAATCCTAATGTGATTTCTTTATAATGGGTGTGTTCCTTATCTTATCCTAGTGTCTAAACTCTTCTCCATGGCTGGACCCTCAAATAATATTCCTTTACGTGCTAAGGGGTATCTAGAGAGTGGGATAGGTTTAATAACTACCCTAACCCTAACGCGTACCCTAACCCTAACCCCTACCCTAACCCTAACACGTACCCTAATACTAACCCCTACCCTAACCCTAACACGTACCCTAATCCTAACCCGTACCCTAAACCGAGCCCTAACCCTAACACTAACCCAAACCCTAACCCTAACCCATACCCTACGCCGTACCCGAAACCCTCCCCGAACCCGTACCCTAAGCCGTACCCTAAGCCTAACCCTAAGCCTAACCCTAACCCTAGGCTACCCTTGACTGCTTCTGCCTCCAATAGATTTCCTAAGCACTAGTGTTTTAAGGAACAGCTTAAAAAGAGAATCCTAATGTGATTTCTTTATAATTGGTGTGTTCCTTATCTTATCCTAGTGTCTAAACTCTTCTCCATGGCTGGACCCTCAAATAATATTCCTTTACGTGCTAAGGGGTATCTAGAGAGTGGGATAGGTTTAATAACTACCCTAACCCTAACGCGTACCCTAACCCTAACCCCTACCCTAACCCTAACACGTACCCTAATACTAACCTGTACCCTAAACCGAGCCCTAACCCTAAAACTAACCCAAACCCTAACCCTAACCCATACCCTACGCCGTACCCGCACCCCTCCCCGAACCCGTACCCTAAGCCGAACCCTAAGCCTAACCCTAACCCTAGGCTACCCTTGATTGCTTCTGCCTCCAATAGATTTCCTAAGAACTAGTGTTTTAAGGAACAGCTTAAAAAGAGAATCCTAATGTGATTTCTTTATAATGGGTGTGTTCCTTATCTTATCCTAGTGTCTAAACTCTTCTCCATGGCTGGACCCCCAAATAATATTCCTTTACGTGCTAAGGGGTATCTAGAGAGTGGGATAGGTTTAATAACTACCCTAACCCTAACGCATACCCTAACCCTAACCCCTACCCTAACCCTAACACGTACCCTAATCCTAACCCGTACCCTAAACCGAGCCCTAACCCTAACACTAACGCTAACCCTAACCCTAACCCATACCCTATGCCGTACCCGAACCCCTCCCCGAACCCATTCCCCAAGCCGTACCCTAAACCTAACCCTAAGCCTAACCCTAACCCTAGGCTACCCTTGACGGCTTCTGCCTCCAATAGATTTCCTAAGCACTAGTGTTTTAAGGAACAGCTTAAAAAGAGAATCCTAATGTGATTTCTTTATAATGGGTGTGTTCCTTATCTTATCCTAGTGTCTAAACTCTTCTCCATGGCTGGACCCCCAAATAATATTCCTTTATGTGCTAAGGGGTATCTAGAGAGTGGGATAGGTTTAATAACTACCCTAACCCTAACGCGTACCCTAACCCTAACCCCTACCCTAACCCTAACACGTACCCTAATCCTAACCCCTACCCTAAACCGAGCCCTAACCCTAACACTAACCCTAACCCTAACCCTAACCCATACCCTACACCGTACCCGAAACCCTCCCCGAACTCGTACCCTAAGCCGTACCCTAAGCCTAACCCTAAGCCTAACCGTAACCCTAGGCTACCCTTGACTGCTTCTGCCTCCAATAGATTTCCTAAGCACTAGTGTTTTAAGAAACAGCTTAAAAAGAGAATCCTAATGTGATTTCTTTATAATGGGTGTGTTCCTTATCTTATCCTAGTGTCTAAACTCTTCTCCATGGCTGGACCCTCAAATAATATTCCTTTACGTGCTAAGGGGTATCTAGAGATTGGGATAGGTTTAATAACTACCCTAACCCTAACGCGTACCCTAACCCTAACCCCTACCCTAACCCTAACACATACCCTAATCCTAACCCGTACCCTAAACCGAGCCCTAACCCTAACACTAACCCTAACCCTAACCCTAACCCATACCCTACGCCGTACCCGCACCCGTCCCCGAACCCGTACCCTAAGCCGTACCCTAAGCCTAACCCTAAGCCTAACCCTAACCCTAGGCTACCCTTGACTGCTTCTGCCTCCAATAGATTTCCTAAGCACTAGTGTTTTAAGGAACAGCTTAAAAAGAGAATCCTAATGTGATTTCTTTATAATGGGTGTGTTCCTTATCTTATCCTAGTGTCTAAACTCTTCTCCATGGCTGCACCCCCAAATAATATTGCCTTACGTGCTAAGGGGTATCTAGAGAGTGGGATAGGTTTAATAACTACCCTAACCCTAATGCGTACTCTAACCCTAACCCCTACCCTAACACTAACACGTACCCTAATCCTAACCCGTACCCTAAACCGAGCCCTAACCCTAACACTAACACTAACCCTAACCCTAACCCATACCCTACGCCGTACCTGAACCCCTCCCCAAACCCGTACCCTAAGCCGTACCCTAAGCCTAACCCTAAGCCTAACACTAACCCTAGGCTACCCTTGACTGCTTCTGCCTCCAATAGATTTCCTAAGCACTAGTGTTTTAAGGAACAGCTTAAAAAGAGAATCCTAATGTGATTTCTTTATAATGGGTGTGTTCCTTACCTTATCCTAGTGTCTAAACTCTTCTCCATGGCTGCACCCCCAAATAATATTCCCTTACGTGCTAAGGGGTATCTAGAGAGTGGGATAGGTTTAATAACTACCCTAACCCTAACGCGTACCCTAACCCTAACCCCTACCCTAACCCTAACACGTACCCTAATACTAACCTGTACCCTAAACCGAGCCCTAACCCTAACACTAACCCTTACCCTAACCCTAACCCATACCCTACGCCGTACCCGCACCCCTCCCCGAACCCGTACCCTAAGCCATACCCTAAACCTAACCCTAAGCCTAACACTAACCCTAGGCTACCCTTGACTGCTTCTGCCTCCAATTGATTTCCTAAGCAGTAGTGTTTTAAGGAACAGCTTAAAAAGAGAATCCTAATGTGATTTCTTTATAATGGGTGTGTTCCTTATCTTATCCTAGTGTCTAAACTCTTCTCCATGGCTGCACCCCCAAATAATATTGCCTTACGTGCTAAGGGGTATCTAGAGAGTGGGATAGGTTTAATAACTACCCTAACCCTAATGCGTACTCTAACCCTAACCCCTACCCTAACACTAACACGTACCCTAATCCTAACCCGTACCCTAAACCGAGCCCTAACCCTAACACTAACACTAACCCTAACCCTAACACATACCCTACGCTGTACCCGAACCCCTCCGCAAACCCGTACCCTAAGCCATACCATAAGCCTAACCTTAAGCCTAACACTAACCCTAGGCTACCCTTGACTGCTTCTGCCTCCAATAGATTTCCTAAGCACTAGTGTTTTAAGCAACAGCTTAAAAAGAGAATCCTAATGTGATTTCTTTATAATGGGTGTGTTCCTTATCTTATCCTAGTGTCTAAACTCTTCTCCATGGCTGGACCCTCAAATAATATTCCTTTACGTGCTAAGGGGTATCTAGAGAGTGGGATAGGTTTAATAACTACCCTAACCCTAACGCGTACCCTAACCCTAACCCCTACCCTAACCCTAACACGTACCCTAATCCTAACCCGTACCCTAAACCGAGCCCTAACCCTAACACTAACCCTAACCCTAACCCTAACCCATACCCTACGCCGTACCCGCACCCCTCCCCGAACCCGTACCCTAAGCCGTACCCTAAGCCTAACCCTAAGCCTAACCCTAACCCTAGGCTACCCTTGACTGCTTCTGCCTCCAATTGATTTCCTAAGCAGTAGTGTTTTAAGGAACAGCTTAAAAAGAGAATCCTAAAGTGATTTCTTTATAATGGGTGTGTTCCTTATCTTATCCTAGTGTCTAAACTCTTCTCCATGGCTGGACCCCCAAATAATATTCCTTTACGTGCTAAGGGGGAGCTAGAGAGTGGGATAGGTTTACTAACTACCCTAGCCCTAACGCGTAACCTAACCCTAACCCCTACCCTAACCCTAACACGTACCCTAATCCTAACCCGTACCCTAAACCGAGCCCTAACCCTAACACTAACCCAAACCCTAACCCTAACCCATACCCTACGCCGTACACGAACACCTCCCCGAACCCATACCCCAAGCCGTACCCTAAACCTAACCCTAAGCCTAACCCTAACCCTAGGCTACCCTTGACTGCTTCTGCCTCCAATAGATTTCCTAAGCACTAGTGTTTTAAGGAACAGCTTAAAAAGAGAATCCTAATGTGATTTCTTTATAATGGGTGTGTTCCTTATCTTATCCTAGTGTCTAAACTCTTCTCCATGGCTGCACCCCCAAATAATATTGCCTTACGTGCTAAGGGGTATCTAGAGAGTGGGATAGGTTTAATAACTACCCTAACCCTAATGCGTACTCTAACCCTAACCCCTACCCTAACACTAACACGTACCCTAATCCTAACCCGTACCCTAAACCGAGCCCTAACCCTAACACTAACACTAACCCTAACCCTAACCCATACCCTACGCCGTACCTGAACCCCTCCCCAAACCCGTACCCTAAGCCGTACCCTAAGCCTAACCCTAAGCCTAACACTAACCCTAGGCTACCCTTGACTGCTTCTGCCTCCAATAGATTTCCTAAGCACTAGTGTTTTAAGCAACAGCTTAAAAAGAGAATCCTAATGTGATTTCTTTATAATGGGTGTGTTCCTTACCTTATCCTAGTGTCTAAACTCTTCTCCATGGCTGCACCCCCAAATAATATTCCCTTACGTGCTAAGGGGTATCTAGAGAGTGGGATAGGTTTAATAACTACCCTAACCCTAAAGCGTACCCTAACCCTAACCCCTACCCTAACCCTAACACGTACCCTAATCCTAACCCGTACCCTAAACCGAGCCCTAACCCTAACACTAACCCAAACCCTAACCCTAACCCATACCCTACGCCGTACACGAACACCTCCCCGAACCCATACCCCAAGCCGTACCCTAAACCTAACCCTAAGCCTAACCCTAACCCTAGGCTACCCTTGACTGCTTCTGCCTCCAATAGATTTCCTAAGCACTAGTGTTTTAAGGAACAGCTTAAAAAGAGAATCCTAATGTGATTTCTTTATAATGGGTGTGTTCCTTATCTTATCCTAGTGTCTAAACTCTTCTCCATGGCTGCACCCCCAAATAATATTGCCTTACGTGCTAAGGGGTATCTAGAGAGTGGGATAGGTTTAATAACTACCCTAACCCTAATGCGTACTCTAACCCTAACCCCTACCCTAACACTAACACGTACCCTAATCCTAACCCGTACCCTAAACCGAGCCCTAACCCTAACACTAACACTAACCCTAACCCTAACCCATACCCTACGCCGTACCTGAACCCCTCCCCAAACCCGTACCCTAAGCCGTACCCTAAGCCTAACCCTAAGCCTAACACTAACCCTAGGCTACCCTTGACTGCTTCTGCCTCCAATAGATTTCCTAAGCACTAGTGTTTTAAGCAACAGCTTAAAAAGAGAATCCTAATGTGATTTCTTTATAATGGGTGTGTTCCTTACCTTATCCTAGTGTCTAAACTCTTCTCCATGGCTGCACCCCCAAATAATATTCCCTTACGTGCTAAGGGGTATCTAGAGAGTGGGATAGGTTTAATAACTACCCTAACCCTAACGCGTACCCTAACCCTAACCCCTACCCTAACCCTAACACGTACCCTAATACTAACCTGTACCCTAAACCGAGCCCTAACCCTAACACTAACCCTTACCCTAACCCTAACCCATACCCTACGCCGTACCCGCACCCCTCCCCGAACCCGTACCCTAAGCCATACCCTAAACCTAACCCTAAGCCTAACACTAACCCTAGGCTACCCTTGACTGCTTCTGCCTCCAATTGATTTCCTAAGCAGTAGTGTTTTAAGGAACAGCTTAAAAAGAGAATCCTAATGTGATTTCTTTATAATGGGTGTGTTCCTTATCTTATCCTAGTGTCTAAACTCTTCTCCATGGCTGCACCCCCAAATAATATTGCCTTACGTGCTAAGGGGTATCTAGAGAGTGGGATAGGTTTAATAACTACCCTAACCCTAATGCGTACTCTAACCCTAACCCCTACCCTAACACTAACACGTACCCTAATCCTAACCCGTACCCTAAACCGAGCCCTAACCCTAACACTAACACTAACCCTAACCCTAACCCATACCCTACGCCGTACCTGAACCCCTCCCCAAACCCGTACCCTAAGCCGTACCCTAAGCCTAACCCTAAGCCTAACACTAACCCTAGGCTACCCTTGACTGCTTCTGCCTCCAATAGATTTCCTAAGCACTAGTGTTTTAAGCAACAGCTTAAAAAGAGAATCCTAATGTGATTTCTTTATAATGGGTGTGTTCCTTATCTTATCCTAGTGTCTAAACTCTTCTCCATGGCTGGACCCTCAAATAATATTCCTTTACGTGCTAAGGGGTATCTAGAGAGTGGGATAGGTTTAATAACTACCCTAACCCTAACGCGTACCCTAACCCTAACCCCTACCCTAACCCTAACACGTACCCTAATCCTAACCCGTACCCTAAACCGAGCCCTAACCCTAACACTAACCCTAACCCTAACCCTAACCCATACCCTACGCCGTACCCGCACCCCTCCCCGAACCCGTACCCTAAGCCGTACCCTAAGCCTAACCCTAAGCCTAACCCTAACCCTAGGCTACCCTTGACTGCTTCTGCCTCCAATAGATTTCCTAAGCACTACTGTTTTAAGGAACAGCTTAAAAAGAGAATCCTAATGTGATTTCTTTATAATGGGTGTGTTCCTTATCTTATCCTAGTGTCTAAACTCTTCTCCATGGCTGCACCCCCAAATAATATTCCCTTACGTGCTAAGGGGTATCTAGAGAGTGGGATAGGTTTAATAACTACCCTAACCCTAACGCGTACCCTAACCCTAACCCCTACCCTAACCCTAACACGTACCCTAATCCTAACCTGTACCCTAAACCGAGCCCTAAACCTAACACTAACCCTAACCCTAACCCTAACCCATACCCTACTCCGTACCCGAAACCCTCCCCGAACCCGTACCCTAAGCCGTACCCTAAGCCTAACCCTAAGCCTAAACCTAACCCTAGGCTACCCTTGACTGCTTCTGCCTCCAATAGATTTCCTAAGCACTAGTGTTTTAAGGAACAGCTTAAAAAGAGAATCCTAATGTGATTTCTTTATAATGGGTGTGTTCCTTATCTTATCCTAGTGTCTAAACTCTTCTCCATGGCTGGACCCTCAAATAATATTCCTTTACGTGCTAAGGGGTATCTAGAGAGTGGGATAGGTTTAATAACTACCCTAACCCTAACGCGTACCCTAACCCTAACCCCTACCCTAACCCTAACACGTACCCTAATACTAACCCCTACCCTAACCCTAACACGTACCCTAATCCTAACCCGTACCCTAAACCGAGCCCTAACCCTAACACTAACCCAAACCCTAACCCTAACCCATACCCTACGCCGTACCCGAAACCCTCCCCGAACCCGTACCCTAAGCCGTACCCTAAGCCTAACCCTAAGCCTAACCCTAACCCTAGGCTACCCTTGACTGCTTCTGCCTCCAATAGATTTCCTAAGCACTAGTGTTTTAAGGAACAGCTTAAAAAGAGAATCCTAATGTGATTTCTTTATAATTGGTGTGTTCCTTATCTTATCCTAGTGTCTAAACTCTTCTCCATGGCTGGACCCTCAAATAATATTCCTTTACGTGCTAAGGGGTATCTAGAGAGTGGGATAGGTTTAATAACTACCCTAACCCTAACGCGTACCCTAACCCTAACCCCTACCCTAACCCTAACACGTACCCTAATACTAACCTGTACCCTAAACCGAGCCCTAACCCTAAAACTAACCCAAACCCTAACCCTAACCCATACCCTACGCCGTACCCGCACCCCTCCCCGAACCCGTACCCTAAGCCGAACCCTAAGCCTAACCCTAACCCTAGGCTACCCTTGATTGCTTCTGCCTCCAATAGATTTCCTAAGAACTAGTGTTTTAAGGAACAGCTTAAAAAGAGAATCCTAATGTGATTTCTTTATAATGGGTGTGTTCCTTATCTTATCCTAGTGTCTAAACTCTTCTCCATGGCTGGACCCCCAAATAATATTCCTTTACGTGCTAAGGGGTATCTAGAGAGTGGGATAGGTTTAATAACTACCCTAACCCTAACGCGTACCCTAACCCTAACCCCTACCCTAACCCTAACACGTACCCTAATCCTAACCCCTACCCTAAACCGAGCCCTAACCCTAACACTAACCCTAACCCTAACCCTAACCCATACCCTACCCCGTACCCGAAACCCTCCCCGAACTCGTACCCTAAGCCGTACCCTAAGCCTAACCCTAAGCCTAACCGTAACCCTAGGCTACCCTTGACTGCTTCTGCCTCCAATAGATTTCCTAAGCACTAGTGTTTTAAGAAACAGCTTAAAAAGAGAATCCTAATGTGATTTCTTTATAATGGGTGTGTTCCTTATCTTATCCTAGTGTCTAAACTCTTCTCCATGGCTGGACCCTCAAATAATATTCCTTTACGTGCTAAGGGGTATCTAGAGATTGGGATAGGTTTAATAACTACCCTAACCCTAACGCGTACCCTAACCCTAACCCCTACCCTAACCCTAACACATACCCTAATCCTAACCCGTACCCTAAACCGAGCCCTAACCCTAACACTAACCCTAACCCTAACCCTAACCCATACCCTACGCCGTACCCGCACCCGTCCCCGAACCCGTACCCTAAGCCGTACCCTAAGCCTAACCCTAAGCCTAACCCTAACCCTAGGCTACCCTTGACTGCTTCTGCCTCCAATAGATTTCCTAAGCACTAGTGTTTTAAGGAACAGCTTAAAAAGAGAATCCTAATGTGATTTCTTTATAATGGGTGTGTTCCTTATCTTATCCTAGTGTCTAAACTCTTCTCCATGGCTGCACCCCCAAATAATATTGCCTTACGTGCTAAGGGGTATCTAGAGAGTGGGATAGGTTTAATAACTACCCTAACCCTAATGCGTACTCTAACCCTAACCCCTACCCTAACACTAACACGTACCCTAATCCTAACCCGTACCCTAAACCGAGCCCTAACCCTAACACTAACACTAACCCTAACCCTAACCCATACCCTACGCCGTACCTGAACCCCTCCCCAAACCCGTACCCTAAGCCGTACCCTAAGCCTAACCCTAAGCCTAACACTAACCCTAGGCTACCCTTGACTGCTTCTGCCTCCAATAGATTTCCTAAGCACTAGTGTTTTAAGCAACAGCTTAAAAAGAGAATCCTAATGTGATTTCTTTATAATGGGTGTGTTCCTTACCTTATCCTAGTGTCTAAACTCTTCTCCATGGCTGCACCCCCAAATAATATTCCCTTACGTGCTAAGGGGTATCTAGAGAGTGGGATAGGTTTAATAACTACCCTAACCCTAACGCGTACCCTAACCCTAACCCCTACCCTAACCCTAACACGTACCCTAATACTAACCTGTACCCTAAACCGAGCCCTAACCCTAACACTAACCCTTACCCTAACCCTAACCCATACCCTACGCCGTACCCGCACCCCTCCCCGAACCCGTACCCTAAGCCATACCCTAAACCTAACCCTAAGCCTAACACTAACCCTAGGCTACCCTTGACTGCTTCTGCCTCCAATTGATTTCCTAAGCAGTAGTGTTTTAAGGAACAGCTTAAAAAGAGAATCCTAATGTGATTTCTTTATAATGGGTGTGTTCCTTATCTTATCCTAGTGTCTAAACTCTTCTCCATGGCTGCACCCCCAAATAATATTGCCTTACGTGCTAAGGGGTATCTAGAGAGTGGGATAGGTTTAATAACTACCCTAACCCTAATGCGTACTCTAACCCTAACCCCTACCCTAACACTAACACGTACCCTAATCCTAACCCGTACCCTAAACCGAGCCCTAACCCTAACACTAACACTAACCCTAACCCTAACACATACCCTACGCTGTACCCGAACCCCTCCGCAAACCCGTACCCTAAGCCATACCATAAGCCTAACCTTAAGCCTAACACTAACCCTAGGCTACCCTTGACTGCTTCTGCCTCCAATAGATTTCCTAAGCACTAGTGTTTTAAGCAACAGCTTAAAAAGAGAATCCTAATGTGATTTCTTTATAATGGGTGTGTTCCTTATCTTATCCTAGTGTCTAAACTCTTCTCCATGGCTGGACCCTCAAATAATATTCCTTTACGTGCTAAGGGGTATCTAGAGAGTGGGATAGGTTTAATAACTACCCTAACCCTAACGCGTACCCTAACCCTAACCCCTACCCTAACCCTAACACGTACCCTAATCCTAACCCGTACCCTAAACCGAGCCCTAACCCTAACACTAACCCTAACCCTAACCCTAACCCATACCCTACGCCGTACCCGCACCCCTCCCCGAACCCGTACCCCAAGCCGTACCCTAAGCCTAACCCTAAGCCTAACCCTAACCCTAGGCTACCCTTGACTGCTTCTGCCTCCAATTGATTTCCTAAGCACTACTGTTTTAAGGAACAGCTTAAAAAGAGAATCCTAAAGTGATTTCTTTATAATGGGTGTGTTCCTTATCTTATCCTAGTGTCTAAACTCTTCTCCATGGCTGGACCCCCAAATAATATTCCTTTACGTGCTAAGGGGGAGCTAGAGAGTGGGATAGGTTTACTAACTACCCTAGCCCTAACGCGTAACCTAACCCTAACCCCTACCCTAACCCTAACACGTACCCTAATCCTAACCCGTACCCTAAACCGAGCCCTAACCCTAACACTAACCCAAACCCTAACCCTAACCCATACCCTACGCCGTACACGAACACCTCCCCGAACCCATACCCCAAGCCGTACCCTAAACCTAACCCTAAGCCTAACCCTAACCCTAGGCTACCCTTGACTGCTTCTGCCTCCAATAGATTTCCTAAGCACTAGTGTTTTAAGGAACAGCTTAAAAAGAGAATCCTAATGTGATTTCTTTATAATGGGTGTGTTCCTTATCTTATCCTAGTGTCTAAACTCTTCTCCATGGCTGCACCCCCAAATAATATTGCCTTACGTGCTAAGGGGTATCTAGAGAGTGGGATAGGTTTAATAACTACCCTAACCCTAATGCGTACTCTAACCCTAACCCCTACCCTAACACTAACACGTACCCTAATCCTAACCCGTACCCTAAACCGAGCCCTAACCCTAACACTAACACTAACCCTAACCCTAACCCATACCCTACGCCGTACCTGAACCCCTCCCCAAACCCGTACCCTAAGCCGTACCCTAAGCCTAACCCTAAGCCTAACACTAACCCTAGGCTACCCTTGACTGCTTCTGCCTCCAATAGATTTCCTAAGCACTAGTGTTTTAAGCAACAGCTTAAAAAGAGAATCCTAATGTGATTTCTTTATAATGGGTGTGTTCCTTACCTTATCCTAGTGTCTAAACTCTTCTCCATGGCTGCACCCCCAAATAATATTCCCTTACGTGCTAAGGGGTATCTAGAGAGTGGGATAGGTTTAATAACTACCCTAACCCTAAAGCGTACCCTAACCCTAACCCCTACCCTAACCCTAACACGTACCCTAATCCTAACCCGTACCCTAAACCGAGCCCTAACCCTAACACTAACCCAAACCCTAACCCTAACCCATACCCTACGCCGTACACGAACACCTCCCCGAACCCATACCCCAAGCCGTACCCTAAACCTAACCCTAAGCCTAACCCTAACCCTAGGCTACCCTTGACTGCTTCTGCCTCCAATAGATTTCCTAAGCACTAGTGTTTTAAGGAACAGCTTAAAAAGAGAATCCTAATGTGATTTCTTTATAATGGGTGTGTTCCTTATCTTATCCTAGTGTCTAAACTCTTCTCCATGGCTGCACCCCCAAATAATATTGCCTTACGTGCTAAGGGGTATCTAGAGAGTGGGATAGGTTTAATAACTACCCTAACCCTAATGCGTACTCTAACCCTAACCCCTACCCTAACACTAACACGTACCCTAATCCTAACCCGTACCCTAAACCGAGCCCTAACCCTAACACTAACACTAACCCTAACCCTAACCCATACCCTACGCCGTACCTGAACCCCTCCCCAAACCCGTACCCTAAGCCGTACCCTAAGCCTAACCCTAAGCCTAACACTAACCCTAGGCTACCCTTGACTGCTTCTGCCTCCAATAGATTTCCTAAGCACTAGTGTTTTAAGCAACAGCTTAAAAAGAGAATCCTAATGTGATTTCTTTATAATGGGTGTGTTCCTTACCTTATCCTAGTGTCTAAACTCTTCTCCATGGCTGCACCCCCAAATAATATTCCCTTACGTGCTAAGGGGTATCTAGAGAGTGGGATAGGTTTAATAACTACCCTAACCCTAACGCGTACCCTAACCCTAACCCCTACCCTAACCCTAACACGTACCCTAATACTAACCTGTACCCTAAACCGAGCCCTAACCCTAACACTAACCCAAACCCTAACCCTAACCCATACCCTACGCCGTACCCGCACCCCTCCCCGAACCCGTACCCTAAGCCATACCCTAAACCTAACCCTAAGCCTAACACTAACCCTAGGCTACCCTTGACTGCTTCTGCCTCCAATTGATTTCCTAAGCAGTAGTGTTTTAAGGAACAGCTTAAAAAGAGAATCCTAATGTGATTTCTTTATAATGGGTGTGTTCCTTATCTTATCCTAGTGTCTAAACTCTTCTCCATGGCTGCACCCCCAAATAATATTGCCTTACGTGCTAAGGGGTATCTAGAGAGTGGGATAGGTTTAATAACTACCCTAACCCTAATGCGTACTCTAACCCTAACCCCTACCCTAACACTAACACGTACCCTAATCCTAACCCGTACCCTAAACCGAGCCCTAACCCTAACACTAACACTAACCCTAACCCTAACACATACCCTACGCTGTACCCGAACCCCTCCGCAAACCCGTACCCTAAGCCATACCATAAGCCTAACCTTAAGCCTAACACTAACCCTAGGCTACCCTTGACTGCTTCTGCCTCCAATAGATTTCCTAAGCACTAGTGTTTTAAGCAACAGCTTAAAAAGAGAATCCTAATGTGATTTCTTTATAATGGGTGTGTTCCTTATCTTATCCTAGTGTCTAAATTCTTCTCCATGGCTGGAACCCCAAATAATATTCCTTTACGTGCTAAGGGGTATCTAGAGAGTGGGATAGGTTTACTAACTACCCTAACCCTAACGCGTACCCTAACCCTAACCCCTACCCTAAACCTAACACGTACCCTAATCCTAACCGTACCCTAAACCGAGCCCTAACCCTAACACTAACCCTAACCCTAACCCTAACCCATACCCTACGCCGTACCCGAAACCCTCCCCGAACCCATACCCTAAGCCGTACCCTAAGCCTAACCCTAAGCCTAACCCTAACCCTAGGCTACCCTTGACTGCTTCTGCCTCCAATAGATTTCCTAAGCACTAGTGTTTTAAGCAACAGCTTAAAAAGAGAATCCTAATGTGATTTCTTTATAATGGGTGTGTTCCTTATCTTATCCTAGTGTCTAAACTCTTCTCCATGGCTGGACCCTCAAATAATATTCCTTTACGTGCTAAGGGGTATCTAGAGAGTGGGATAGGTTTACTAACTACCCTAACCCTAACGCGTACCCTAACCCTAACCCCTACCCTAACCCTAACACGTACCCTAATACTAACCTGTACCCTAAACCGAGCCCTAACCCTAAAACTAACCCAAACCCTAACCCTAACCCATACCCTACGCCGTACCCGCACCCCTCCCCGAACCCGTACCCTAAGCCGAACCCTAAGCCTAACCCTAACCCTAGGCTACCCTTGATTGCTTCTGCCTCCAATAGATTTCCTAAGAACTAGTGTTTTAAGGAACAGCTTAAAAAGAGAATCCTAATGTGATTTCTTTATAATGGGTGTGTTCCTTATCTTATCCTAGTGTCTAAACTCTTCTCCATGGCTGGACCCCCAAATAATATTCCTTTACGTGCTAAGGGGTATCTAGAGAGTGGGATAGGTTTAATAACTACCCTAACCCTAACGCATACCCTAACCCTAACCCCTACCCTAACCCTAACACGTACCCTAATCCTAACCCGTACCCTAAACCGAGCCCTAACCCTAACACTAACGCTAACCCTAACCCTAACCCATACCCTATGCCGTACCCGAACCCCTCCCCGAACCCATTCCCCAAGCCGTACCCTAAACCTAACCCTAAGCCTAACCCTAACCCTAGGCTACCCTTGACTGCTTCTGCCTCCAATAGATTTCCTAAGCACTAGTGTTTTAAGGAACAGCTTAAAAAGAGAATCCTAATGTGATTTCTTTATAATGGGTGTGTTCCTTATCTTATCCTAGTGTCTAAACTCTTCTCCATGGCTGCACCCCCAAATAATATTCCTTTACGTGCTAAGGGGTATCTAGAGAGTGGGATAGGTTTAATAACTACCCTAACCCTAACGCGTACCCTAACCCTAACCCCTACCCTAACCCTAACACGTACCCTAATCCTAACCCCTACCCTAAACCGAGCCCTAACCCTAACACTAACCCTAACCCTAACCCTAACCCATACCCTACACCGTACCCGAAACCCTCCCCGAACTCGTACCCTAAGCCGTACCCTAAGCCTAACCCTAAGCCTAACCGTAACCCTAGGCTACCCTTGACTGCTTCTGCCTCCAATAGATTTCCTAAGCACTAGTGTTTTAAGAAACAGCTTAAAAAGAGAATCCTAATGTGATTTCTTTATAATGGGTGTGTTCCTTATCTTATCCTAGTGTCTAAACTCTTCTCCATGGCTGGACCCTCAAATAATATTCCTTTACGTGCTAAGGGGTATCTAGAGATTGGGATAGGTTTAATAACTACCCTAACCCTAACGCGTACCCTAACCCTAACCCCTACCCTAACCCTAACACATACCCTAATCCTAACCCGTACCCTAAACCGAGCCCTAACCCTAACACTAACCCTAACCCTAACCCTAACCCATACCCTACGCCGTACCCGCACCCCTCCCTGAACCCGTACCCTAAGCCGTACCCTAAGCCTAACCCTAAGCCTAACCCTAACCCTAGGCTACCCTTGACTGCTTCTGCCTCCAATAGATTTCCTAAGCACTAGTGTTTTAACGAACAGCTTAAAAAGAGAATCCTAAAGTGATTTCTTTATAATGGGTGTGTTCCTTATCTTATCCTAGTGTCTAAACTCTTCTCCATGGCTGGACCCCCAAATAATATTCCTTTACGTGCTAAGGGGTATCTAGAGAGTGGGATAGGTTTAATAACTACCCTAACCCTAACGCGTACCCTAACCCTAACCCCTACCCTAACCCTAACACGTACCCTAATCCTAACCCGTACCCTAAACCGAGCCCTAACCCTAACACTAACCCTAACCCTAACCCATACCCTACGCCGTACCCGAAACCCTCCCCGAACCCGTACCCTAAGCCGTACCCTAAGCCTCACCCTAAGCCTAAACTTATCCTAGGCTACCCTTGACTGCTTCTGCCTCCAATAGATTTCCTAAGCACTAGTGTTTTAAGGAACAGCTTAAAAAGAGAATCCTAATGTGATTTCTTTATAATGGGTGTGTTCCTTATCTTATCCTAGTGT
The DNA here is from genome assembly GCF_965194805.1 of Balaenoptera borealis. NCBI lineage: Eukaryota > Metazoa > Chordata > Mammalia > Artiodactyla > Balaenopteridae > Balaenoptera > Balaenoptera borealis. The sequence continues at coordinate 742,241 of NW_028123906.1, read as the reverse complement.
CTAAACTCTTCTCCATGGCTGGACCCTCAAATAATATTCCTTTACGTGCTAAGGGGTATCTAGAGAGTGGGATAGGTTTAATAACTACCCTAACCCTAACGCGTACCCTAACCCTAACCCCTACCCTAACCCTAAAACGTACCCTAATCCTAACCCGTATCCTAAACCGAGCCCTAACCCTAACACTAACCCTAACCCTAACCCTAACCCATACCCTACGCCGTACCCGCACCCGTCCCCGAACCCGTACCCTAAGCCGTACCCTAAGCCTAACCCTAAGCCTAACCCTAACCCTAGGCTACCCTTGACTGCTTCTGCCTCCAATAGATTTCCTAAGCACTAGTGTTTTAAGGAACAGCTTAAAAAGAGAATCCTAATGTGATTTCTTTATAATGGGTGTGTTCCTTATCTTATCCTAGTGTCTAAACTCTTCTCCATGGCTGGACCCCCAAATAATATTCCTTTACGTGCTAAGGGGTATCTAGAGAGTGGGATAGGTTTAATAACTACCCTAACCCTAACGCGTACCCTAACCCTAACCCCTACCCTAACCCTAACACGTACCCTAATCCTAACCCCTACCCTAAACCGAGCCCTAACCCTAACACTAACCCTAACCCTAACCCTAACCCATACCCTACGCCGTACCCGAAACCCTCCCCGAACTCGTACCCTAAGCCGTACCCTAAGCCTAACACTAAGCCTAACCCTAACCCTAGGCTACCCTTGACTGCTTCTGCCTCCAATAGATTTCCTAAGCACTAGTGTTTTAAGAAACAGCTTAAAAAGAGAATCCTAATGTGATTTCTTTATAATGGGTGTGTTCCTTATCTTATCCTAGTGTCTAAACTTTTCTCCATGGCTGGACCCTCAAATAATATTCCTTTACGTGCTAAGGGGTATCTAGAGATTGGGATAGGTTTAATAACTACCCTAACCCTAACGCGTACCCTAACCCTAACCCCTACCCTAACCCTAACACATACCCTAATCCTAACCCGTACCCTAAACCGAGCCCTAACCCTAACACTAACCCTAACCCTAACCCTAACCCATACCCTACGCCGTACCCGCACCCCTCCCTGAACCCGTACCCTAAGCCGTACCCTAAGCCTAACCCTAAGCCTAACCCTAACCCTAGGCTACCCTTGACTGCTTCTGCCTCCAATTGATTTCCTAAGCAGTAGTGTTCTAAGGAACAGCTTAAAAAGAGAATCCTAAAGTGATTTCTTTATAATGGGTGTGTTCCTTATCTTATCCTAGTGTCTAAACTCTTCTCCATGGCTGGACCCCCAAATAATATTCCTTTACGTGCTAAGGGGGAGCTAGAGAGTGGGATAGGTTTACTAACTACCCTAGCCCTAACGCGTAACCTAACCCTAACCCCTACCCTAACCCTAACACGTACCCTAATCCTAACCCGTACCCTAAACCGAGCCCTAACCCTAACACTAACCCAAACCCTAACCCTAACCCATACCCTACGCCGTACACGAACACCTCCCCGAACCCATACCCCAAGCCGTACCCTAAACCTAACCCTAAGCCTAACCCTAACCCTAGGCTACCCTTGACTGCTTCTGCCTCCAATAGATTTCCTAAGCACTAGTGTTTTAAGGAACAGCTTAAAAAGAGAATCCTAATGTGATTTCTTTATAATGGGTGTGTTCCTTATCTTATCCTAGTGTCTAAACTCTTCTCCATGGCTGCACCCCTAAATAATATTGCCTTACGTGCTAAGGGGTATCTAGAGAGTGGGATAGGTTTAATAACTACCCTAACCCTAATGCGTACTCTAATCCTAACCCCTAACCTAACACTAACACGTACCCTAATCCTAACCCGTACCCTAAACCGAGCCCTAACCCTAACACTAACCCTAACCCTAACCCTAACCCATACCCTACGCCGTACCCGCACCCCTCCCCGAACCCGTACCCTAAGCCGTACCCTAAGCCTCACCCTAAGCCTAACCTTATCCTAGGCTACCCTTGACTGCTTCTGCCTCCAATAGATTTCCTAAGCACTAGTGTTTTAAGGAACAGCTTAAAAAGAGAATCCTAATGTGATTTCTTTATAATGGGTGTGTTCCTTATCTTATCCTAGTGTCTAAACTCTTCTCCATGGCTGGACCCTCAAATAATATTCCTTTACGTGCTAAGGGGTATCTAGAGAGTGGGATAGGTTTAATAACTACCCTAACCCTAACGTGTACCCTAACCCTAACCCCTACCCTAACCCTAACACGTACCCTAATCCTAACCCGTACCCTAAACCGAGCCCTAACCCTAACACTAACCCTAACCCTAACCCTAACCCATACCCTACGCCGTACCCGCACCCCTCGCCGAACCCGTACCCTAAGCCGTACCCTAAGCCTAACCCTAAGCCTAACCCTAACCCTAGGCTACCCTTGACTGCTTCTGCCTCCAATTGATTTCCTAAGCAGTAGTGTTTTAAGGAACAGCTTAAAAAGAGAATCCTAAAGTGATTTCTTTATAATGGGTGTGTTCCTTATCTTATCCTAGTGTCTAAACTCTTCTCCATGGCTGGACCCCCAAATAATATTCCTTTACGTGCTAAGGGGGAGCTAGAGAGTGGGATAGGTTTACTAACTACCCTAGCCCTAACGCGTAACCTAACCCTAACCCCTACCCTAACCCTAACACGTACCCTAATCCTAACCCGTACCCTAAACCGAGCCCTAACCCTAACACTAACCCAAACCCTAACCCTAACCCATACCCTACGCCGTACACGAACACCTCCCCGAACCCATACCCCAAGCCGTACCCTAAACCTAACCCTAAGCCTAACCCTAACACTAGGCTACCCTTGACTGCTTCTGCCTCCAATAGATTTCCTAAGCACTAGTGTTTTAAGGAACAGCTTAAAAAGAGAATCCTAATGTGATTTCTTTATAATGGGTGTGTTCCTTATCTTATCCTAGTGTCTAAACTCTTCTCCATGGCTGCACCCCCAAATAATATTGCCTTACGTGCTAAGGGGTATCTAGAGAGTGGGATAGGTTTAATAACTACCCTAACCCTAATGCGTACTCTAACCCTAACCCCTACCCTAACACTAACACGTACCCTAATCCTAACCCGTACCCTAAACCGAGCCCTAACCCTAACACTAACACTAACCCTAACCCTAACCCATACCCTACGCCGTACCTGAACCCCTCCCCAAACCCGTACCCTAAGCCGTACCCTAAGCCTAACCCTAAGCCTAACACTAACCCTAGGCTACCCTTGACTGCTTCTGCCTCCAATAGATTTCCTAAGCACTAGTGTTTTAAGCAACAGCTTAAAAAGAGAATCCTAATGTGATTTCTTTATAATGGGTGTGTTCCTTATCTTATCCTAGTGTCTAAATTCTTCTCCATTGCTGGAACCCCAAATAATATTCCTTTACGTGCTAAGGGGTATCTAGAGAGTGGGATAGGTTTACTAACTACCCTAACCCTAACGCGTACCCTAACCCTAACCCCTACCCTAAACCTAACACGTACCCTAATCCTAACCGTACCCTAAACCGAGCCCTAACCCTAACACTAACCCTAACCCTAACCCTAACCCATACCCTACGCCGTACCCGAAACCCTCCCCGAACCTGAACCCTAAGCCGTACTCTAAGCCTAACCCTAAGCCTAACCCTAACCCTACGCTACCCTTGACTGCTTCTGCCTCCAATAGATTTCCTAAGCACTAGTGTTTTAAGGAACAGCTTAAAAAGAGAATCCTAATGTGATTTCTTTATAATGGGTGTGTTCCTTATCTTATCCTAGTGGCTAAACTCTTCTCCATGGCTGGACCCTCAAATAATATTCCTTTACGTGCTAAGGGGTATCTAGAGAGTGGGATAGGTTTAATAACTACCCTAACCCTAACGCGTACCCTAACCCTAACCCCTACCCTAACCCTAACACGTACCCTAATCCTAACCCGTACCCTAAACCGAGCCCTAACCCTAACACTAACCCTAACCCTAAACCTAACCCATACCCTACGCCGTACCCGCACCCCTCCCCGAACCCGTAACCTAAGCCGTACCCTAAGCCTAACCCTAAGCCTAACCCTAACCCTAGGCTACCCTTGACTGCTTCTGCCTCCAATAGATTTCCTAAGCACTAGTGTTTTAAGGAACAGCTTAAAAAGAGAATCCTAATGTGATTTCTTTATAATGGGTGTGTTCCTTATCTTATCCTAGTGTCTAAACTCTTCTCCATGGCTGCACCCCCAAATAATATTGCCTTACGTGCTAAGGGGTATCTAGAGAGTGGGATAGGTTTAATAACTACCCTAACCCTAATGCGTACTCTAACCCTAACCCCTACCCTAACACTAACACGTACCCTAATCCTAACCCGTACCCTAAACCGAGCCCTAACCCTAACACTAACACTAACCCTAACCCTAACCCATACCCTACGCCGTACCTGAACCCCTCCCCAAACCCGTACCCTAAGCCGTACCCTAAGCCTAACCCTAAGCCTAACACTAACCCTAGGCTACCCTTGACTGCTTCTGCCTCCAATAGATTTCCTAAGCACTAGTGTTTTAAGCAACAGCTTAAAAAGAGAATCCTAATGTGATTTCTTTATAATGGGTGTGTTCCTTATCTTATCCTAGTGTCTAAACTCTTCTCCATGGCTGGACCCTCAAATAATATTCCTTTACGTGCTAAGGGGTATCTAGAGAGTGGGATAGGTTTAATAACTACCCTAACCCTAACGCGTACCCTAACCCTAACCCCTACCCTAACCCTAACACGTACCCTAATCCTAACCCGTACCCTAAACCGAGCCCTAACCCTAACACTAACCCTAACCCTAACCCTAACCCATACCCTACGCCGTACCCGCACCCCTCCCCGAACCCGTACCCTAAGCCGTACCCTAAGCCTAACCCTAAGCCTAACCCTAACCCTAGGCTACCCTTGACTGCTTCTGCCTCCAATAGATTTCCTAAGCACTACTGTTTTAAGGAACAGCTTAAAAAGAGAATCCTAATGTGATTTCTTTATAATGGGTGTGTTCCTTATCTTATCCTAGTGTCTAAACTCTTCTCCATGGCTGCACCCCCAAATAATATTCCCTTACGTGCTAAGGGGTATCTAGAGAGTGGGATAGGTTTACTAACTACCCTAACCCTAACGCGTACCCTAACCCTAACCCCTACCCTAAACCTAACACGTACCCTAATCCTAACCGTACCCTAAACCGAGCCCTAACCCTAACACTAACCCTAACCCTAACCCTAACCCATACCCTACGCCGTACCCGAAACCCTCCCCGAACCTGAACCCTAAGCCGTACTCTAAGCCTAACCCTAAGCCTAACCCTAACCCTACGCTACCCTTGACTGCTTCTGCCTCCAATAGATTTCCTAAGCACTAGTGTTTTAAGGAACAGCTTAAAAAGAGAATCCTAATGTGATTTCTTTATAATGGGTGTGTTCCTTATCTTATCCTAGTGGCTAAACTCTTCTCCATGGCTGGACCCTCAAATAATATTCCTTTACGTGCTAAGGGGTATCTAGAGAGTGGGATAGGTTTAATAACTACCCTAACCCTAACGCGTACCCTAACCCTAACCCCTACCCTAACCCTAACACGTACCCTAATCCTAACCCGTACCCTAAACCGAGCCCTAACCCTAACACTAACCCTAACCCTAAACCTAACCCATACCCTACGCCGTACCCGCACCCCTCCCCGAACCCGTAACCTAAGCCGTACCCTAAGCCTAACCCTAAGCCTAACCCTAACCCTAGGCTACCCTTGACTGCTTCTGCCTCCAATAGATTTCCTAAGCACTAGTGTTTTAAGGAACAGCTTAAAAAGAGAATCCTAATGTGATTTCTTTATAATGGGTGTGTTCCTTATCTTATCCTAGTGTCTAAACTCTTCTCCATGGCTGCACCCCCAAATAATATTGCCTTACGTGCTAAGGGGTATCTAGAGAGTGGGATAGGTTTAATAACTACCCTAACCCTAATGCGTACTCTAACCCTAACCCCTACCCTAACACTAACACGTACCCTAATCCTAACCCGTACCCTAAACCGAGCCCTAACCCTAACACTAACACTAACCCTAACCCTAACCCATACCCTACGCCGTACCTGAACCCCTCCCCAAACCCGTACCCTAAGCCGTACCCTAAGCCTAACCCTAAGCCTAACACTAACCCTAGGCTACCCTTGACTGCTTCTGCCTCCAATAGATTTCCTAAGCACTAGTGTTTTAAGCAACAGCTTAAAAAGAGAATCCTAATGTGATTTCTTTATAATGGGTGTGTTCCTTATCTTATCCTAGTGTCTAAACTCTTCTCCATGGCTGGACCCTCAAATAATATTCCTTTACGTGCTAAGGGGTATCTAGAGAGTGGGATAGGTTTAATAACTACCCTAACCCTAACGCGTACCCTAACCCTAACCCCTACCCTAACCCTAACACGTACCCTAATCCTAACCCGTACCCTAAACCGAGCCCTAACCCTAACACTAACCCTAACCCTAACCCTAACCCATACCCTACGCCGTACCCGCACCCCTCCCCGAACCCGTACCCTAAGCCGTACCCTAAGCCTAACCCTAAGCCTAACCCTAACCCTAGGCTACCCTTGACTGCTTCTGCCTCCAATAGATTTCCTAAGCACTACTGTTTTAAGGAACAGCTTAAAAAGAGAATCCTAATGTGATTTCTTTATAATGGGTGTGTTCCTTATCTTATCCTAGTGTCTAAACTCTTCTCCATGGCTGCACCCCCAAATAATATTCCCTTACGTGCTAAGGGGTATCTAGAGAGTGGGATAGGTTTAATAACTACCCTAACCCTAACGCGTACCCTAACCCTAACCCCTACCCTAACCCTAACACGTACCCTAATCCTAACCTGTACCCTAAACCGAGCCCTAAACCTAACACTAACCCTAACCCTAACCCTAACCCATACCCTACTCCGTACCCGAAACCCTCCCCGAACCCGTACCCTAAGCCGTACCCTAAGCCTAACCCTAAGCCTAACCCTAACCCTAGGCTACCCTTGACTGCTTCTGCCTCCAATAGATTTCCTAAGCACTAGTGTTTTAAGGAACAGCTTAAAAAGAGAATCCTAATGTGATTTCTTTATAATGGGTGTGTTCCTTATCTTATCCTAGTGTCTAAACTCTTCTCCATGGCTGGACCCTCAAATAATATTCCTTTACGTGCTAAGGGGTATCTAGAGAGTGGGATAGGTTTAATAACTACCCTAACCCTAACGCGTACCCTAACCCTAACCCCTACCCTAACCCTAACACGTACCCTAATACTAACCCCTACCCTAACCCTAACACGTACCCTAATCCTAACCCGTACCCTAAACCGAGCCCTAACCCTAACACTAACCCAAACCCTAACCCTAACCCATACCCTACGCCGTACCCGAAACCCTCCCCGAACCCGTACCCTAAGCCGTACCCTAAGCCTAACCCTAAGCCTAACCCTAACCCTAGGCTACCCTTGACTGCTTCTGCCTCCAATAGATTTCCTAAGCACTAGTGTTTTAAGGAACAGCTTAAAAAGAGAATCCTAATGTGATTTCTTTATAATTGGTGTGTTCCTTATCTTATCCTAGTGTCTAAACTCTTCTCCATGGCTGGACCCTCAAATAATATTCCTTTACGTGCTAAGGGGTATCTAGAGAGTGGGATAGGTTTAATAACTACCCTAACCCTAACGCGTACCCTAACCCTAACCCCTACCCTAACCCTAACACGTACCCTAATACTAACCTGTACCCTAAACCGAGCCCTAACCCTAAAACTAACCCAAACCCTAACCCTAACCCATACCCTACGCCGTACCCGCACCCCTCCCCGAACCCGTACCCTAAGCCGAACCCTAAGCCTAACCCTAACCCTAGGCTACCCTTGATTGCTTCTGCCTCCAATAGATTTCCTAAGAACTAGTGTTTTAAGGAACAGCTTAAAAAGAGAATCCTAATGTGATTTCTTTATAATGGGTGTGTTCCTTATCTTATCCTAGTGTCTAAACTCTTCTCCATGGCTGGACCCCCAAATAATATTCCTTTACGTGCTAAGGGGTATCTAGAGAGTGGGATAGGTTTAATAACTACCCTAACCCTAACGCATACCCTAACCCTAACCCCTACCCTAACCCTAACACGTACCCTAATCCTAACCCGTACCCTAAACCGAGCCCTAACCCTAACACTAACGCTAACCCTAACCCTAACCCATACCCTATGCCGTACCCGAACCCCTCCCCGAACCCATTCCCCAAGCCGTACCCTAAACCTAACCCTAAGCCTAACCCTAACCCTAGGCTACCCTTGACGGCTTCTGCCTCCAATAGATTTCCTAAGCACTAGTGTTTTAAGGAACAGCTTAAAAAGAGAATCCTAATGTGATTTCTTTATAATGGGTGTGTTCCTTATCTTATCCTAGTGTCTAAACTCTTCTCCATGGCTGGACCCCCAAATAATATTCCTTTACGTGCTAAGGGGTATCTAGAGAGTGGGATAGGTTTAATAACTACCCTAACCCTAACGCGTACCCTAACCCTAACCCCTACCCTAACCCTAACACGTACCCTAATCCTAACCCCTACCCTAAACCGAGCCCTAACCCTAACACTAACCCTAACCCTAACCCTAACCCATACCCTACACCGTACCCGAAACCCTCCCCGAACTCGTACCCTAAGCCGTACCCTAAGCCTAACCCTAAGCCTAACCGTAACCCTAGGCTACCCTTGACTGCTTCTGCCTCCAATAGATTTCCTAAGCACTAGTGTTTTAAGAAACAGCTTAAAAAGAGAATCCTAATGTGATTTCTTTATAATGGGTGTGTTCCTTATCTTATCCTAGTGTCTAAACTCTTCTCCATGGCTGGACCCTCAAATAATATTCCTTTACGTGCTAAGGGGTATCTAGAGATTGGGATAGGTTTAATAACTACCCTAACCCTAACGCGTACCCTAACCCTAACCCCTACCCTAACCCTAACACATACCCTAATCCTAACCCGTACCCTAAACCGAGCCCTAACCCTAACACTAACCCTAACCCTAACCCTAACCCATACCCTACGCCGTACCCGCACCCCTCCCTGAACCCGTACCCTAAGCCGTACCCTAAGCCTAACCCTAAGCCTAACCCTAACCCTAGGCTACCCTTGACTGCTTCTGCCTCCAATAGATTTCCTAAGCACTAGTGTTTTAACGAACAGCTTAAAAAGAGAATCCTAAAGTGATTTCTTTATAATGGGTGTGTTCCTTATCTTATCCTAGTGTCTAAACTCTTCTCCATGGCTGGACCCCCAAATAATATTCCTTTACGTGCTAAGGGGTATCTAGAGAGTGGGATAGGTTTAATAACTACCCTAACCCTAACGCGTACCCTAACCCTAACCCCTACCCTAACCCTAACACGTACCCTAATCCTAACCCGTACCCTAAACCGAGCCCTAACCCTAACACTAACCCTAACCCTAACCCATACCCTACGCCGTACCCGAAACCCTCCCCGAACCCGTACCCTACGCCGTACCCTAAGCCTCACCCTAAGCCTAACCTTATCCTAGGCTACCCTTGACTGCTTCTGCCTCCAATAGATTTCCTAAGCACTAGTGTTTTAAGGAACAGCTTAAAAAGAGAATCCTAATGTGATTTCTTTATAATGGGTGTGTTCCTTATCTTATCCTAGTGTCTAAACTCTTCTCCATGGCTGGACCCTCAAATAATATTCCTTTACGTGCTAAGGGGTATCTAGAGAGTGGGATAGGTTTAATAACTACCCTAACCCTAACGCGTACCCTAACCCTAACCCCTACCCTAACCCTAACACGTACCCTAATCCTAACCCGTATCCTAAACCGAGCCCTAACCCTAACACTAACCCTAACCCTAACCCTAACCCATACCCTACGCCGTACCCGCACCCGTCCCCGAACCCGTACCCTAAGCCGTACCCTAAGCCTAACCCTAAGCCTAACCCTAACCCTAGGCTACCCTTGACTGCTTCTGCCTCCAATAGATTTCCTAAGCACTAGTGTTTTAAGGAACAGCTTAAAAAGAGAATCCTAATGTGATTTCTTTATAATGGGTGTGTTCCTTATCTTATCCTAGTGTCTAAACTCTTCTCCATGGCTGGACCCCCAAATAATATTCCTTTACGTGCTAAGGGGTATCTAGAGAGTGGGATAGGTTTAATAACTACCCTAACCCTAACGCGTACCCTAACCCTAACCCCTACCCTAACCCTAACACGTACCCTAATCCTAACCCCTACCCTAAACCGAGCCCTAACCCTAACACTAACCCTAACCCTAACCCTAACCCATACCCTACGCCGTACCCGAAACCCTCCCCGAACTCGTACCCTAAGCCGTACCCTAAGCCTAACACTAAGCCTAACCCTAACCCTAGGCTACCCTTGACTGCTTCTGCCTCCAATAGATTTCCTAAGCACTAGTGTTTTAAGAAACAGCTTAAAAAGAGAATCCTAATGTGATTTCTTTATAATGGGTGTGTTCCTTATCTTATCCTAGTGTCTAAACTCTTCTCCATGGCTGCACCCCCAAATAATATTGCCTTACGTGCTAAGGGGTATCTAGAGAGTGGGATAGGTTTAATAACTACCCTAACCCTAATGCGTACTCTAACCCTAACCCCTACCCTAACACTAACACGTACCCTAATCCTAACCCGTACCCTAAACCGAGCCCTAACCCTAACACTAACACTAACCCTAACCCTAACCCATACCCTACGCCGTACCTGAACCCCTCCCCAAACCCGTACCCTAAGCCGTACCCTAAGCCTAACCCTAAGCCTAACCCTAACCCTAGGCTACCCTTGACTGCTTCTGCCTCCAATAGATTTCCTAAGCACTAGTGTTTTAAGGAACAGCTTAAAAAGAGAATCCTAATGTGATTTCTTTATAATGGGTGTGTTCCTTATCTTATCCTAGTGTCTAAACTCTTCTCCATGGCTGCACCCCCAAATAATATTCCCTTACGTGCTAAGGGGTATCTAGAGAGTGGGATAGGTTTAATAACTACCCTAACCCTAACGCGTACCCTAACCCTAACCCCTACCCTAACCCTAACACGTACCCTAATCCTAACCTGTACCCTAAACCGAGCCCTAAACCTAACACTAACCCTAACCCTAACCCTAACCCATACCCTACGCCGTACCCGCACCCCTCCCCGAACCCGTACCCTAAGCCATACCCTAAACCTAACCCTAAGCCTAACCCTAACCCTAGGCTACCCTTGACTGCTTCTGCCTCCAATTGATTTCCTAAGCAGTAGTGTTCTAAGGAACAGCTTAAAAAGAGAATCCTAAAGTGATTTCTTTATAATGGGTGTGTTCCTTATCTTATCCTAGTGTCTAAACTCTTCTCCATGGCTGGACCCCCAAATAATATTCCTTTACGTGCTAAGGGGGAGCTAGAGAGTGGGATAGGTTTACTAACTACCCTAGCCCTAACGCGTAACCTAACCCTAACCCCTACCCTAACCCTAACACGTACCCTAATCCTAACCCGTACCGTAAACCGAGCCCTAACCCTAACACTAACCCAAACCCTAACCCTAACCCATACCCTACGCCGTACACGAACACCTCCCCGAACCCATACCCCAAGCCGTACCCTAAACCTAACCCTAAGCCTAACCCTAACCCTAGGCTACCCTTGACTGCTTCTGCCTCCAATAGATTTCCTAAGCACTAGTGTTTTAAGGAACAGCTTAAAAAGAGAATCCTAATGTGATTTCTTTATAATGGGTGTGTTCCTTATCTTATCCTAGTGTCTAAACTCTTCTCCATGGCTGCACCCCTAAATAATATTGCCTTACGTGCTAAGGGGTATCTAGAGAGTGGGATAGGTTTAATAACTACCCTAACCCTAATGCGTACTCTAATCCTAACCCCTAACCTAACACTAACACGTACCCTAATCCTAACCCGTACCCTAAACCGAGCCCTAACCCTAACACTAACCCTAACCCTAACCCTAACCCATACCCTACGCCGTACCCGCACCCCTCCCCGAACCCGTACCCTAAGCCGTACCCTAAGCCTCACCCTAAGCCTAACCTTATCCTAGGCTACCCTTGACTGCTTCTGCCTCCAATAGATTTCCTAAGCACTAGTGTTTTAAGGAACAGCTTAAAAAGAGAATCCTAATGTGATTTCTTTATAATGGGTGTGTTCCTTATCTTATCCTAGTGTCTAAACTCTTCTCCATGGCTGGACCCCCAAATAATATTCCTTTACGTGCTAAGGGGTATCTAGAGAGTGGGATAGGTTTAATAACTACCCTAACCCTAACGCGTACCCTAACCCTAACCCCTACCCTAACCCTAACACGTACCCTAATCCTAACCCCTACCCTAAACCGAGCCCTAACCCTAACACTAACCCTAACCCTAACCCTAACCCATACCCTACACCGTACCCGAAACCCTCCCCGAACTCGTACCCTAAGCCGTACCCTAAGCCTAACCCTAAGCCTAACCGTAACCCTAGGCTACCCTTGACTGCTTCTGCCTCCAATAGATTTCCTAAGCACTAGTGTTTTAAGAAACAGCTTAAAAAGAGAATCCTAATGTGATTTCTTTATAATGGGTGTGTTCCTTATCTTATCCTAGTGTCTAAACTCTTCTCCATGGCTGGACCCTCAAATAATATTCCTTTACGTGCTAAGGGGTATCTAGAGATTGGGATAGGTTTAATAACTACCCTAACCCTAACGCGTACCCTAACCCTAACCCCTACCCTAACCCTAACACATACCCTAATCCTAACCCGTACCCTAAACCGAGCCCTAACCCTAACACTAACCCTAACCCTAACCCTAACCCATACCCTACGCCGTACCCGCACCCCTCCCTGAACCCGTACCCTAAGCCGTACCCTAAGCCTAACCCTAAGCCTAACCCTAACCCTAGGCTACCCTTGACTGCTTCTGCCTCCAATAGATTTCCTAAGCACTAGTGTTTTAACGAACAGCTTAAAAAGAGAATCCTAAAGTGATTTCTTTATAATGGGTGTGTTCCTTATCTTATCCTAGTGTCTAAACTCTTCTCCATGGCTGGACCCCCAAATAATATTCCTTTACGTGCTAAGGGGTATCTAGAGAGTGGGATAGGTTTAATAACTACCCTAACCCTAACGCGTACCCTAACCCTAACCCCTACCCTAACCCTAACACGTACCCTAATCCTAACCCGTACCCTAAACCGAGCCCTAACCCTAACACTAACCCTAACCCTAACCCATACCCTACGCCGTACCCGAAACCCTCCCCGAACCCGTACCCTACGCCGTACCCTAAGCCTCACCCTAAGCCTAACCTTATCCTAGGCTACCCTTGACTGCTTCTGCCTCCAATAGATTTCCTAAGCACTAGTGTTTTAAGGAACAGCTTAAAAAGAGAATCCTAATGTGATTTCTTTATAATGGGTGTGTTCCTTATCTTATCCTAGTGTCTAAACTCTTCTCCATGGCTGGACCCTCAAATAATATTCCTTTACGTGCTAAGGGGTATCTAGAGAGTGGGATAGGTTTAATAACTACCCTAACCCTAACGCGTACCCTAACCCTAACCCCTACCCTAACCCTAACACGTACCCTAATCCTAACCCGTATCCTAAACCGAGCCCTAACCCTAACACTAACCCTAACCCTAACCCTAACCCATACCCTACGCCGTACCCGCACCCGTCCCCGAACCCGTACCCTAAGCCGTACCCTAAGCCTAACCCTAAGCCTAACCCTAACCCTAGGCTACCCTTGACTGCTTCTGCCTCCAATAGATTTCCTAAGCACTAGTGTTTTAAGGAACAGCTTAAAAAGAGAATCCTAATGTGATTTCTTTATAATGGGTGTGTTCCTTATCTTATCCTAGTGTCTAAACTCTTCTCCATGGCTGGACCCCCAAATAATATTCCTTTACGTGCTAAGGGGTATCTAGAGAGTGGGATAGGTTTAATAACTACCCTAACCCTAACGCGTACCCTAACCCTAACCCCTACCCTAACCCTAACACGTACCCTAATCCTAACCCCTACCCTAAACCGAGCCCTAACCCTAACACTAACCCTAACCCTAACCCTAACCCATACCCTACGCCGTACCCGAAACCCTCCCCGAACTCGTACCCTAAGCCGTACCCTAAGCCTAACACTAAGCCTAACCCTAAACCTAGGCTACCCTTGACTGCTTCTGCCTCCAATAGATTTCCTAAGCACTAGTGTTTTAAGAAACAGCTTAAAAAGAGAATCCTAATGTGATTTCTTTATAATGGGTGTGTTCCTTATCTTATCCTAGTGTCTAAACTCTTCTCCATGGCTGCACCCCCAAATAATATTGCCTTACGTGCTAAGGGGTATCTAGAGAGTGGGATAGGTTTAATAACTACCCTAACCCTAATGCGTACTCTAACCCTAACCCCTACCCTAACACTAACACGTACCCTAATCCTAACCCGTACCCTAAACCGAGCCCTAACCCTAACACTAACACTAACCCTAACCCTAACCCATACCCTACGCCGTACCTGAACCCCTCCCCAAACCCGTACCCTAAGCCGTACCCTAAGCCTAACCCTAAGCCTAACCCTAACCCTAGGCTACCCTTGACTGCTTCTGCCTCCAATAGATTTCCTAAGCACTAGTGTTTTAAGGAACAGCTTAAAAAGAGAATCCTAATGTGATTTCTTTATAATGGGTGTGTTCCTTATCTTATCCTAGTGTCTAAACTCTTCTCCATGGCTGCACCCCCAAATAATATTCCCTTACGTGCTAAGGGGTATCTAGAGAGTGGGATAGGTTTAATAACTACCCTAACCCTAACGCGTACCCTAACCCTAACCCCTACCCTAACCCTAACACGTACCCTAATCCTAACCTGTACCCTAAACCGAGCCCTAAACCTAACACTAACCCTAACCCTAACCCTAACCCATACCCTACGCCGTACCCGCACCCCTCCCCGAACCCGTACCCTAAGCCATACCCTAAACCTAACCCTAAGCCTAACCCTAACCCTAGGCTACCCTTGACTGCTTCTGCCTCCAATTGATTTCCTAAGCAGTAGTGTTCTAAGGAACAGCTTAAAAAGAGAATCCTAAAGTGATTTCTTTATAATGGGTGTGTTCCTTATCTTATCCTAGTGTCTAAACTCTTCTCCATGGCTGGACCCCCAAATAATATTCCTTTACGTGCTAAGGGGGAGCTAGAGAGTGGGATAGGTTTACTAACTACCCTAGCCCTAACGCGTAACCTAACCCTAACCCCTACCCTAACCCTAACACGTACCCTAATCCTAACCCGTACCGTAAACCGAGCCCTAACCCTAACACTAACCCAAACCCTAACCCTAACCCATACCCTACGCCGTACACGAACACCTCCCCGAACCCATACCCCAAGCCGTACCCTAAACCTAACCCTAAGCCTAACCCTAACCCTAGGCTACCCTTGACTGCTTCTGCCTCCAATAGATTTCCTAAGCAATAGTGTTTTAAGGAACAGCTTAAAAAGAGAATCCTAATGTGATTTCTTTATAATGGGTGTGTTCCTTATCTTATCCTAGTGTCTAAACTCTTCTCCATGGCTGCACCCCTAAATAATATTGCCTTACGTGCTAAGGGGTATCTAGAGAGTGGGATAGGTTTAATAACTACCCTAACCCTAATGCGTACTCTAATCCTAACCCCTAACCTAACACTAACACGTACCCTAATCCTAACCCGTACCCTAAACCGAGCCCTAACCCTAACACTAACCCTAACCCTAACCCTAACCCATACCCTACGCCGTACCCGCACCCCTCCCCGAACCCGTACCCTAAGCCGTACCCTAAGCCTCACCCTAAGCCTAACCTTATCCTAGGCTACCCTTGACTGCTTCTGCCTCCAATAGATTTCCTAAGCACTAGTGTTTTAAGGAACAGCTTAAAAAGAGAATCCTAATGTGATTTCTTTATAATGGGTGTGTTCCTTATCTTATCCTAGTGTCTAAACTCTTCTCCATGGCTGGACCCTCAAATAATATTCCTTTACGTGCTAAGGGGTATCTAGAGAGTGGGATAGGTTTAATAACTACCCTAACCCTAACGCGTACCCTAACCCTAACCCCTACCCTAACCCTAACACGTACCCTAATCCTAACCCGTACCCTAAACCGAGCCCTAACCCTAACACTAACCCTAACCCTAACCCTAACCCATACCCTACGCCGTACCCGCACCCCTCCCCGAACCCGTACCCTAAGCCGTACCCTAAGCCTAACCCTAAGCCTAACCCTAACCCTAGGCTACCCTTGACTGCTTCTGCCTCCAATAGATTTCCTAAGCACTACTGTTTTAAGGAACAGCTTAAAAAGAGAATCCTAATGTGATTTCTTTATAATGGGTGTGTTCCTTATCTTATCCTAGTGTCTAAACTCTTCTCCATGGCTGCACCCCCAAATAATATTCCCTTACGTGCTAAGGGGTATCTAGAGAGTGGGATAGGTTTACTAACTACCCTAACCCTAACGCGTACCCTAACCCTAACCCCTACCCTAAACCTAACACGTACCCTAATCCTAACCGTACCCTAAACCGAGCCCTAACCCTAACACTAACCCTAACCCTAACCCTAACCCATACCCTACGCCGTACCCGAAACCCTCCCCGAACCTGAACCCTAAGCCGTACTCTAAGCCTAACCCTAAG
This sequence comes from Balaenoptera borealis, assembly GCF_965194805.1. Taxonomy (NCBI): domain Eukaryota; kingdom Metazoa; phylum Chordata; class Mammalia; order Artiodactyla; family Balaenopteridae; genus Balaenoptera; species Balaenoptera borealis. The sequence goes on along the minus strand of NW_028123906.1, from coordinate 725,499 downwards.
CCTAACCCTAACCCTACGCTACCCTTGACTGCTTCTGCCTCCAATAGATTTCCTAAGCACTAGTGTTTTAAGGAACAGCTTAAAAAGAGAATCCTAATGTGATTTCTTTATAATGGGTGTGTTCCTTATCTTATCCTAGTGGCTAAACTCTTCTCCATGGCTGGACCCTCAAATAATATTCCTTTACGTGCTAAGGGGTATCTAGAGAGTGGGATAGGTTTAATAACTACCCTAACCCTAACGCGTACCCTAACCCTAACCCCTACCCTAACCCTAACACGTACCCTAATCCTAACCCGTACCCTAAACCGAGCCCTAACCCTAACACTAACCCTAACCCTAAACCTAACCCATACCCTACGCCGTACCCGCACCCCTCCCCGAACCCGTAACCTAAGCCGTACCCTAAGCCTAACCCTAAGCCTAACCCTAACCCTAGGCTACCCTTGACTGCTTCTGCCTCCAATAGATTTCCTAAGCACTAGTGTTTTAAGGAACAGCTTAAAAAGAGAATCCTAATGTGATTTCTTTATAATGGGTGTGTTCCTTATCTTATCCTAGTGTCTAAACTCTTCTCCATGGCTGCACCCCCAAATAATATTGCCTTACGTGCTAAGGGGTATCTAGAGAGTGGGATAGGTTTAATAACTACCCTAACCCTAATGCGTACTCTAACCCTAACCCCTACCCTAACACTAACACGTACCCTAATCCTAACCCGTACCCTAAACCGAGCCCTAACCCTAACACTAACACTAACCCTAACCCTAACCCATACCCTACGCCGTACCTGAACCCCTCCCCAAACCCGTACCCTAAGCCGTACCCTAAGCCTAACCCTAAGCCTAACACTAACCCTAGGCTACCCTTGACTGCTTCTGCCTCCAATAGATTTCCTAAGCACTAGTGTTTTAAGCAACAGCTTAAAAAGAGAATCCTAATGTGATTTCTTTATAATGGGTGTGTTCCTTATCTTATCCTAGTGTCTAAACTCTTCTCCATGGCTGGACCCTCAAATAATATTCCTTTACGTGCTAAGGGGTATCTAGAGAGTGGGATAGGTTTAATAACTACCCTAACCCTAACGCGTACCCTAACCCTAACCCCTACCCTAACCCTAACACGTACCCTAATCCTAACCCGTACCCTAAACCGAGCCCTAACCCTAACACTAACCCTAACCCTAACCCTAACCCATACCCTACGCCGTACCCGCACCCCTCCCCGAACCCGTACCCTAAGCCGTACCCTAAGCCTAACCCTAAGCCTAACCCTAACCCTAGGCTACCCTTGACTGCTTCTGCCTCCAATAGATTTCCTAAGCACTACTGTTTTAAGGAACAGCTTAAAAAGAGAATCCTAATGTGATTTCTTTATAATGGGTGTGTTCCTTATCTTATCCTAGTGTCTAAACTCTTCTCCATGGCTGCACCCCCAAATAATATTCCCTTACGTGCTAAGGGGTATCTAGAGAGTGGGATAGGTTTAATAACTACCCTAACCCTAACGCGTACCCTAACCCTAACCCCTACCCTAACCCTAACACGTACCCTAATCCTAACCTGTACCCTAAACCGAGCCCTAAACCTAACACTAACCCTAACCCTAACCCTAACCCATACCCTACTCCGTACCCGAAACCCTCCCCGAACCCGTACCCTAAGCCGTACCCTAAGCCTAACCCTAAGCCTAACCCTAACCCTAGGCTACCCTTGACTGCTTCTGCCTCCAATAGATTTCCTAAGCACTAGTGTTTTAAGGAACAGCTTAAAAAGAGAATCCTAATGTGATTTCTTTATAATGGGTGTGTTCCTTATCTTATCCTAGTGTCTAAACTCTTCTCCATGGCTGGACCCTCAAATAATATTCCTTTACGTGCTAAGGGGTATGTAGAGAGTGGGATAGGTTTAATAACTACCCTAACCCTAACGCGTACCCTAACCCTAACCCCTACCCTAACCCTACCACGTACCCTAATACTAACCCCTACCCTAACCCTAACACGTACCCTAATCCTAACCCGTACCCTAAACCGAGCCCTAACCCTAACACTAACCCAAACCCTAACCCTAACCCATACCCTACGCCGTACCCGAAACCCTCCCCGAACCCGTACCCTAAGCCGTACCCTAAGCCTAACCCTAAGCCTAACCCTAACCCTAGGCTACCCTTGACTGCTTCTGCCTCCAATAGATTTCCTAAGCACTAGTGTTTTAAGGAACAGCTTAAAAAGAGAATCCTAATGTGATTTCTTTATAATTGGTGTGTTCCTTATCTTATCCTAGTGTCTAAACTCTTCTCCATGGCTGGACCCTCAAATAATATTCCTTTACGTGCTAAGGGGTATCTAGAGAGTGGGATAGGTTTAATAACTACCCTAACCCTAACGCGTACCCTAACCCTAACCCCTACCCTAACCCTAACACGTACCCTAATACTAACCTGTACCCTAAACCGAGCCCTAACCCTAAAACTAACCCAAACCCTAACCCTAACCCATACCCTACGCCGTACCCGCACCCCTCCCCGAACCCGTACCCTAAGCCGAACCCTAAGCCTAACCCTAACCCTAGGCTACCCTTGATTGCTTCTGCCTCCAATAGATTTCCTAAGAACTAGTGTTTTAAGGAACAGCTTAAAAAGAGAATCCTAATGTGATTTCTTTATAATGGGTGTGTTCCTTATCTTATCCTAGTGTCTAAACTCTTCTCCATGGCTGGACCCCCAAATAATATTCCTTTACGTGCTAAGGGGTATCTAGAGAGTGGGATAGGTTTAATAACTACCCTAACCCTAACGCATACCCTAACCCTAACCCCTACCCTAACCCTAACACGTACCCTAATCCTAACCCGTACCCTAAACCGAGCCCTAACCCTAACACTAACGCTAACCCTAACCCTAACCCATACCCTATGCCGTACCCGAACCCCTCCCCGAACCCATTCCCCAAGCCGTACCCTAAACCTAACCCTAAGCCTAACCCTAACCCTAGGCTACCCTTGACGGCTTCTGCCTCCAATAGATTTCCTAAGCACTAGTGTTTTAAGGAACAGCTTAAAAAGAGAATCCTAATGTGATTTCTTTATAATGGGTGTGTTCCTTATCTTATCCTAGTGTCTAAACTCTTCTCCATGGCTGGACCCCCAAATAATATTCCTTTACGTGCTAAGGGGTATCTAGAGAGTGGGATAGGTTTACTAACTACCCTAACCCTAACGCGTACCCTAACCCTAACCCCTACCCTAACCCTAACACGTACCCTAATCCTAACCCCTACCCTAAACCGAGCCCTAACCCTAACACTAACCCTAACCCTAACCCTAACCCATACCCTACACCGTACCCGAAACCCTCCCCGAACTCGTACCCTAAGCCGTACCCTAAGCCTAACCCTAAGCCTAACCGTAACCCTAGGCTACCCTTGACTGCTTCTGCCTCCAATAGATTTCCTAAGCACTAGTGTTTTAAGGAACAGCTTAAAAAGAGAATCCTAATGTGATTTCTTTATAATGGGTGTGTTCCTTATCTTATCCTAGTGTCTAAACTCTTCTCCATGGCTGCACCCCTAAATAATATTGCCTTACGTGCTAAGGGGTATCTAGAGAGTGGGATAGGTTTAATAACTACCCTAACCCTAATGCGTACTCTAATCCTAACCCCTAACCTAACACTAACACGTACCCTAATCCTAACCCGTACCCTAAACCGAGCCCTAACCCTAACACTAACCCTAACCCTAACCCTAACCCATACCCTACGCCGTACCCGCACCCCTCCCCGAACCCGTACCCTAAGCCGTACCCTAAGCCTCACCCTAAGCCTAACCTTATCCTAGGCTACCCTTGACTGCTTCTGCCTCCAATAGATTTCCTAAGCACTAGTGTTTTAAGGAACAGCTTAAAAAGAGAATCCTAATGTGATTTCTTTATAATGGGTGTGTTCCTTATCTTATCCTAGTGTCTAAACTCTTCTCCATGGCTGGACCCCCAAATAATATTCCTTTACGTGCTAAGGGGTATCTAGAGAGTGGGATAGGTTTAATAACTACCCTAACCCTAACGCGTACCCTAACCCTAACCCCTACCCTAACCCTAACACGTACCCTAATCCTAACCCCTACCCTAAACCGAGCCCTAACCCTAACACTAACCCTAACCCTAACCCTAACCCATACCCTACACCGTACCCGAAACCCTCCCCGAACTCGTACCCTAAGCCGTACCCTAAGCCTAACCCTAAGCCTAACCGTAACCCTAGGCTACCCTTGACTGCTTCTGCCTCCAATAGATTTCCTAAGCACTAGTGTTTTAAGAAACAGCTTAAAAAGAGAATCCTAATGTGATTTCTTTATAATGGGTGTGTTCCTTATCTTATCCTAGTGTCTAAACTCTTCTCCATGGCTGGACCCTCAAATAATATTCCTTTACGTGCTAAGGGGTATCTAGAGATTGGGATAGGTTTAATAACTACCCTAACCCTAACGCGTACCCTAACCCTAACCCCTACCCTAACCCTAACACATACCCTAATCCTAACCCGTACCCTAAACCGAGCCCTAACCTTAACACTAACCCTAACCCTAACCCTAACCCATACCCTACGCCGTACCCGCACCCCTCCCTGAACCCGTACCCTAAGCCGTACCCTAAGCCTAACCCTAAGCCTAACCCTAACCCTAGGCTACCCTTGACTGCTTCTGCCTCCAATAGATTTCCTAAGCACTAGTGTTTTAACGAACAGCTTAAAAAGAGAATCCTAAAGTGATTTCTTTATAATGGGTGTGTTCCTTATCTTATCCTAGTGTCTAAACTCTTCTCCATGGCTGGACCCCCAAATAATATTCCTTTACGTGCTAAGGGGTATCTAGAGAGTGGGATAGGTTTAATAACTACCCTAACCCTAACGCGTACCCTAACCCTAACCCCTACCCTAACCCTAACACGTACCCTAATCCTAACCCGTACCCTAAACCGAGCCCTAACCCTAACACTAACCCTAACCCTAACCCATACCCTACGCCGTACCCGAAACCCTCCCCGAACCCGTACCCTACGCCGTACCCTAAGCCTCACCCTAAGCCTAACCTTATCCTAGGCTACCCTTGACTGCTTCTGCCTCCAATAGATTTCCTAAGCACTAGTGTTTTAAGGAACAGCTTAAAAAGAGAATCCTAATGTGATTTCTTTATAATGGGTGTGTTCCTTATCTTATCCTAGTGTCTAAACTCTTCTCCATGGCTGGACCCTCAAATAATATTCCTTTACGTGCTAAGGGGTATCTAGAGAGTGGGATAGGTTTAATAACTACCCTAACCCTAACGCGTACCCTAACCCTAACCCCTACCCTAACCCTAACACGTACCCTAATCCTAACCCGTATCCTAAACCGAGCCCTAACCCTAACACTAACCCTAACCCTAACCCTAACCCATACCCTACGCCGTACCCGCACCCGTCCCCGAACCCGTACCCTAAGCCGTACCCTAAGCCTAACCCTAAGCCTAACCCTAACCCTAGGCTACCCTTGACTGCTTCTGCCTCCAATAGATTTCCTAAGCACTAGTGTTTTAAGGAACAGCTTAAAAAGAGAATCCTAATGTGATTTCTTTATAATGGGTGTGTTCCTTATCTTATCCTAGTGTCTAAACTCTTCTCCATGGCTGGACCCCCAAATAATATTCCTTTACGTGCTAAGGGGTATCTAGAGAGTGGGATAGGTTTAATAACTACCCTAACCCTAACGCGTACCCTAACCCTAACCCCTACCCTAACCCTAACACGTACCCTAATCCTAACCCCTACCCTAAACCGAGCCCTAACCCTAACACTAACCCTAACCCTAACCCTAACCCATACCCTACGCCGTACCCGAAACCCTCCCCGAACTCGTACCCTAAGCCGTACCCTAAGCCTAACACTAAGCCTAACCCTAAACCTAGGCTACCCTTGACTGCTTCTGCCTCCAATAGATTTCCTAAGCACTAGTGTTTTAAGAAACAGCTTAAAAAGAGAATCCTAATGTGATTTCTTTATAATGGGTGTGTTCCTTATCTTATCCTAGTGTCTAAACTCTTCTCCATGGCTGCACCCCCAAATAATATTGCCTTACGTGCTAAGGGGTATCTAGAGAGTGGGATAGGTTTAATAACTACCCTAACCCTAATGCGTACTCTAACCCTAACCCCTACCCTAACACTAACACGTACCCTAATCCTAACCCGTACCCTAAACCGAGCCCTAACCCTAACACTAACACTAACCCTAACCCTAACCCATACCCTACGCCGTACCTGAACCCCTCCCCAAACCCGTACCCTAAGCCGTACCCTAAGCCTAACCCTAAGCCTAACCCTAACCCTAGGCTACCCTTGACTGCTTCTGCCTCCAATAGATTTCCTAAGCACTAGTGTTTTAAGGAACAGCTTAAAAAGAGAATCCTAATGTGATTTCTTTATAATGGGTGTGTTCCTTATCTTATCCTAGTGTCTAAACTCTTCTCCATGGCTGCACCCCCAAATAATATTCCCTTACGTGCTAAGGGGTATCTAGAGAGTGGGATAGGTTTAATAACTACCCTAACCCTAACGCGTACCCTAACCCTAACCCCTACCCTAACCCTAACACGTACCCTAATCCTAACCTGTACCCTAAACCGAGCCCTAAACCTAACACTAACCCTAACCCTAACCCTAACCCATACCCTACGCCGTACCCGCACCCCTCCCCGAACCCGTACCCTAAGCCATACCCTAAACCTAACCCTAAGCCTAACCCTAACCCTAGGCTACCCTTGACTGCTTCTGCCTCCAATTGATTTCCTAAGCAGTAGTGTTCTAAGGAACAGCTTAAAAAGAGAATCCTAAAGTGATTTCTTTATAATGGGTGTGTTCCTTATCTTATCCTAGTGTCTAAACTCTTCTCCATGGCTGGACCCCCAAATAATATTCCTTTACGTGCTAAGGGGGAGCTAGAGAGTGGGATAGGTTTACTAACTACCCTAGCCCTAACGCGTAACCTAACCCTAACCCCTACCCTAACCCTAACACGTACCCTAATCCTAACCCGTACCGTAAACCGAGCCGTAACCCTAACACTAACCCAAACCCTAACCCTAACCCATACCCTACGCCGTACACGAACACCTCCCCGAACCCATACCCCAAGCCGTACCCTAAACCTAACTCTAAGCCTAACCCTAACCCTAGGCTACCCTTGACTGCTTCTGCCTCCAATAGATTTCCTAAGCACTAGTGTTTTAAGGAACAGCTTAAAAAGAGAATCCTAATGTGATTTCTTTATAATGGGTTTGTTCCTTATCTTATCCTAGTGTCTAAACTCTTCTCCATGGCTGCACCCCTAAATAATATTGCCTTACGTGCTAAGGGGTATCTAGAGAGTGGGATAGGTTTAATAACTACCCTAACCCTAATGCGTACTCTAATCCTAACCCCTAACCTAACACTAACACGTACCCTAATCCTAACCCGTACCCTAAACCGAGCCCTAACCCTAACACTAACCCTAACCCTAACCCTAACCCATACCCTACGCCGTACCCGCACCCCTCCCCGAACCCGTACCCTAAGCCGTACCCTAAGCCTCACCCTAAGCCTAACCTTATCCTAGGCTACCCTTGACTGCTTCTGCCTCCAATAGATTTCCTAAGCACTAGTGTTTTAAGGAACAGCTTAAAAAGAGAATCCTAATGTGATTTCTTTATAATGGGTGTGTTCCTTATCTTATCCTAGTGTCTAAACTCTTCTCCATGGCTGGACCCTCAAATAATATTCCTTTACGTGCTAAGGGGTATCTAGAGAGTGGGATAGGTTTAATAACTACCCTAACCCTAACGCGTACCCTAACCCTAACCCCTACCCTAACCCTAACACGTACCCTAATACTAACCTGTACCCTAAACCGAGCCCTAACCCTAACACTAACCCTAACCCTAACCCTAACCCATACCCTACGCCGTACCCGAAACCCTCCCCGAACCCGTACCCTAAGCCGTACCCTAAGCCTAACCCTAAGCCTAACCCTAACCCTAGGCTACCCTTGACTGCTTCTGCCTCCAATTGATTTCCTAAGCAGTAGTGTTTTAAGGAACAGCTTAAAAAGAGAATCCTAAAGTGATTTCTTTATAATGGGTGTGTTCCTTATCTTATCCTAGTGTCTAAACTCTTCTCCATGGCTGGACCCCCAAATAATATTCCTTTACGTGCTAAGGGGGAGCTAGAGAGTGGGATAGGTTTACTAACTACCCTAGCCCTAACGCGTAACCTAACCCTAACCCCTACCCTAACCCTAACACGTACCCTAATCCTAACCCGTACCCTAAACCGAGCCCTAACCCTAACACTAACCCAAAACCTAACCCTAACCCATACCCTACGCCGTACACGAACACCTCCCCGAACCCACACCCCAAGCCGTACCCTAAACCTAACCCTAAGCCTAACCCTAACACTAGGCTACCCTTGACTGCTTCTGCCTCCAATAGATTTCCTAAGCACTAGTGTTTTAAGGAACAGCTTAAAAAGAGAATCCTAATGTGATTTCTTTATAATGGGTGTGTTCCTTATCTTATCCTAGTGTCTAAACTCTTCTCCATGGCTGCACCCCCAAATAATATTGTCTTACGTGCTAAGGGGTATCTAGAGAGTGGGATAGGTTTAATAACTACCCTAACCCTAATGCGTACTCTAACCCTAACCCCTACCCTAACACTAACACGTACCCTAATCCTAACCCGTACCCTAAACCGAGCCCTAACCCTAACACTAACACTAACCCTAACCCTAACCCATACCCTACGCCGTACCTGAACCCCTCCCCAAACCCGTACCCTAAGCCGTACCCTAAGCCTAACCCTAAGCCTAACACTAACCCTAGGCTACCCTTGACTGCTTCTGCCTCCAATAGATTTCCTAAGCACTAGTGTTTTAAGCAACAGCTTAAAAAGAGAATCCTAATGTGATTTCTTTATAATGGGTGTGTTCCTTATCTTATCCTAGTGTCTAAATTCTTCTCCATTGCTGGAACCCCAAATAATATTCCTTTACGTGCTAAGGGGTATCTAGAGAGTGGGATAGGTTTACTAACTACCCTAACCCTAACGCGTACCCTAACCCTAACCCCTACCCTAAACCTAACACGTACCCTAATCCTAACCGTACCCTAAACCGAGCCCTAACCCTAACACTAACCCTAACCCTAACCCTAACCCATACCCTACGCCGTACCCGCACCCCTCCCCGAACCCGTACCCTAAGCCGTACCCTAAGCCTAACCCTAAGCCTAACCCTAACCCTAGGCTACCCTTGACTGCTTCTGCCTCCAATAGATTTCCTAAGCACTACTGTTTTAAGGAACAGCTTAAAAAGAGAATCCTAATGTGATTTCTTTATAATGGGTGTGTTCCTTATCTTATCCTAGTGTCTAAACTCTTCTCCATGGCTGCACCCCCAAATAATATTCCCTTACGTGCTAAGGGGTATCTAGAGAGTGGGATAGGTTTAATAACTACCCTAACCCTAACGCGTACCCTAACCGTAACCCCTACCCTAACCCTAACACGTACCCTAATCCTAACCTGTACCCTAAACCGAGCCCTAAACCTAACACTAACCCTAACCCTAACCCTAACCCATACCCTACGCCGTACCCGAAACCCTCCCCGAACCCGTACCCTAAGCCGTACCCTAAGCCTAACCCTAAGCCTAACCCTAACCCTAGGCTACCCTTGACTGCTTCTGCCTCCAATAGATTTCCTAAGCACTAGTGTTTTAAGGAACAGCTTAAAAAGAGAATCCTAATGTGATTTCTTTATAATGGGTGTGTTCCTTATCTTATCCTAGTGTCTAAACTCTTCTCCATGGCTGGACCCTCAAATAATATTCCTTTACGTGCTAAGGGGTATCTAGAGAGTGGGATAGGTTTAATAACTACCCTAACCCTAACGCGTACCCTAACCCTAACCCCTACCCTAACCCTAACACGTACCCTAATACTAACCTGTACCCTAAACCGAGCCCTAACCCTAACACTAACCCTAACCCTAACCCTAACCCATACCCTACGCCGTACCCGCACCCCTCCCCGAACCCGTACCCTAAGCCGTACCCTAAGCCTAACCCTAAGCCTAACCCTAACCCTAGGCTACCCTTGACTGCTTCTGCCTCCAATAGATTTCCTAAGCACTAGTGTTTTAAGGAACAGCTTAAAAAGAGAATCCTAATGTGATTTCTTTATAAAGGGTGTGTTCCTTATCTTATCCTAGTGTCTAAACTCTTCTCCATGGCTGGACCCCCAAATAATATTCCTTTACGTGCTAAGGGGTATCTAGAGAGTGGGATAGGTTTAATAACTACCCTAACCCTAACGCATACCCTAACCCTAACCCCTACCCTAACCCTAACACGTACCCTAATCCTAACCCGTACCCTAAACCGAGCCATAACCCTAACACTAACCCTAACCCTAACCCTAACCCATACCCTACGCCGTACCCGAACCCCTCTCCGAACCCATTCCCCAAGCCGTACCCTAAACCTAACCCTAAGCCTAACCCTAACCCTAGGCTACCCTTGACTGCTTCTGCCTCCAATAGATTTCCTAAGCACTAGTGTTTTAAGGAACAGCTTAAAAAGAGAATCCTAATGTGATTTCTTTATAATGGGTGTGTTCCTTATCTTATCCTAGTGTCTAAACTCTTCTCCATGGCTGCACCCCCAAATAATATTGCCTTACGTGCTAAGGGGTATCTAGAGAGTGGGATAGGTTTAATAACTACCCTAACCCTAATGCGTACTCTAACCCTAACCCCTACCCTAACACTAACACGTACCCTAATCCTAACCCGTACTCTAAACCGAGCCCTAAACCTAACACTAACACTAACCCTAACCCTAACCCATACCCTACGCCGTACCTGAACCCCTCCCCAAACCCGTACCGTAAGCCGTACCCTAAGCCTAACCCTAAGCCTAACACTAACCCTAGGCTACCCTTGACTGCTTCTGCCTCCAATAGATTTCCTAAGCACTAGTGTTTTAAGCAACAGCTTAAAAAGAGAATCCTAATGTGATTTCTTTATAATGGGTGTGTTCCTTATCTTATCCTAGTGTCTAAATTCTTCTCCATGGCTGGAACCCCAAATAATATTCCTTTACGTGCTAAGGGGTATCTAGAGAGTGGGATAGGTTTACTAACTACCCTAACCCTAACGCGTACCCTAACCCTAACCGCTACCCTAAACCTAACACGTACCCTAATCCTAAGCGTACCCTAAACCGAGCCCTAACCCTAACACTAACCCTAACCCTAACCCTAACCCATACCCTACGCCGTACCCGAAACCCTCCCCGAACCCGTACCCTAAGCCGTACCCTAAGCCTAACCCTAAGCCTAACCCTAACCCTAGGCTACCCTTGACTGCTTCTGCCTCCAATAGATTTCCTAAGCACTAGTGTTTTAAGGAACAGCTTAAAAAGAGAATCCTAATGTGATTTCTTTATAATGGGTGTGTTCCTTATCTTATCCTAGTGTCTAAACTCTTCTCCATGGCTGGACCCCCAAATAATATTCCTTTACGTGCTAAGGGGTATCTAGAGAGTGGGATAGGTTTAATAACTACCCTAACCCTAACGCGTACCCTAACCCTAACCCCTACCCTAACCCTAACACGTACCCTAATCCTAACCCGTACCCTAAACCGAGCCCTAACCCTAACACTAACCCTAACCCTAACCCTAACCCATACCCTACGCCGTACCCGCACCCCTCCCCGAACCCGTACCCTAAGCCGTACCCTAAGCCTAACCCTAAGCCTAACCCTAACCCTAGGCTACCCTTGACTGCTTCTGCCTCCAATAGATTTCCTAAGCACTAGTGTTTTAAGGAACAGCTTAAAAAGGGAATCCTAATGTGATTTCTTTATAATGGGTGTGTTCCTTATCTTATCCTAGTGTCTAAACTCTTCTCCATGGCTGGACCCCCAAATAATATTCCTTTACGTGCTAAGGGGTATCTAGAGAGTGGGATAGGTTTAATAACTACCCTAACCATAACGCATACCCTAACCCTAACCCCTACCCTAACCCTAACACGTACCCTAATCCTAACCCGTACCCTAAACCGAGCCCTAACCCTAACACTAACCCTAACCCTAACCCTAACCCATACCCTACGCCGTACCCGAACCCCTCCCCGAACCCATTCCCCAAGCCGTACCCTAAACCTAACCCTAAGCCTAACCCTAACCCTAGGCTACCCTTGACTGCTTCTGCCTCCAATAGATTTCCTAAGCACTAGTGTTTTAAGGAACAGCTTAAAAAGAGAATCCTAATGTGATTTCTTTATAATGGGTGTGTTCCTTATCTTATCCTAGTGTCTAAACTCTTCTCCATGGCTGCACCCCCAAATAATATTGCCTTACGTGCTAAGGGGTATCTAGAGAGTGGGATAGGTTTAATAACTACCCTAAACCTAATGCGTACTCTAACCCTAACCCCTACCCTAACACTAACACGTACCCTAATCCTAACCCGTACCCTAAACCGAGCCCTAACCCTAACACTAACCCTAACCCTAACCCTAACCCATACCCTACGCCGTACCCGCACCCCTCCCCGAACCCGTACCCTAAGCCGTACCCTAAGCCTAACCCTAAGCCTAACACTAACCCTAGGCTACCCTTGACTGCTTCTGCCTCCAATAGATTTCCTAAGCACTAGTGTTTTAAGCAACAGCTTAAAAAGAGAATCCTAATGTGATTTCTTTATAATGGGTGTGTTCCTTATCTTATCCTAGTGTCTAAATTCTTCTCCATTGCTGGAACCCCAAATAATATTCCTTTACGTGCTAAGGGGTATCTAGAGAGTGGGATAGGTTTACTAACTACCCTAACCCTAACGCGTACCCTAACCCTAAACCCTACCCTAAACCTAACACGTACCCTAATCCTAACCGTACCCTAAACCGAGCCCTAACCCTAACACTAACCCTAACCCTAACCCTAACCCATACCCTACGCCGTACCCGAAACCCTCCCCGAACCCGTACCCTAAGCCGTACCCTAAGCCTAACCCTAAGCCTAACCCTAACCCTACGCTACCCTTGACTGCTTCTGCCTCCAATAGATTTCCTAAGCACTAGTGTTTTAAGGAACAGCTTAAAAAGAGAATCCTAATGTGATTTCTTTATAATGGGTGTGTTCCTTATCTTATCCTAGTGTCTAAACTCTTCTCCATGGCTGGACCCTCAAATAATATTCCTTTACGTGCTAAGGGGTATCTAGAGAGTGGGATAGGTTTAATAACTACCCTAACCCTAACGCGTACCCTAACCCTAACCCCTACCCTAACCCTAACACGTACCCTAATCCTAACCCGTACCCTAAACCGAGCCCTAACCCTAACACTAACCCTAACCCTAACCCATACCCTACGCCGTACCCGCACCCCTCCCCGAACCCGTACCCTAAGCCGTACCCTAAGCCTAACCCTAAGCCTAACCCTAACCCTAGGCTACCCTTGACTGCTTCTGCCTCCAATAGATTTCCTAAGCACTAGTGTTTTAAGGAACAGCTTAAAAAGAGAATCCTAATGTGATTTCTTTATAATGGGTGTGTTCCTTACCTTATCCTAGTGTCTAAACTCTTCTCCATGGCTGCACCCCCAAATAATATTCCCTTACGTGCTAAGGGGTATCTAGAGAGTGGGATAGGTTTAATAACTACCCTAACCCTAACGCGTACCCTAACCCTAACCCCTACCCTAACCCTAACACGTACCCTAATACTAACCTGTACCCTAAACCGAGCCCTAACCCTAACACTAACCCTAACCCTAACCATAACCCATACCCTACGCCGTACCCGCACCCCTCCCCGAACCCGTACCCTAAGCCATACCCTAAACCTAACCCTAAGCCTAACCCTAACCCTAGGCTACCCTTGACTGCTTCTGCCTCCAATTGATTTCCTAAGCAGTAGTGTTTTAAGGAACAGCTTAAAAAGAGAATCCTAATGTGATTTCTTTATAATGGGTGTGTTCCTTATCTTATCCTAGTGTCTAAACACTTCTCCATGGCTGGACCCCCAAATAATATTCCTTTACGTGCTAAGGGGGAGCTAGAGAGTGGGATAGGTTTACTAACTACCCTAGCCCTAACGCGTAATCTAACCCTAACCCCTACCCTAACCCTAACACGTACCCTAATCCTAACCCGTACCCTAAACCGAGCCCTAACCCTAACACTAACCCAAACCCTAACCCTAACCCATACCCTACGCCGTACACGAACACCTCCCCGAACCCATACCCCAAGCCGTACCCTAACCCTAACCCTAAGCCTAACCCTTACCCTAGGCTACCCTTGACTGCTTCTGCCTCCAATAGATTTCCTAAGCCCTAGTGTTTTAAGGAACAGCTTAAAAAGAGAATCCTAATGTGATTTCTTTATAATGGGTGTGTTCCTTATCTTATCCTAGTGTCTAAACTCTTCTCCATGGCTGGACCCCCAAATAATATTCCTTAACGTGCGAAGGGGTATCTAGAGAGTGGGATAAGTTTACTAACTACCCTATCCCTAACGCGTACCCTAACCCTAACCCCTACCCTAAATCTAACACGTACCCTAATCCTAACCGTACCCTAAACCGAGCCCTAACCCTAACACTAACCCTAACCCTAACCCTAACCCATACCCTACGCCGTAACCGAAACCCTCCCCGAACCCGTACCCTAAGCCGTACCCTAAGCCTAACCCTAAGCCTAACCCTAACCCTAGGCTACCCTTGACTGCTTCTGCCTCCAATTGATTTCCTAAGCACTAGTGTTTTAAGGAACAGCTGAAAAAGAGAATCCTAATGTGATTTCTTTATAATGGGTGTGTTCCTTATCTTATCCTAGTGTCAAAACTCTTCTCCATGGCTGGACCCCCAAATAATATTCCTTTACGTGCTAAGGGGTATCTAGAGAGTGGGATAGGTTTAATAACTACCCTAAACCTAACGCGTACCCTAACCCTAACCCCTACCCTAACCCTAACACGTACCCTAATCCTAACCCGTACCCTAAACCGAGCCCTAACCCTAACACTAACCCTAACCCTAACCCTAACCCATACCCTACGCCGTACCCGAAACCCTCCCCGAACCCGTACCCTAAGCCGTACCCTAAGCCTAACCCTAAGCCTAACCCTAACCCTAGGCTACCCTTGACTGCTTCTGCCTCCAATAGATTTCCTAAGCACTAGTGTTTTAAGGAACAGCTTAAAAAGAGAATCCTAATGTGATTTCTTTATAATGGGTGTGTTCCTTATCTTATCCTAGTGTCTAAACTCTTCTCCATGGCTGGACCCCCAAATAATATTCCTTTACGTGCTAAGGGGTATCTAGAGAGTGGGATAGGTTTAATAACTACCCTAAACCTAACGCATACCCTAACCCTAACCCCTACCCTAACCCTAACCCGTACCCTAAACCGAGCCATAACCCTAACACTAACCCTAACCCTAACCCTAACCCATACCCTACGCCGTACCCGAAACCCTCCCCGAACCCGTACCCTAAGCCGTACCCTAAGCCTAACCCTAAGCCTAACCCTAACCCTAGGCTACCCTTGACTGCTTCTGCCTCCAATAGATTTCCTAAGCACTAGTGTTTTAAGGAACAGCTTAAAAAGAGAATCCTAATGTGATTTCTTTATAATGGGTGTGTTCCTTATCTTATCCTAGTGTCTAAACTCTTCTCGATGGCTGGACCCCCAAATAATATTCCTTTACGTGCTAAGGGGTATCTAGAGAGTGGGATAGGTTTAATAACTACCCTAACCCTAACGCGTACCCTAACCCTAACCGCTACCCTAAACCTAACACGTACCCTAATCCTAACCGTACCCTAAACCGAGCCCTAACCCTAACACTAACCCTAACCCTAACCCTAACCCATACCCTACGCCGTACCCGAAACCCTCCCCGAACCCGTACCCTAAGCCGTACCCTAAGCCTAACCCTAAGCCTAACCCTAACCCTAGGCTACCCTTGACTGCTTCTGCCTCCAATAGATTTCCTAAGCACTAGTGTTTTAAGGAACAGCTTAAAAAGAGAATCCTAATGTGATTTCTTTATAATGGCTGTGTTCCTTATCTTATCCTAGTGTCTAAACTCTTCTCCATGGCTGGACCCCCAAATACTATTCCTTTACGTGCTAAGGGGTATCTAGAGAGTGGGATAGGTTTAATAACTACCCTAACCCTAACGCGTACCCTAACCCTAACCCCTACCCTAACCCTAACACGTACCCTAATCCTAACCCGTACCCTAAACCGAGCCCTAACCCTAACACTAACCCTAACCCTAACCCTAACCCATACCCTACGCCGTACCCGCACCCCTCCCCGAACCCGTACCCTAAGCCGTACCCTAAGCCTAACCCTAAGCCTAACCCTAACCCTAGGCTACCCTTGACTGCTTCTGCCTCCAATAGATTTCCTAAGCACTAGTGTTTTAAGGAACAGCTTAAAAAGGGAATCCTAATGTGATTTCTTTATAATGGGTGTGTTCCTTATCTTATCCTAGTGTCTAAACTCTTCTCCATGGCTGGACCCCCAAATAATATTCCTTTACGTGCTAAGGGGTATCTAGAGAGTGGGATAGGTTTAATAACTACCCTAACCATAACGCATACCCTAACCCTAACCCCTACCCTAACCCTAACACGTACCCTAATCCTAACCCGTACCCTAAACCGAGCCCTAACCCTAACACTAACCCTAACCCTAACCCTAACCCATACCCTACGCCGTACCCGAACCCCTCCCCGAACCCATTCCCCAAGCCGTACCCTAAACCTAACCCTAAGCCTAACCCTAACCCTAGGCTACCCTTGACTGCTTCTGCCTCCAATAGATTTCCTAAGCACTAGTGTTTTAAGGAACAGCTTAAAAAGAGAATCCTAATGTGATTTCTTTATAATGGGTGTGTTCCTTATCTTATCCTAGTGTCTAAACTCTTCTCCATGGCTGCACCTCCAAATAATATTGCCTTACGTGCTAAGGGGTATCTAGAGAGTGGGATAGGTTTAATAACTACCCTAAACCTAATGCGTACTCTAACCCTAACCCCTACCCTAACACTAACACGTACCCTAATCCTAACCCGTACCCTAAACCGAGCCCTAACCCTAACACTAACCCTAACCCTAACCCTAACCCATACCCTACGCCGTACCCGCACCCCTCCCCGAACCCGTACCCTAAGCCGTACCCTAAGCCTAACCCTAAGCCTAACACTAACCCTAGGCTACCCTTGACTGCTTCTGCCTCCAATAGATTTCCTAAGCACTAGTGTTTTAAGCAACAGCTTAAAAAGAGAATCCTAATGTGATTTCTTTATAATGGGTGTGTTCCTTATCTTATCCTAGTGTCTAAATTCTTCTCCATTGCTGGAACCCCAAATAATATTCCTTTACGTGCTAAGGGGTATCTAGAGAGTGGGATAGGTTTACTAACTACCCTAACCCTAACGCGTACCCTAACCCTAAACCCTACCCTAAACCTAACACGTACCCTAATCCTAACCGTACCCTAAACCGAGCCCTAACCCTAACACTAACCCTAACCCTAACCCTAACCCATACCCTACGCCGTACCCGAAACCCTCCCCGAACCCGTACCCTAAGCCGTACCCTAAGCCTAACCCTAAGCCTAACCCTAACCCTACGCTACCCTTGACTGCTTCTGCCTCCAATAGATTTCCTAAGCACTAGTGTTTTAAGGAACAGCTTAAAAAGAGAATCCTAATGTGATTTCTTTATAATGGGTGTGTTCCTTATCTTATCCTAGTGTCTAAACTCTTCTCCATGGCTGGACCCTCAAATAATATTCCTTTACGTGCTAAGGGGTATCTAGAGAGTGGGATAGGTTTAATAACTACCCTAACCCTAACGCGTACCCTAACCCTAACCCCTACCCTAACCCTAACACGTACCCTAATCCTAACCCGTACCCTAAACCGAGCCCTAACCCTAACACTAACCCTAACCCTAACCCATACCCTACGCCGTACCCGCACCCCTCCCCGAACCCGTACCCTAAGCCGTACCCTAAGCCTAACCCTAAGCCTAACCCTAACCCTAGGCTACCCTTGACTGCTTCTGCCTCCAATAGATTTCCTAAGCACTAGTGTTTTAAGGAACAGCTTAAAAAGAGAATCCTAATGTGATTTCTTTATAATGGGTGTGTTCCTTACCTTATCCTAGTGTCTAAACTCTTCTCCATGGCTGCACCCCCAAATAATATTCCCTTACGTGCTAAGGGGTATCTAGAGAGTGGGATAGGTTTAATAACTACCCTAACCCTAACGCGTACCCTAACCCTAACCCCTACCCTAACCCTAACACGTACCCTAATACTAACCTGTACCCTAAACCGAGCCCTAACCCTAACACTAACCCTAACCCTAACCATAACCCATACCCTACGCCGTACCCGCACCCCTCCCCGAACCCGTACCCTAAGCCATACCCTAAACCTAACCCTAAGCCTAACCCTAACCCTAGGCTACCCTTGACTGCTTCTGCCTCCAATTGATTTCCTAAGCAGTAGTGTTTTAAGGAACAGCTTAAAAAGAGAATCCTAATGTGATTTCTTTATAATGGGTGTGTTCCTTATCTTATCCTAGTGTCTAAACACTTCTCCATGGCTGGACCCCCAAATAATATTCCTTTACGTGCTAAGGGGGAGCTAGAGAGTGGGATAGGTTTACTAACTACCCTAGCCCTAACGCGTAATCTAACCCTAACCCCTACCCTAACCCTAACACGTACCCTAATCCTAACCCGTACCCTAAACCGAGCCCTAACCCTAACACTAACCCAAACCCTAACCCTAACCCATACCCTACGCCGTACACGAACACCTCCCCGAACCCATACCCCAAGCCGTACCCTAACCCTAACCCTAAGCCTAACCCTTACCCTAGGCTACCCTTGACTGCTTCTGCCTCCAATAGATTTCCTAAGCCCTAGTGTTTTAAGGAACAGCTTAAAAAGAGAATCCTAATGTGATTTCTTTATAATGGGTGTGTTCCTTATCTTATCCTAGTGTCTAAACTCTTCTCCATGGCTGGACCCCCAAATAATATTCCTTAACGTGCGAAGGGGTATCTAGAGAGTGGGATAAGTTTACTAACTACCCTATCCCTAACGCGTACCCTAACCCTAACCCCTACCCTAACCCTAACACGTACCCTAATCCTAACCCGTACCCTAAACCGAGCCCTAACCCTAACACTAACCCTAACCCTAACCCATACCCTACGCCGTACCCGCACCCCTCCCCGAACCCGTACCCTAAGCCGTACCCTAAGCCTAACCCTAAGCCTAACCCTAACCCTAGGCTACCCTTGACTGCTTCTGCCTCCAATTGATTTCCTAAGCACTAGTGTTTTAAGGAACAGCTGAAAAAGAGAATCCTAATGTGATTTCTTTATAATGGGTGTGTTCCTTATCTTATCCTAGTGTCAAAACTCTTCTCCATGGCTGGACCCCCAAATAATATTCCTTTACGTGCTAAGGGGTATCTAGAGAGTGGGATAGGTTTAATAACTACCCTAAACCTAACGCGTACCCTAACCCTAACCCCTACCCTAACCCTAACACGTACCCTAATCCTAACCCGTACCCTAAACCGAGCCCTAACCCTAACACTAACCCTAACCCTAACCCTAACCCATACCCTACGCCGTACCCGAAACCCTCCCCGAACCCGTACCCTAAGCCGTACCCTAAGCCTAACCCTAAGCCTAACCCTAACCCTAGGCTACCCTTGACTGCTTCTGCCTCCAATAGATTTCCTAAGCACTAGTGTTTTAAGGAACAGCTTAAAAAGAGAATCCTAATGTGATTTCTTTATAATGGGTGTGTTCCTTATCTTATCCTAGTGTCTAAACTCTTCTCCATGGCTGGACCCCCAAATAATATTCCTTTACGTGCTAAGGGGTATCTAGAGAGTGGGATAGGTTTAATAACTACCCTAAACCTAACGCATACCCTAACCCTAACCCCTACCCTAACCCTAACCCGTACCCTAAACCGAGCCATAACCCTAACACTAACCCTAACCCTAACCCTAACCCATACCCTACGCCGTACCCGAAACCCTCCCCGAACCCGTACCCTAAGCCGTACCCTAAGCCTAACCCTAAGCCTAACCCTAACCCTAGGCTACCCTTGACTGCTTCTGCCTCCAATAGATTTCCTAAGCACTAGTGTTTTAAGGAACAGCTTAAAAAGAGAATCCTAATGTGATTTCTTTATAATGGGTGTGTTCCTTATCTTATCCTAGTGTCTAAACTCTTCTCGATGGCTGGACCCCCAAATAATATTCCTTTACGTGCTAAGGGGTATCTAGAGAGTGGGATAGGTTTAATAACTACCCTAACCCTAACGCGTACCCTAACCCTAACCGCTACCCTAAACCTAACACGTACCCTAATCCTAACCGTACCCTAAACCGAGCCCTAACCCTAACACTAACCCTAACCCTAACCCTAACCCATACCCTACGCCGTACCCGAAACCCTCCCCGAACCCGTACCCTAAGCCGTACCCTAAGCCTAACCCTAAGCCTAACCCTAACCCTAGGCTACCCTTGACTGCTTCTGCCTCCAATAGATTTCCTAAGCACTAGTGTTTTAAGGAACAGCTTAAAAAGAGAATCCTAATGTGATTTCTTTATAATGGCTGTGTTCCTTATCTTATCCTAGTGTCTAAACTCTTCTCCATGGCTGGACCCCCAAATACTATTCCTTTACGTGCTAAGGGGTATCTAGAGAGTGGGATAGGTTTAATAACTACCCTAACCCTAACGCGTACCCTAACCCTAACCCCTACCCTAACCCTAACACGTACCCTAATCCTAACCCGTACCCTAAACCGAGCCCTAACCCTAACACTAACCCTAACCCTAACCCTAACCCATACCCTACGCCGTACCCGCACCCCTCCCCGAACCCGTACCCTAAGCCGTACCCTAAGCCTAACCCTAAGCCTAACCCTAACCCTAGGCTACCCTTGACTGCTTCTGCCTCCAATAGATTTCCTAAGCACTAGTGTTTTAAGGAACAGCTTAAAAAGGGAATCCTAATGTGATTTCTTTATAATGGGTGTGTTCCTTATCTTATCCTAGTGTCTAAACTCTTCTCCATGGCTGGACCCCCAAATAATATTCCTTTACGTGCTAAGGGGTATCTAGAGAGTGGGATAGGTTTAATAACTACCCTAACCATAACGCATACCCTAACCCTAACCCCTACCCTAACCCTAACACGTACCCTAATCCTAACCCGTACCCTAAACCGAGCCCTAACCCTAACACTAACCCTAACCCTAACCCTAACCCATACCCTACGCCGTACCCGAACCCCTCCCCGAACCCATTCCCCAAGCCGTACCCTAAACCTAACCCTAAGCCTAACCCTAACCCTAGGCTACCCTTGACTGCTTCTGCCTCCAATAGATTTCCTAAGCACTAGTGTTTTAAGGAACAGCTTAAAAAGAGAATCCTAATGTGATTTCTTTATAATGGGTGTGTTCCTTATCTTATCCTAGTGTCTAAACTCTTCTCCATGGCTGCACCTCCAAATAATATTGCCTTACGTGCTAAGGGGTATCTAGAGAGTGGGATAGGTTTAATAACTACCCTAAACCTAATGCGTACTCTAACCCTAACCCCTACCCTAACACTAACACGTACCCTAATCCTAACCCGTACCCTAAACCGAGCCCTAACCCTAACACTAACCCTAACCCTAACCCTAACCCATACCCTACGCCGTACCCGCACCCCTCCCCGAACCCGTACCCTAAGCCGTACCCTAAGCCTAACCCTAAGCCTAACACTAACCCTAGGCTACCCTTGACTGCTTCTGCCTCCAATAGATTTCCTAAGCACTAGTGTTTTAAGCAACAGCTTAAAAAGAGAATCCTAATGTGATTTCTTTATAATGGGTGTGTTCCTTATCTTATCCTAGTGTCTAAATTCTTCTCCATTGCTGGAACCCCAAATAATATTCCTTTACGTGCTAAGGGGTATCTAGAGAGTGGGATAGGTTTACTAACTACCCTAACCCTAACGCGTACCCTAACCCTAAACCCTACCCTAAACCTAACACGTACCCTAATCCTAACCGTACCCTAAACCGAGCCCTAACCCTAACACTAACCCTAACCCTAACCCTAACCCATACCCTACGCCGTACCCGAAACCCTCCCCGAACCCGTACCCTAAGCCGTACCCTAAGCCTAACCCTAAGCCTAACCCTAACCCTACGCTACCCTTGACTGCTTCTGCCTCCAATAGATTTCCTAAGCACTAGTGTTTTAAGGAACAGCTTAAAAAGAGAATCCTAATGTGATTTCTTTATAATGGGTGTGTTCCTTATCTTATCCTAGTGTCTAAACTCTTCTCCATGGCTGGACCCTCAAATAATATTCCTTTACGTGCTAAGGGGTATCTAGAGAGTGGGATAGGTTTAATAACTACCCTAACCCTAACGCGTACCCTAACCCTAACCCCTACCCTAACCCTAACACGTACCCTAATCCTAACCCGTACCCTAAACCGAGCCCTAACCCTAACACTAACCCTAACCCTAACCCATACCCTACGCCGTACCCGCACCCCTCCCCGAACCCGTACCCTAAGCCGTACCCTAAGCCTAACCCTAAGCCTAACCCTAACCCTAGGCTACCCTTGACTGCTTCTGCCTCCAATAGATTTCCTAAGCACTAGTGTTTTAAGGAACAGCTTAAAAAGAGAATCCTAATGTGATTTCTTTATAATGGGTGTGTTCCTTACCTTATCCTAGTGTCTAAACTCTTCTCCATGGCTGCACCCCCAAATAATATTCCCTTACGTGCTAAGGGGTATCTAGAGAGTGGGATAGGTTTAATAACTACCCTAACCCTAACGCGTACCCTAACCCTAACCCCTACCCTAACCCTAACACGTACCCTAATACTAACCTGTACCCTAAACCGAGCCCTAACCCTAACACTAACCCTAACCCTAACCATAACCCATACCCTACGCCGTACCCGCACCCCTCCCCGAACCCGTACCCTAAGCCATACCCTAAACCTAACCCTAAGCCTAACCCTAACCCTAGGCTACCCTTGACTGCTTCTGCCTCCAATTGATTTCCTAAGCAGTAGTGTTTTAAGGAACAGCTTAAAAAGAGAATCCTAATGTGATTTCTTTATAATGGGTGTGTTCCTTATCTTATCCTAGTGTCTAAACACTTCTCCATGGCTGGACCCCCAAATAATATTCCTTTACGTGCTAAGGGGGAGCTAGAGAGTGGGATAGGTTTACTAACTACCCTAGCCCTAACGCGTAATCTAACCCTAACCCCTACCCTAACCCTAACACGTACCCTAATCCTAACCCGTACCCTAAACCGAGCCCTAACCCTAACACTAACCCAAACCCTAACCCTAACCCATACCCTACGCCGTACACGAACACCTCCCCGAACCCATACCCCAAGCCGTACCCTAACCCTAACCCTAAGCCTAACCCTTACCCTAGGCTACCCTTGACTGCTTCTGCCTCCAATAGATTTCCTAAGCCCTAGTGTTTTAAGGAACAGCTTAAAAAGAGAATCCTAATGTGATTTCTTTATAATGGGTGTGTTCCTTATCTTATCCTAGTGTCTAAACTCTTCTCCATGGCTGCACCCCCAAATAATATTGTCTTACGTGCTAAGGGGTATCTAGAGAGTGGGATAGGTTTAATAACTACCCTAACCCTAATGCGTACTCTAACCCTAACCCCTACCCTAACACTAACACGTACCCTAATCCTAACCCGTACCCTAAACCGAGCCCTAACCCTAACACTAACACTAACCCTAACCCTAACCCATACCCTACGCCGTACCTGAACCCCTCCCCAAACCCGTACCCTAAGCCGTACCCTAAGCCTAACCCTAAGCCTAACACTAACCCTAGGCTACCCTTGACTGCTTCTGCCTCCAATAGATTTCCTAAGCACTAGTGTTTTAAGCAACAGCTTAAAAAGAGAATCCTAATGTGATTTCTTTATAATGGGTGTGTTCCTTATCTTATCCTAGTGTCTAAATTCTTCTCCATTGCTGGAACCCCAAATAATATTCCTTTACGTGCTAAGGGGTATCTAGAGAGTGGGATAGGTTTACTAACTACCCTAACCCTAACGCGTACCCTAACCCTAACCCCTACCCTAAACCTAACACGTACCCTAATCCTAACCGTACCCTAAACCGAGCCCTAACCCTAACACTAACCCTAACCCTAACCCTAACCCATA
The DNA here is from genome assembly GCF_965194805.1 of Balaenoptera borealis. Lineage (NCBI taxonomy): Eukaryota > Metazoa > Chordata > Mammalia > Artiodactyla > Balaenopteridae > Balaenoptera > Balaenoptera borealis. The sequence goes on along the minus strand of NW_028123906.1, from coordinate 701,144 downwards.
CCCTACGCCGTACCCGCACCCCTCCCCGAACCCGTACCCTAAGCCGTACCCTAAGCCTAACCCTAAGCCTAACCCTAACCCTAGGCTACCCTTGACTGCTTCTGCCTCCAATAGATTTCCTAAGCACTACTGTTTTAAGGAACAGCTTAAAAAGAGAATCCTAATGTGATTTCTTTATAATGGGTGTGTTCCTTATCTTATCCTAGTGTCTAAACTCTTCTCCATGGCTGCACCCCCAAATAATATTCCCTTACGTGCTAAGGGGTATCTAGAGAGTGGGATAGGTTTAATAACTACCCTAACCCTAACGCGTACCCTAACCGTAACCCCTACCCTAACCCTAACACGTACCCTAATCCTAACCTGTACCCTAAACCGAGCCCTAAACCTAACACTAACCCTAACCCTAACCCTAACCCATACCCTACGCCGTACCCGAAACCCTCCCCGAACCCGTACCCTAAGCCGTACCCTAAGCCTAACCCTAAGCCTAACCCTAACCCTAGGCTACCCTTGACTGCTTCTGCCTCCAATAGATTTCCTAAGCACTAGTGTTTTAAGGAACAGCTTAAAAAGAGAATCCTAATGTGATTTCTTTATAATGGGTGTGTTCCTTATCTTATCCTAGTGTCTAAACTCTTCTCCATGGCTGGACCCTCAAATAATATTCCTTTACGTGCTAAGGGGTATCTAGAGAGTGGGATAGGTTTAATAACTACCCTAACCCTAACGCGTACCCTAACCCTAACCCCTACCCTAACCCTAACACGTACCCTAATACTAACCTGTACCCTAAACCGAGCCCTAACCCTAACACTAACCCTAACCCTAACCCTAACCCATACCCTACGCCGTACCCGCACCCCTCCCCGAACCCGTACCCTAAGCCGTACCCTAAGCCTAACCCTAAGCCTAACCCTAACCCTAGGCTACCCTTGACTGCTTCTGCCTCCAATAGATTTCCTAAGCACTAGTGTTTTAAGGAACAGCTTAAAAAGAGAATCCTAATGTGATTTCTTTATAAAGGGTGTGTTCCTTATCTTATCCTAGTGTCTAAACTCTTCTCCATGGCTGGACCCCCAAATAATATTCCTTTACGTGCTAAGGGGTATCTAGAGAGTGGGATAGGTTTAATAACTACCCTAACCCTAACGCATACCCTAACCCTAACCCCTACCCTAACCCTAACACGTACCCTAATCCTAACCCGTACCCTAAACCGAGCCATAACCCTAACACTAACCCTAACCCTAACCCTAACCCATACCCTACGCCGTACCCGAACCCCTCTCCGAACCCATTCCCCAAGCCGTACCCTAAACCTAACCCTAAGCCTAACCCTAACCCTAGGCTACCCTTGACTGCTTCTGCCTCCAATAGATTTCCTAAGCACTAGTGTTTTAAGGAACAGCTTAAAAAGAGAATCCTAATGTGATTTCTTTATAATGGGTGTGTTCCTTATCTTATCCTAGTGTCTAAACTCTTCTCCATGGCTGCACCCCCAAATAATATTGCCTTACGTGCTAAGGGGTATCTAGAGAGTGGGATAGGTTTAATAACTACCCTAACCCTAATGCGTACTCTAACCCTAACCCCTACCCTAACACTAACACGTACCCTAATCCTAACCCGTACTCTAAACCGAGCCCTAAACCTAACACTAACACTAACCCTAACCCTAACCCATACCCTACGCCGTACCTGAACCCCTCCCCAAACCCGTACCGTAAGCCGTACCCTAAGCCTAACCCTAAGCCTAACACTAACCCTAGGCTACCCTTGACTGCTTCTGCCTCCAATAGATTTCCTAAGCACTAGTGTTTTAAGCAACAGCTTAAAAAGAGAATCCTAATGTGATTTCTTTATAATGGGTGTGTTCCTTATCTTATCCTAGTGTCTAAATTCTTCTCCATGGCTGGAACCCCAAATAATATTCCTTTACGTGCTAAGGGGTATCTAGAGAGTGGGATAGGTTTACTAACTACCCTAACCCTAACGCGTACCCTAACCCTAACCGCTACCCTAAACCTAACACGTACCCTAATCCTAACCGTACCCTAAACCGAGCCCTAACCCTAACACTAACCCTAACCCTAACCCTAACCCATACCCTACGCCGTACCCGAAACCCTCCCCGAACCCGTACCCTAAGCCGTACCCTAAGCCTAACCCTAAGCCTAACCCTAACCCTAGGCTACCCTTGACTGCTTCTGCCTCCAATAGATTTCCTAAGCACTAGTGTTTTAAGGAACAGCTTAAAAAGAGAATCCTAATGTGATTTCTTTATAATGGGTGTGTTCCTTATCTTATCCTAGTGTCTAAACTCTTCTCCATGGCTGGACCCCCAAATAATATTCCTTTACGTGCTAAGGGGTATCTAGAGAGTGGGATAGGTTTAATAACTACCCTAACCCTAACGCGTACCCTAACCCTAACCCCTACCCTAACCCTAACACGTACCCTAATCCTAACCCGTACCCTAAACCGAGCCCTAACCCTAACACTAACCCTAACCCTAACCCTAACCCATACCCTACGCCGTACCCGCACCCCTCCCCGAACCCGTACCCTAAGCCGTACCCTAAGCCTAACCCTAAGCCTAACCCTAACCCTAGGCTACCCTTGACTGCTTCTGCCTCCAATAGATTTCCTAAGCACTAGTGTTTTAAGGAACAGCTTAAAAAGGGAATCCTAATGTGATTTCTTTATAATGGGTGTGTTCCTTATCTTATCCTAGTGTCTAAACTCTTCTCCATGGCTGGACCCCCAAATAATATTCCTTTACGTGCTAAGGGGTATCTAGAGAGTGGGATAGGTTTAATAACTACCCTAACCATAACGCATACCCTAACCCTAACCCCTACCCTAACCCTAACACGTACCCTAATCCTAACCCGTACCCTAAACCGAGCCCTAACCCTAACACTAACCCTAACCCTAACCCTAACCCATACCCTACGCCGTACCCGAACCCCTCCCCGAACCCATTCCCCAAGCCGTACCCTAAACCTAACCCTAAGCCTAACCCTAACCCTAGGCTACCCTTGACTGCTTCTGCCTCCAATAGATTTCCTAAGCACTAGTGTTTTAAGGAACAGCTTAAAAAGAGAATCCTAATGTGATTTCTTTATAATGGGTGTGTTCCTTATCTTATCCTAGTGTCTAAACTCTTCTCCATGGCTGCACCCCCAAATAATATTGCCTTACGTGCTAAGGGGTATCTAGAGAGTGGGATAGGTTTAATAACTACCCTAAACCTAATGCGTACTCTAACCCTAACCCCTACCCTAACACTAACACGTACCCTAATCCTAACCCGTACCCTAAACCGAGCCCTAACCCTAACACTAACCCTAACCCTAACCCTAACCCATACCCTACGCCGTACCCGCACCCCTCCCCGAACCCGTACCCTAAGCCGTACCCTAAGCCTAACCCTAAGCCTAACACTAACCCTAGGCTACCCTTGACTGCTTCTGCCTCCAATAGATTTCCTAAGCACTAGTGTTTTAAGCAACAGCTTAAAAAGAGAATCCTAATGTGATTTCTTTATAATGGGTGTGTTCCTTATCTTATCCTAGTGTCTAAATTCTTCTCCATTGCTGGAACCCCAAATAATATTCCTTTACGTGCTAAGGGGTATCTAGAGAGTGGGATAGGTTTACTAACTACCCTAACCCTAACGCGTACCCTAACCCTAAACCCTACCCTAAACCTAACACGTACCCTAATCCTAACCATACCCTAAACCGAGCCCTAACCCTAACACTAACCCTAACCCTAACCCTAACCCATACCCTACGCCGTACCCGAAACCCTCCCCGAACCCGTACCCTAAGCCGTACCCTAAGCCTAACCCTAAGCCTAACCCTAACCCTACGCTACCCTTGACTGCTTCTGCCTCCAATAGATTTCCTAAGCACTAGTGTTTTAAGGAACAGCTTAAAAAGAGAATCCTAATGTGATTTCTTTATAATGGGTGTGTTCCTTATCTTATCCTAGTGTCTAAACTCTTCTCCATGGCTGGACCCTCAAATAATATTCCTTTACGTGCTAAGGGGTATCTAGAGAGTGGGATAGGTTTAATAACTACCCTAACCCTAACGCGTACCCTAACCCTAACCCCTACCCTAACCCTAACACGTACCCTAATCCTAACCCGTACCCTAAACCGAGCCCTAACCCTAACACTAACCCTAACCCTAACCCATACCCTACGCCGTACCCGCACCCCTCCCCGAACCCGTACCCTAAGCCGTACCCTAAGCCTAACCCTAAGCCTAACCCTAACCCTAGGCTACCCTTGACTGCTTCTGCCTCCAATAGATTTCCTAAGCACTAGTGTTTTAAGGAACAGCTTAAAAAGAGAATCCTAATGTGATTTCTTTATAATGGGTGTGTTCCTTACCTTATCCTAGTGTCTAAACTCTTCTCCATGGCTGCACCCCCAAATAATATTCCCTTACGTGCTAAGGGGTATCTAGAGAGTGGGATAGGTTTAATAACTACCCTAACCCTAACGCGTACCCTAACCCTAACCCCTACCCTAACCCTAACACGTACCCTAATACTAACCTGTACCCTAAACCGAGCCCTAACCCTAACACTAACCCTAACCCTAACCATAACCCATACCCTACGCCGTACCCGCACCCCTCCCCGAACCCGTACCCTAAGCCATACCCTAAACCTAACCCTAAGCCTAACCCTAACCCTAGGCTACCCTTGACTGCTTCTGCCTCCAATTGATTTCCTAAGCAGTAGTGTTTTAAGGAACAGCTTAAAAAGAGAATCCTAATGTGATTTCTTTATAATGGGTGTGTTCCTTATCTTATCCTAGTGTCTAAACACTTCTCCATGGCTGGACCCCCAAATAATATTCCTTTACGTGCTAAGGGGGAGCTAGAGAGTGGGATAGGTTTACTAACTACCCTAGCCCTAACGCGTAATCTAACCCTAACCCCTACCCTAACCCTAACACGTACCCTAATCCTAACCCGTACCCTAAACCGAGCCCTAACCCTAACACTAACCCAAACCCTAACCCTAACCCATACCCTACGCCGTACACGAACACCTCCCCGAACCCATACCCCAAGCCGTACCCTAACCCTAACCCTAAGCCTAACCCTTACCCTAGGCTACCCTTGACTGCTTCTGCCTCCAATAGATTTCCTAAGCCCTAGTGTTTTAAGGAACAGCTTAAAAAGAGAATCCTAATGTGATTTCTTTATAATGGGTGTGTTCCTTATCTTATCCTAGTGTCTAAACTCTTCTCCATGGCTGGACCCCCAAATAATATTCCTTAACGTGCGAAGGGGTATCTAGAGAGTGGGATAAGTTTACTAACTACCCTATCCCTAACGCGTACCCTAACCCTAACCCCTACCCTAAATCTAACACGTACCCTAATCCTAACCGTACCCTAAACCGAGCCCTAACCCTAACACTAACCCTAACCCTAACCCTAACCCATACCCTACGCCGTAACCGAAACCCTCCCCGAACCCGTACCCTAAGCCGTACCCTAAGCCTAACCCTAAGCCTAACCCTAACCCTAGGCTACCCTTGACTGCTTCTGCCTCCAATTGATTTCCTAAGCACTAGTGTTTTAAGGAACAGCTGAAAAAGAGAATCCTAATGTGATTTCTTTATAATGGGTGTGTTCCTTATCTTATCCTAGTGTCAAAACTCTTCTCCATGGCTGGACCCCCAAATAATATTCCTTTACGTGCTAAGGGGTATCTAGAGAGTGGGATAGGTTTAATAACTACCCTAAACCTAACGCGTACCCTAACCCTAACCCCTACCCTAACCCTAACACGTACCCTAATCCTAACCCGTACCCTAAACCGAGCCCTAACCCTAACACTAACCCTAACCCTAACCCTAACCCATACCCTACGCCGTACCCGAAACCCTCCCCGAACCCGTACCCTAAGCCGTACCCTAAGCCTAACCCTAAGCCTAACCCTAACCCTAGGCTACCCTTGACTGCTTCTGCCTCCAATAGATTTCCTAAGCACTAGTGTTTTAAGGAACAGCTTAAAAAGAGAATCCTAATGTGATTTCTTTATAATGGGTGTGTTCCTTATCTTATCCTAGTGTCTAAACTCTTCTCCATGGCTGGACCCCCAAATAATATTCCTTTACGTGCTAAGGGGTATCTAGAGAGTGGGATAGGTTTAATAACTACCCTAAACCTAACGCATACCCTAACCCTAACCCCTACCCTAACCCTAACCCGTACCCTAAACCGAGCCATAACCCTAACACTAACCCTAACCCTAACCCTAACCCATACCCTACGCCGTACCCGAAACCCTCCCCGAACCCGTACCCTAAGCCGTACCCTAAGCCTAACCCTAAGCCTAACCCTAACCCTAGGCTACCCTTGACTGCTTCTGCCTCCAATAGATTTCCTAAGCACTAGTGTTTTAAGGAACAGCTTAAAAAGGGAATCCTAATGTGATTTCTTTATAATGGGTGTGTTCCTTATCTTATCCTAGTGTCTAAACTCTTCTCCATGGCTGGACCCCCAAATAATATTCCTTTACGTGCTAAGGGGTATCTAGAGAGTGGGATAGGTTTAATAACTACCCTAACCATAACGCATACCCTAACCCTAACCCCTACCCTAACCCTAACACGTACCCTAATCCTAACCCGTACCCTAAACCGAGCCCTAACCCTAACACTAACCCTAACCCTAACCCTAACCCATACCCTACGCCGTACCCGAACCCCTCCCCGAACCCATTCCCCAAGCCGTACCCTAAACCTAACCCTAAGCCTAACCCTAACCCTAGGCTACCCTTGACTGCTTCTGCCTCCAATAGATTTCCTAAGCACTAGTGTTTTAAGGAACAGCTTAAAAAGAGAATCCTAATGTGATTTCTTTATAATGGGTGTGTTCCTTATCTTATCCTAGTGTCTAAACTCTTCTCCATGGCTGCACCTCCAAATAATATTGCCTTACGTGCTAAGGGGTATCTAGAGAGTGGGATAGGTTTAATAACTACCCTAAACCTAATGCGTACTCTAACCCTAACCCCTACCCTAACACTAACACGTACCCTAATCCTAACCCGTACCCTAAACCGAGCCCTAACCCTAACACTAACCCTAACCCTAACCCTAACCCATACCCTACGCCGTACCCGCACCCCTCCCCGAACCCGTACCCTAAGCCGTACCCTAAGCCTAACCCTAAGCCTAACACTAACCCTAGGCTACCCTTGACTGCTTCTGCCTCCAATAGATTTCCTAAGCACTAGTGTTTTAAGCAACAGCTTAAAAAGAGAATCCTAATGTGATTTCTTTATAATGGGTGTGTTCCTTATCTTATCCTAGTGTCTAAATTCTTCTCCATTGCTGGAACCCCAAATAATATTCCTTTACGTGCTAAGGGGTATCTAGAGAGTGGGATAGGTTTACTAACTACCCTAACCCTAACGCATACCCTAACCCTAAACCCTACCCTAAACCTAACACGTACCCTAATCCTAACCGTACCCTAAACCGAGCCCTAACCCTAACACTAACCCTAACCCTAACCCTAACCCATACCCTACGCCGTACCCGAAACCCTCCCCGAACCCGTACCCTAAGCCGTACCCTAAGCCTAACCCTAAGCCTAACCCTAACCCTACGCTACCCTTGACTGCTTCTGCCTCCAATAGATTTCCTAAGCACTACTGTTTTAAGGAACAGCTTAAAAAGAGAATCCTAATGTGATTTCTTTATAATGGGTGTGTTCCTTATCTTATCCTAGTGTCTAAACTCTTCTCCATGGCTGGACCCTCAAATAATATTCCTTTACGTGCTAAGGGGTATCTAGAGAGTGGGATAGGTTTAATAACTACCCTAACCCTAACGCGTACCCTAACCCTAACCCCTACCCTAACCCTAACACGTACCCTAATCCTAACCCGTACCCTAAACCGAGCCCTAACCCTAACACTAACCCTAACCCTAACCCATACCCTACGCCGTACCCGCACCCCTCCCCGAACCCGTACCCTAAGCCGTACCCTAAGCCTAACCCTAAGCCTAACCCTAACCCTAGGCTACCCTTGACTGCTTCTGCCTCCAATAGATTTCCTAAGCACTAGTGTTTTAAGGAACAGCTTAAAAAGAGAATCCTAATGTGATTTCTTTATAATGGGTGTGTTCCTTACCTTATCCTAGTGTCTAAACTCTTCTCCATGGCTGCACCCCCAAATAATATTCCCTTACGTGCTAAGGGGTATCTAGAGAGTGGGATAGGTTTAATAACTACCCTAACCCTAACGCGTACCCTAACCCTAACCCCTACCCTAACCCTAACACGTACCCTAATACTAACCTGTACCCTAAACCGAGCCCTAACCCTAACACTAACCCTAACCCTAACCATAACCCATACCCTACGCCGTACCCGCACCCCTCCCCGAACCCGTACCCTAAGCCATACCCTAAACCTAACCCTAAGCCTAACCCTAACCCTAGGCTACCCTTGACTGCTTCTGCCTCCAATTGATTTCCTAAGCAGTAGTGTTTTAAGGAACAGCTTAAAAAGAGAATCCTAATGTGATTTCTTTATAATGGGTGTGTTCCTTATCTTATCCTAGTGTCTAAACACTTCTCCATGGCTGGACCCCCAAATAATATTCCTTTACGTGCTAAGGGGGAGCTAGAGAGTGGGATAGGTTTACTAACTACCCTAGCCCTAACGCGTAATCTAACCCTAACCCCTACCCTAACCCTAACACGTACCCTAATCCTAACCCGTACCCTAAACCGAGCCCTAACCCTAACACTAACCCAAACCCTAACCCTAACCCATACCCTACGCCGTACACGAACACCTCCCCGAACCCATACCCCAAGCCGTACCCTAACCCTAACCCTAAGCCTAACCCTTACCCTAGGCTACCCTTGACTGCTTCTGCCTCCAATAGATTTCCTAAGCCCTAGTGTTTTAAGGAACAGCTTAAAAAGAGAATCCTAATGTGATTTCTTTATAATGGGTGTGTTCCTTATCTTATCCTAGTGTCTAAACTCTTCTCCATGGCTGGACCCCCAAATAATATTCCTTAACGTGCGAAGGGGTATCTAGAGAGTGGGATAAGTTTACTAACTACCCTATCCCTAACGCGTACCCTAACCCTAACCCCTACCCTAAATCTAACACGTACCCTAATCCTAACCGTACCCTAAACCGAGCCCTAACCCTAACACTAACCCTAACCCTAACCCTAACCCATACCCTACGCCGTAACCGAAACCCTCCCCGAACCCGTACCCTAAGCCGTACCCTAAGCCTAACCCTAAGCCTAACCCTAACCCTAGGCTACCCTTGACTGCTTCTGCCTCCAATTGATTTCCTAAGCACTAGTGTTTTAAGGAACAGCTGAAAAAGAGAATCCTAATGTGATTTCTTTATAATGGGTGTGTTCCTTATCTTATCCTAGTGTCAAAACTCTTCTCCATGGCTGGACCCCCAAATAATATTCCTTTACGTGCTAAGGGGTATCTAGAGAGTGGGATAGGTTTAATAACTACCCTAAACCTAACGCGTACCCTAACCCTAACCCCTACCCTAACCCTAACACGTACCCTAATCCTAACCCGTACCCTAAACCGAGCCCTAACCCTAACACTAACCCTAACCCTAACCCTAACCCATACCCTACGCCGTACCCGAAACCCTCCCCGAACCCGTACCCTAAGCCGTACCCTAAGCCTAACCCTAAGCCTAACCCTAACCCTAGGCTACCCTTGACTGCTTCTGCCTCCAATAGATTTCCTAAGCACTAGTGTTTTAAGGAACAGCTTAAAAAGAGAATCCTAATGTGATTTCTTTATAATGGGTGTGTTCCTTATCTTATCCTAGTGTCTAAACTCTTCTCCATGGCTGGACCCCCAAATAATATTCCTTTACGTGCTAAGGGGTATCTAGAGAGTGGGATAGGTTTAATAACTACCCTAAACCTAACGCATACCCTAACCCTAACCCCTACCCTAACCCTAACCCGTACCCTAAACCGAGCCATAACCCTAACCCTAACCCTAACCCTAACCCTAACCCATACCCTACGCCGTACCCGAAACCCTCCCCGAACCCGTACCCTAAGCCGTACCCTAAGCCTAACCCTAAGCCTAACCCTAACCCTAGGCTACCCTTGACTGCTTCTGCCTCCAATAGATTTCCTAAGCACTATTGTTTTAAGGAACAGCTTAAAAAGAGAATCCTAATGTGATTTCTTTATAATGGGTGTGTTCCTTATCTTATCCTAGTGTCTAAACTCTTCTCGATGGCTGGACCCCCAAATAATATTCCTTTACGTGCTAAGGGGTATCTAGAGAGTGGGATAGGTTTAATAACTACCCTAACCCTAACGCGTACCCTAACCCTAACCGCTACCCTAAACCTAACACGTACCCTAATCCTAACCGTACCCTAAACCGAGCCCTAACCCTAACACTAACCCTAACCCTAACCCTAACCCATACCCTACGCCGTACCCGAAACCCTCCCCGAACCCGTACCCTAAGCCGTACCCTAAGCCTAACCCTAAGCCTAACCCTAACCCTAGGCTACCCTTGACTGCTTCTGCCTCCAATAGATTTCCTAAGCACTAGTGTTTTAAGGAACAGCTTAAAAAGAGAATCCTAATGTGATTTCTTTATAATGGCTGTGTTCCTTATCTTATCCTAGTGTCTAAACTCTTCTCCATGGCTGGACCCCCAAATACTATTCCTTTACGTGCTAAGGGGTATCTAGAGAGTGGGATAGGTTTAATAACTACCCTAACCCTAACGCGTACCCTAACCCTAACCCCTACCCTAACCCTAACACGTACCCTAATCCTAACCCGTACCCTAAACCGAGCCCTAACCCTAACACTAACCCTAACCCTAACCCTAACCCATACCCTACGCCGTACCCGCACCCCTCCCCGAACCCGTACCCTAAGCCGTACCCTAAGCCTAACCCTAAGCCTAACCCTAACCCTAGGCTACCCTTGACTGCTTCTGCCTCCAATAGATTTCCTAAGCACTAGTGTTTTAAGGAACAGCTTAAAAAGGGAATCCTAATGTGATTTCTTTATAATGGGTGTGTTCCTTATCTTATCCTAGTGTCTAAACTCTTCTCCATGGCTGGACCCCCAAATAATATTCCTTTACGTGCTAAGGGGTATCTAGAGAGTGGGATAGGTTTAATAACTACCCTAACCATAACGCATACCCTAACCCTAACCCCTACCCTAACCCTAACACGTACCCTAATCCTAACCCGTACCCTAAACCGAGCCCTAACCCTAACACTAACCCTAACCCTAACCCTAACCCATACCCTACGCCGTACCCGAACCCCTCCCCGAACCCATTCCCCAAGCCGTACCCTAAACCTAACCCTAAGCCTAACCCTAACCCTAGGCTACCCTTGACTGCTTCTGCCTCCAATAGATTTCCTAAGCACAAGTGTTTTAAGGAACAGCTTAAAAAGAGAATCCTAATGTGATTTCTTTATAATGGGTGTGTTCCTTATCTTATCCTAGTGTCTAAACTCTTCTCCATGGCTGCACCTCCAAATAATATTGCCTTACGTGCTAAGGGGTATCTAGAGAGTGGGATAGGTTTAATAACTACCCTAAACCTAATGCGTACTCTAACCCTAACCCCTACCCTAACACTAACACGTACCCTAATCCTAACCCGTACCCTAAACCGAGCCCTAACCCTAACACTAACACTAACCCTAACCCTAACCCATACCCTACGCCGTACCTGAACCCCTCCCCAAACCCGTACCCTAAGCCGTACCCTAAGCCTAACCCTAAGCCTAACACTTACCATAGGCAACCCTTGACTGCTTCTGCCTCCAATAGATTTCCTAAGCACTAGTGTTTTAAGCAACAGCTTAAAAAGAGAATCCTAATGTGATTTCTTTATAATGGGTGTGTTCCTTATCTTATCCTAGTGTCTAAATTCTTCTCCATGGCTGGAACCCCAAATAATATTCCTTTACGTGCTAAGGGGTATCTAGAGAGTGGGATAGGTTTACTAACTACCCTAACCCTAACGCGTACCCTAACCCTAACCCCTACCCTAAACCTAACACGTACCCTAATCCTAACCCGTACCCTAAACCGAGCCCTAACCCTAACGCTAACCCTAACCCTAACCCTAACCCATACCCTATGCCGTACCCGAACCCCTCCCCGAACCCATTCCCCAAGCCGTACCCTAAACCTAACCCTAAGCCTAACCCTAACCCTAGGCTACCCTTGACTGCTTCTGCCTCCAATAGATTTCCTAAGCACTAGTGTTTTAAGGAACAGCTTAAAAAGAGAATCCTAATGTGATTTCTTTATAATGGGTGTTTTCCTTATCTTATCCTAGTGTCTAAATTCTTCTCCATGGCTGGAACCCCAAATAATATTCCTTTACGTGCTAAGGGGTATCTAGAGAGTGGGATAGGTTTACTAACTACCCTAACCCTAACGCGTACCCTAACCCTAACCCCTACCCTAAACCTAACACGTACCCTAATCCTAACCGTACCCTAAACCGAGCCCTAACCCTAACACTAACCCTAACCCTAACCCTAACCCATACCCTACGCCATACCCGAAACCCTCCCCGAACCCGTACCCTAAGCCGTACCCTAAGCCTAACCCTAAGCCTAACCCTAACCCTAGGCTACCCTTGACTGCTTCTGCCTCCAAGAGATTTCCTAAGCACTAGTGTTTTAAGGAACAGCTTAAAAAGAGAATCCTAATGTGATTTCTTTATAATGGGTGTGTTCCTTATCTTATCCTAGTGTCTAAACTCTTCTCCATGGCTGGACCCCCAAATAATATTCCTTTACGTGCTAAGGGGTATCTAGAGAGTGGGATAGGTTTAATAACTACCCTAACCATAACGCATACCCTAACCCTAACCCCTACCCTAACCCTAACACGTACCCTAATCCTAACCCGTACCCTAAACCGAGCCCTAACCCTAACACTAACCCTAACCCTAACCCTAACCCATACCCTACGCCGTACCCGAACCCCTCCCCGAACCCATTCCCCAAGCCGTACCCTAAACCTAACCCTAAGCCTAACCCTAACCCTAGGCTACCCTTGACTGCTTCTGCCTCCAATAGATTTCCTAAGCACTAGTGTTTTAAGGAACAGCTTAAAAAGAGAATCCTAATGTGATTTCTTTATAATGGGTGTGTTCCTTATCTTATCCTAGTGTCTAAACTCTTCTCCATGGCTGCACCTCCAAATAATATTGCCTTACGTGCTAAGGGGTATCTAGAGAGTGGGATAGGTTTAATAACTACCCTAAACCTAATGCGTACTCTAACCCTAACCCCTACCCTAACACTAACACGTACCCTAATCCTAACCCGTACCCTAAACCGAGCCCTAACCCTAACACTAACACTAACCCTAACCCTAACCCATACCCTACGCCGTACCTGAACCCCTCCCCAAACCCGTACCCTAAGCCGTACCCTAAGCCTAACCCTAAGCCTAACACTTACCATAGGCAACCCTTGACTGCTTCTGCCTCCAATAGATTTCCTAAGCACTAGTGTTTTAAGCAACAGCTTAAAAAGAGAATCCTAATGTGATTTCTTTATAATGGGTGTGTTCCTTATCTTATCCTAGTGTCTAAATTCTTCTCCATGGCTGGAACCCCAAATAATATTCCTTTACGTGCTAAGGGGTATCTAGAGAGTGGGATAGGTTTACTAACTACCCTAACCCTAACGCGTACCCTAACCCTAACCCCTACCCTAACCCTAACACGTACCCTAATCCTAACCCGTACCCTAAACCGAGCCCTAACCCTAACGCTAACCCTAACCCTAACCCTAACCCATACCCTATGCCGTACCCGAACCCCTCCCCGAACCCATTCCCCAAGCCGTACCCTAAACCTAACCCTAAGCCTAACCCTAACCCTAGGCTACCCTTGACTGCTTCTGCCTCCAATAGATTTCCTAAGCACTAGTGTTTTAAGGAACAGCTTAAAAAGAGAATCCTAATGTGATTTCTTTATAATGGGTGTGTTCCTTATCTTATCCTAGTGTCTAAATTCTTCTCCATGGCTGGAACCCCAAATAATATTCCTTTACGTGCTAAGGGGTATCTAGAGAGTGGGATAGGTTTACTAACTACCCTAACCCTAACGCGTACCCTAACCCTAACCCCTACCCTAAACCTAACACGTACCCTAATCCTAACCGTACCCTAAACCGAGCCCTAACCCTAACACTAACCCTAACCCTAACCCTAACCCATACCCTACGCCGTACCCGAAACCCTCCCCGAACCCGTACCCTAAGCCGTACCCTAAGCCTAACCCTAAGCCTAACCCTAACCCTAGGCTACCCTTGACTGCTTCTGCCTCCAAGAGATTTCCTAAGCACTAGTGTTTTAAGGAACAGCTTAAAAAGAGAATCCTAATGTGATTTCTTTATAATGGGTGTGTTCCTTATCTTATCCTAGTGTCTAAACTCTTCTCCATGGCTGGACCCTCAAATAATATTCCTTTACGTGCTAAGGGGTATCTAGAGAGTGGGATAGGTTTAATAACTACCCTAACCCTAACGCGTACCCTAACCCTAACCCCTACCCTAACCCTAACACGTACCCTAATACTAACCTGTACCCTAAACCGAGCCCTAACCCTAACACTAACCCTAACCCTAACCCTAACCCATACCCTACGCCGTACCCGCACCCCTCCCCGAACCCGTACCCTAAGCCTAACCCTAACCCTAGGCTACCCTTGACTGCTTCTGCCTCCAATAGATTTCCTAAGCACTAGTGTTTTAAGGAACAGCTTAAAAAGAGAATCCTAATGTGATTTCTTTATAATGGGTGTGTTCCTTATCTTATCCTAGTGTCTAAATTCTTCTCCATGGCTGGAACCCCAAATAATATTCCTTTACGTGCTAAGGGGTATCTAGAGAGTGGGATAGGTTTACTAACTACCCTAACCCTAACGCGTACCCTAACCCTAACCGCTACCCTAAACCTAACACGTACCCTAATCCTAACCGTACCCTAAACCGAGCCCTAACCCTAACACTAACCCTAACCCTAACCCTAACCCATACCCTACGCCGTACCCGAAACCCTCCCCGAACCCGTACCCTAAGCCGTACCCTAAGCCTAACCCTAAGCCTAACCCTAACCCTAGGCTACCCTTGACTGCTTCTGCCTCCAATAGATTTCCTAAGCACTAGTGTTTTAAGGAACAGCTTAAAAAGAGAATCCTAATGTGATTTCTTTATAATGGGTGTGTTCCTTATCTTATCCTAGTGTCTAAACTCTTCTCCATGGCTGGACCCCCAAATACTATTCCTTTACGTGCTAAGGGGTATCTAGAGAGTGGGATAGGTTTAATAACTACCCTAACCCTAACGCGTACCCTAACCCTAACCCCTACCCTAACCCTAACACGTACCCTAATCCTAACCCGTACCCTAAACCGAGCCCTAACCCTAACACTAACCCTAACCCTAACCCTAACCCATACCCTACGCCGTACCCGCACCCCTCCCCGAACCCGTACCCTAAGCCGTACCCTAAGCCTAACCCTAAGCCTAACCCTAACCCTAGGCTACCCTTGACTGCTTCTGCCTCCAAGAGATTTCCTAAGCACTAGTGTTTTAAGGAACAGCTTAAAAAGAGAATCCTAATGTGATTTCTTTATAATGGGTGTGTTCCTTATCTTATCCTAGTGTCTAAACTCTTCTCCATGGCTGGACCCTCAAATAATATTCCTTTACGTGCTAAGGGGTATCTAGAGAGTGGGATAGGTTTAATAACTACCCTAACCCTAACGCGTACCCTAACCCTAACCCCTACCCTAACCCTAACACGTACCCTAATACTAACCTGTACCCTAAACCGAGCCCTAACCCTAACACTAACCCTAACCCTAACCCTAACCCATACCCTACGCCGTACCCGCACCCCTCCCCGAACCCGTACCCTAAGCCTAACCCTAACCCTAGGCTACCCTTGACTGCTTCTGCCTCCAATAGATTTCCTAAGCACTAGTGTTTTAAGGAACAGCTTAAAAAGAGAATCCTAATGTGATTTCTTTATAATGGGTGTGTTCCTTATCTTATCCTAGTGTCTAAATTCTTCTCCATGGCTGGAACCCCAAATAATATTCCTTTACGTGCTAAGGGGTATCTAGAGAGTGGGATAGGTTTACTAACTACCCTAACCCTAACGCGTACCCTAACCCTAACCGCTACCCTAAACCTAACACGTACCCTAATCCTAACCGTACCCTAAACCGAGCCCTAACCCTAACACTAACCCTAACCCTAACCCTAACCCATACCCTACGCCGTACCCGAAACCCTCCCCGAACCCGTACCCTAAGCCGTACCCTAAGCCTAACCCTAAGCCTAACCCTAACCCTAGGCTACCCTTGACTGCTTCTGCCTCCAATAGATTTCCTAAGCACTAGTGTTTTAAGGAACAGCTTAAAAAGAGAATCCTAATGTGATTTCTTTATAATGGGTGTGTTCCTTATCTTATCCTAGTGTCTAAACTCTTCTCCATGGCTGGACCCCCAAATACTATTCCTTTACGTGCTAAGGGGTATCTAGAGAGTGGGATAGGTTTAATAACTACCCTAACCCTAACGCGTACCCTAACCCTAACCCCTACCCTAACCCTAACACGTACCCTAATCCTAACCCGTACCCTAAACCGAGCCCTAACCCTAACACTAACCCTAACCCTAACCCTAACCCATACCCTACGCCGTACCCGCACCCCTCCCCGAACCCGTACCCTAAGCCGTACCCTAAGCCTAACCCTAAGCCTAACCCTAACCCTAGGCTACCCTTGACTGCTTCTGCCTCCAATAGATTTCCTAAGCATTAGTGTTTTAAGGAACAGCTTAAAAAGGGAATCCTAATGTGATTTCTTTATAATGGGTGTGTTCCTTATCTTATCCTAGTGTCTAAACTCTTCTCCATGGCTGGACCCCCAAATAATATTCCTTTACGTGCTAAGGGGTATCTAGAGAGTGGGATAGGTTTAATAACTACCCTAACCATAACGCATACCCTAACCCTAACCCCTACCCTAACCCTAACACGTACCCTAATCCTAACCCGTACCCTAAACCGAGCCCTAACCCTAACACTAACCCTAACCCTAACCCTAACCCATACCCTACGCCGTACCCGAACCCCTCCCCGAACCCATTCCCCAAGCCGTACCCTAAACCTAACCCTAAGCCTAACCCTAACCCTAGGCTACCCTTGACTGCTTCTGCCTCCAATAGATTTCCTAAGCACTAGTGTTTTAAGGAACAGCTTAAAAAGAGAATCCTAATGTGATTTCTTTATAATGGGTGTGTTCCTTATCTTATCCTAGTGTCTAAACTCTTCTCCATGGCTGCACCCCCAAATAATATTGCCTTACGTGCTAAGGGGTATCTAGAGAGTGGGATAGGTTTAATAACTACCCTAAACCTAATGCGTACTCTAACCCTAACCCCTACCCTAACACTAACACGTACCCTAATCCTAACCCGTACCCTAAACCGAGCCCTAACCCTAACACTAACACTAACCCTAACCCTAACCCATACCCTACGCCGTACCTGAAACCCTCCCCAAACCCGTACCCTAAGCCGTACCCTAAGCCTAACCCTAAGCCTAACACTTACCATAGGCAACCCTTGACTGCTTCTGCCTCCAATAGATTTCCTAAGCACTAGTGTTTTAAGCAACAGCTTAAAAAGAGAATCCTAATGTGATTTCTTTATAATGGGTGTGTTCCTTATCTTATCCTAGTGTCTAAATTCTTCTCCATGGCTGGAACCCCAAATAATATTCCTTTACGTGCTAAGGGGTATCTAGAGAGTGGGATAGGTTTACTAACTACCCTAACCCTAACGCGTACCCTAACCCTAACCCCTACCCTAACCCTAACACGTACCCTAATCCTAACCCGTACCCTAAACCGAGCCCTAACCCTAACGCTAACCCTAACCCTAACCCTAACCCATACCCTACGCCGTACCCGAACCCCTCCCCGAACCCATTCCCCAAGCCGTACCCTAAACCTAACCCTAAGCCTAACCCTAACCCTAGGCTACCCTTGACTGCTTCTGCCTCCAATAGATTTCCTAAGCACTAGTGTTTTAAGGAACAGCTTAAAAAGAGAATCCTAATGTGATTTCTTTATAATGGGTGTGTTCCTTATCTTATCCTAGTGTCTAAATTCTTCTCCATGGCTGGAACCCCAAATAATATTCCTTTACGTGCTAAGGGGTATCTAGAGAGTGGGATAGGTTTACTAACTACCCTAACCCTAACGCGTACCCTAACCCTAACCCCTACCCTAAACCTAACACGTACCCTAATCCTAACCGTACCCTAAACCGAGCCCTAACCCTAACACTAACCCTAACCCTAACCCTAACCCATACCCTACGCCGTACCCGAAACCCTCCCCGAACCCGTACCCTAAGCCGTACCCTAAGCCTAACCCTAAGCCTAACCCTAACCCTAGGCTACCCTTGACTGCTTCTGCCTCCAATAGATTTCCTAAGCACTAGTGTTTTAAGGAACAGCTTAAAAAGAGAATCCTAATGTGATTTCTTTATAATGGGTGTGTTCCTTATCTTATCCTAGTGTCTAAACTCTTCTCCATGGCTGGACCCCCAAATAATATTCCTTTACGTGCTAAGGGGTATCTAGAGAGTGGGATAGGTTTAATAACTACCCTAACCCTAACGCGTACCCTAACCCTAACCCCTACCCTAACCCTAACACGTACCCTAATCCTAACCCGTACCCTAAACCGAGGCCTAACCCTAACACTAACCCTAACCCTAACCCTAACCCATACCCTACGCCGTACCCGAAACCCTCCCCGAACCCGTACCCTAAGCCGTACCCTAAGCCTAACCCTAAGCCTAACCCTAACCCTAGGCTACCCTTGACTGCTTCTGCCTCCAATAGATTTCCTAAGCACTAGTGTTTTAAGGAACAGCTTAAAAAGAGAATCCTAATGTGATTTCTTTATAATGGGTGTGTTCCTTATCTTATCCTAGTGTCTAAACTCTTCTCCATGGCTGGACCCTCAAATAATATTCCTTTACGTGCTAAGGGGTATCTAGAGAGTGGGATAGGTTTAATAACTACCCTAACCCTAACGCGTACCCTAACCCTAACCCCTACCCTAACCCTAACACGTACCCTAATACTAACCTGTACCCTAAACCGAGCCCTAACCCTAACACTAACCCTAACCCTAACCCTAACCCATACCCTACGCCGTACCCGCACCCCTCCCCGAACCCGTACCCTAAGCCGTACCCTAAGCCTAACCCTAAGCCTAACCCTAACCCTAGGCTACCCTTGACTGCTTCTGCCTCCAATAGATTTCCTAAGCACTAGTGTTTTAAGGAACAGCTTAAAAAGAGAATCCTAATGTGATTTCTTTATAATGGGTGTGTTCCTTATCTTATCCTAGTGTCTAAACTCTTCTCCATGGCTGGACCCCCAAATAATATTCCTTTACGTGCTAAGGGGTATCTAGAGAGTGGGATAGGTTTAATAACTACCCTAACCCTAACGTGTACCCTAACCCTAACCCCTACCCTAACCCTAACACGTACCCTAATCCTAACCCGTACCCTAAACCGAGCCCTAACCCTAACACTAACCCTAACCCTAACCCTAACCCATACCCTACGCCGTACCCGCACCCCTCCCCGAACCCGTACCCTAAGCCGTACCCTAAGCCTAACCCTAAGCCTAACCCTAACCCTAGGCTACCCTTGACTGCTTCTGCCTCCAATAGATTTCCTAAGCACTAGTGTTTTAAGGAACAGCTTAAAAAGGGAATCCTAATGTGATTTCTTTATAATGGGTGTGTTCCTTATCTTATCCTAGTGTCTAAACTCTTCTCCATGGCTGGACCCCCAAATAATATTCCTTTACGTGCTAAGGGGTATCTAGAGAGTGGGATAGGTTTAATAACTACCCTAACCATAACGCATACCCTAACCCTAACCCCTACCCTAACCCTAACACGTACCCTAATCCTAACCCGTACCCTAAACCGAGCCCTAACCCTAACACTAACCCTAACCCTAACCCTAACCCATACCCTACGCCGTACCCGAACCCCTCCCCGAACCCATTCCCCAAGCCGTACCCTAAACCTAACCCTAAGCCTAACCCTAACCCTAGGCTACCCTTGACTGCTTCTGCCTCCAATAGATTTCCTAAGCACTAGTGTTTTAAGGAACAGCTTAAAAAGAGAATCCTAATGTGATTTCTTTATAATGGGTGTGTTCCTTATCTTATCCTAGTGTCTAAACTCTTCTCCATGGCTGCACCCCCAAATAATATTGCCTTACGTGCTAAGGGGTATCTAGAGAGTGGGATAGGTTTAATAACTACCCTAAACCTAATGCGTACTCTAACCCTAACCCCTACCCTAACACTAACACGTACCCTAATCCTAACCCGTACCCTAAACCGAGCCCTAACCCTAACACTAACACTAACCCTAACCCTAACCCATACCCTACGCCGTACCTGAACCCTTCCCCAAACCCGTACCCTAAGCCGTACCCTAAGCCTAACCCTAAGCCTAACACTTACCATAGGCAACCCTTGACTGCTTCTGCCTCCAATAGATTTCCTAAGCACTAGTGTTTTAAGCAACAGCTTAAAAAGAGAATCCTAATGTGATTTCTTTATAATGGGTGTGTTCCTTATCTTATCCTAGTGTCTAAATTCTTCTCCATGGCTGGAACCCCAAATAATATTCCTTTACGTGCTAAGGGGTATCTAGAGAGTGGGATAGGTTTACTAACTACCCTAACCCTAACGCGTACCCTAACCCTAACCCCTACCCTAACCCTAACACGTACCCTAATCCTAACCCGTACCCTAAACCGAGCCCTAACCCTAACGCTAACCCTAACCCTAACCCTAACCCATACCCTATGCCGTACCCGAACCCCTCCCCGAACCCATTCCCCAAGCCGTACCCTAAACCTAACCCTAAGCCTAACCCTAACCCTAGGCTACCCTTGACTGCTTCTGCCTCCAATAGATTTCCTAAGCACTAGTGTTTTAAGGAACAGCTTAAAAAGAGAATCCTAATGTGATTTCTTTATAATGGGTGTGTTCCTTATCTTATCCTAGTGTCTAAACTCTTCTCCATGGCTGCACCCCCAAATAATATTGCCTTACCTGCTAAGGGGTATCTAGAGAGTGGGATAGGTTTAATAACTACCCTAAACCTAATGCGTACTCTAACCCTAACCCCTACCCTAACACTAACACGTACCCTAATCCTAACCCGTACCCTAAACCGAGCCCTAACCCTAACACTAACACTAACCCTAACCCTAACCCATACCCTACGCCGTACCTGAACCCCTCCCCAAACCCGTACCCTAAGCCGTACCCTAAGCCTAACCCTAAGCCTAACACTTACCATAGGCAACCCTTGACTGCTTCTGCCTCCAATAGATTTCCTAAGCACTAGTGTTTTAAGCAACAGCTTAAAAAGACAATCCTAATGTGATTTCTTTATAATGGGTGTGTTCCTTATCTTATCCTAGTGTCTAAATTCTTCTCCATGGCTGGAACCCCAAATAATATTCCTTTACGTGCTAAGGGGTATCTAGAGAGTGGGATAGGTTTAATAACTACCCTAACCCTAACGCATACCCTAACCCTAACCCCTACCCTAACCCTAACACGTACCCTAATCCTAACCCGTACCCTAAACCGAGCCCTAACCCTAACGCTAACCCTAACCCTAACCCTAACCCATACCCTACGCCGTACCCGAAACCCTCCCCGAACCCATTCCCCAAGCCGTACCCTAAACCTAACCCTAAGCCTAACCCTAACCCTAGGCTACCCTTGACTGCTTCTGCCTCCAATAGATTTCCTAAGCACTAGTGTTTTAAGGAACAGCTTAAAAGAGAATCCTAATGTGATTTCTTTATAATGGGTGTGTTCCTTATCTTATCCTAGTGTCTAAATTCTTCTCCATGGCTGGAACCCCAAATAATATTCCTTTACGTGCTAAGGGGTATCTAGAGAGTGGGATAGGTTTACTAACTACCCTAACCCTAACGCGTACCCTAACCCTAACCCCTACCCTAAACCTAACACGTACCCTAATCCTAACCGTACCCTAAACCGAGCCCTAACCCTAACACTAACCCTAACCCTAACCCTAACCCATACCCTACGCCGTACCCGAAACCCTCCCCGAACCCGTACCCTAAGCCGTACCCTAAGCCTAACCCTAAGCCTAACCCTAACCCTAGGCTACCCTTGACTGCTTCTGCCTCCAATAGATTTCCTAAGCACTAGTGTTTTAAGGAACAGCTTAAAAAGAGAATCCTAATGTGATTTCTTTATAATGGGTGTGTTCATTATCTTATCCTAGTGTCTAAACTCTTCTCCATGGCTGGACCCCCAAATAATATTCCTTTACGTGCTAAGGGGTATCTAAAGAGTGGGATAGGTTTAATAACTACCCTAACCCTAACGCGTACCCTAACCCTAACCCCTACCCTAACCCTAACACGTACCCTAATCCTAACCCGTACCCTAAACCGAGCCCTAACCCTAACACTAACCCTAACCCTAACCCTAACCCATACCCTACGCCGTACCCGAAACCCTCCCCGAACCCGTACCCTAAGCCGTACCCTAAGCCTAACCCTAAGCCTAACCCTAACCCTACGCTACCCTTGACTGCTTCTGCCTCCAATAGATTTCCTAAGCACTAGTGTTTTAAGGAACAGCTTAAAAAGAGAATCCTAATGTGATTTCTTTATAATGGGTGTGTTCCTTATCTTATCCTAGTGTCTAAACTCTTCTCCATGGCTGGACCCTCAAATAATATTCCTTTACGTGCTAAGGGGTATCTAGAGAGTGGGATAGGTTTAATAACTACCCTAACCCTAACGCGTACCCTAACCCTAACCCCTACCCTAACCCTAACACGTACCCTAATACTAACCTGTACCCTAAACCGAGCCCTAACCCTAACACTAACCCTAACCCTAACCCATACCCTACGCCGTACCCGCACCCCTCCCCGAACCCGTACCCTAAGCCGTACCCTAAGCCTAACCCTAAGCCTAACCCTAACCCTAGGCTACCCTTGACTGCTTCTGCCTCCAATAGATTTCCTAAGCACTAGTGTTTTAAGGAACAGCTTAAAAAGAGAATCCTAATGTGATTTCTTTATAATGGGTGTGTTCCTTATCTTATCCTAGTGTCTAAACTCTTCTCCATGGCTGGACCCTCAAATAATATTCCTTTACGTGCTAAGGGGTATCTAGAGAGTGGGATAGGTTTAATAACTACCCTAACCCTAACGCGTACCCTAACCCTAACCCCTACCCTAACCCTAACACGTACCCTAATACTAACCTGTACCCTAAACCGAGCCCTAACCCTAACACTAACCCTAACCCTAACCCTAACCCATACCCTACGCCGTACCCGCACCCCTCCCCGAACCCGTACCCTAAGCCGTACCCTAAGCCTAACCCTAAGCCTAACCCTAACCCTAGGCTACCCTTGACTGCTTCTGCCTCCAATAGATTTCCTAAGCACTAGTGTTTTAAGGAACAGCTTAAAAAGAGAATCCTAATGTGATTTCTTTATAATGGGTGTGTTCCTTATCTTATCCTAGTGTCTAAACTCTTCTCCATGGCTGGACCCTCAAATAATATTCCTTTACGTGCTAAGGGGTATCTAGAGAGTGGGATAGGTTTAATAACTACCCTAACCCTAACGCGTACCCTAACCCTAACCCCTACCCTAACCCTAACACGTACCCTAATACTAACCTGTACCCTAAACCGAGCCCTAACCCTAACACTAACCCTAACCCTAACCCTAACCCATACCCTACGCCGTACCCGCACCCCTCCCCGAACCCGTACCCTAAGCCGTACCCTAAGCCTAACCCTAAGCCTAACCCTAACCCTAGGCTACCCTTGACTGCTTCTGCCTCCAATAGACTTCCTAAGCACTAGTGTTTTAAGGAACAGCTTAAAAAGGGAATCCTAATGTGATTTCTTTATAATGGGTGTGTTCCTTATCTTATCCTAGTGTCTAAACTCTTCTCCATGGCTGGACCCCCAAATAATATTCCTTTACGTGCTAAGGGGTATCTAGAGAGTGGGATAGGTTTAATAACTACCCTAACCCTAACGCATACCCTAACCCTAACCCCTACCCTAACCCTAACACGTACCCTAATCCTAACCCGTACCCTAAACCGAGCCCTAACCCTAACACTAACCCTAACCCTAACCCTAACCCATACCCTACGCCGTACCCGAACCCCTCCCCGAACCCATTCCCCAAGCCGTACCCTAAACCTAACCCTAAGCCTAACCCTAACCCTAGGCTACCCTTGACTGCTTCTGCCTCCAATAGATTTCCTAAGCACTAGTGTTTTAAGGAACAGCTTAAAAAGAGAATCCTAATGTGATTTCTTTATAATGGGTGTGTTCCTTATCTTATCCTAGTGTCTAAACTCTTCTCCATGGCTGCACCCCCAAATAATATTGCCTTACGTGCTAAGGGGTATCTAGAGAGTGGGATAGGTTTAATAACTACCCTAAACCTAATGCGTACTCTAACCCTAACCCCTACCCTAACACTAACACGTACCCTAATCCTAACCCGTACCCTAAACCGAGCCCTAACCCTAACACTAACACTAACCCTAACCCTAACCCATACCCTACGCCGTACCTGAACCCCTCCCCAAACCCGTACCCTAAGCCGTACCCTAAGCCTAACCCTAAGCCTAACACTTACCATAGGCAACCCTTGACTGCTTCTGCCTCCAATAGATTTCCTAAGCACTAGTGTTTTAAGCAACAGCTTAAAAAGAGAATCCTAATGTGATTTCTTTATAATGGGTGTGTTCCCTATCTTATCCTAGTGTCTAAATTCTTCTCCATGGCTGGAACCCCAAATAATATTCCTTTACGTGCTAAGGGGTATCTAGAGAGTGGGATAGGTTTACTAACTACCCTAACCCTAACGCGTACCCTAACCCTAACCCCTACCCTAAACCTAACACGTACCCTAATCCTAACCGTACCCTAAACCGAGCCCTAACCCTAACACTAACCCTAACCCTAACCCTAACCCATACCCTACGCCGTACCCGAAACCCTCCCCGAACCCGTACCCTAAGCCGTACCCTAAGCCTAACCCTAAGCCTAACCCTAACCCTAGGCTACCCTTGACTGCTTCTGCCTCCAATAGATTTCCTAAGCACTAGTGTTTTAAGGAACAGCTTAAAAAGAGAATCCTAATGTGATTTCTTTATAATGGGTGTGTTCCTTATCTTATCCTAGTGTCTAAACTCTTCTCCATGGCTGGACCCCCAAATAATATTCCTTTACGTGCTAAGGGGTATCTAGAGAGTGGGATAGGTTTAATAACTACCCTAACCCTAACGCGTACCCTAACCCTAACCCCTACCCTAACACTAACACGTACCCTAATCCTAACCCGTACCCTAAACCGAGCCCTAACCCTAACACTAACCCTAACCCTAACCCTAACCCATACCCTACGCCGTACCCGAAACCCTCCCCGAACCCGTACCCTAAGCCGTACCCTAAGCCTAACCCTAAGCCTAACCCTAACCCTAGGCTACCCTTGACTGCTTCTGCCTCCAATAGATTTCCTAAGCACTAGTGTTTTAAGGAACAGCTTAAAAAGAGAATCCTAATGTGATTTCTTTATAATGGGTGTGTTCCTTATCTTATCCTAGTGTCTAAACTCTTCTCCATGGCTGGACCCTCAAATAATATTCCTTTACGTGCTAAGGGGTATCTAGAGAGTGGGATAGGTTTAATAACTACCCTAACCCTAATGCGTACCCTAACCCTAACCCCTACCCTAACCCTAACACGTACCCTAATACTAACCTGTACCCTAAACCGAGCCCTAACCCTAACACTAACCCTAACCCTAACCCTAACCCATACCGTACGCCGTACCCGCACCCCTCCCCGAACCCGTACCCTAAGCCGTACCCTAAGCCTAACCCTAAGCCTAACCCTAACCCTAGGCTACCCTTGACTGCTTCTGCCTCCAATAGATTTCCTAAGCACTAGTGTTTTAAGGAACAGCTTAAAAAGAGAATCCTAATGTGATTTCTTTATAATGGGTGTGTTCCTTATCTTATCCTAGTGTCTAAACTCTTCTCCATGGCTGGACCCCCAAATAATATTCCTTTACGTGCTAAGGGGTATCTAGAGAGTGGGATAGGTTTAATAACTACCCTAACCCTAACGCATACCCTAACCCTAACCCCTACCCTAACCCTAACACGTACCCTAATCCTAACCCGTACCCTAAACCGAGCCCTAACCCTAACACTAACCCTAACCCTAACCCTAACCCATACCCTACGCCGTACCCGAACCCCTCCCCGAACCCATTCCCCAAGCCGTACCCTAAACCTAACCCTAAGCCTAACCCTAACCCTAGGCTACCCTTGACTGCTTCTGCCTCCAATAGATTTCCTAAGCACTAGTGTTTTAAGGAACAGCTTAAAAAGAGAATCCTAATGTGATTTCTTTATAATGGGTGTGTTCCTTATCTTATCCTAGTGTCTAAACTCTTCTCCATGGCTGGACCCTCAAATAATATTCCTTTACGTGCTAAGGGGTATCTAGAGAGTGGGATAGGTTTAATAACTACCCTAACCCTAATGCGTACCCTAACCCTAACCCCTACCCTAACCCTAACACGTACCCTAATACTAACCTGTACCCTAAACCGAGCCCTAACCCTAACACTAACCCTAACCCTAACCCTAACCCATACCGTACGCCGTACCCGCACCCCTCCCCGAACCCGTACCCTAAGCCGTACCCTAAGCCTAACCCTAAGCCTAACCCTAACCCTAGGCTACCCTTGACTGCTTCTGCCTCCAATAGATTTCCTAAGCACTAGTGTTTTAAGGAACAGCTTAAAAAGAGAATCCTAATGTGATTTCTTTATAATGGGTGTGTTCCTTATCTTATCCTAGTGTCTAAACTCTTCTCCATGGCTGGACCCCCAAATAATATTCCTTTACGTGCTAAGGGGTATCTAGAGAGTGGGATAGGTTTAATAACTACCCTAACCCTAACGCATACCCTAACCCTAACCCCTACCCTAACCCTAACACGTACCCTAATCCTAACCCGTACCCTAAACCGAGCCCTAACCCTAACACTAACCCTAACCCTAACCCTAACCCATACCCTACGCCGTACCCGAACCCCTCCCCGAACCCATTCCCCAAGCCGTACCCTAAACCTAACCCTAAGCCTAACCCTAACCCTAGGCTACCCTTGACTGCTTCTGCCTCCAATAGATTTCCTAAGCACTAGTGTTTTAAGGAACAGCTTAAAAAGAGAATCCTAATGTGATTTCTTTATAATGGGTGTGTTCCTTATCTTATCCTAGTGTCTAAATTCTTCTCCATGGCTGGAACCCCAAATAATATTCCTTTACGTGCTAAGGGGTATCTAGAGAGTGGGATAGGTTTACTAACTACCCTAACCCTAACGCGTACCCTAACCCTAACCCCTACCCTAAACCTAACACGTACCCTAATCCTAACCGTACCCTAAACCGAGCCCTAACCCTAACACTAACCCTAACCCTAACCCTAACCCATACCCTACGCCGTACCCGAAACCCTCCCCGAACCCGTACCCTAAGCCGTACCCTAAGCCTAACCCTAAGCCTAACCCTAACCCTAGGCTACCCTTGACTGCTTCTGCCTCCAATAGATTTCCTAAGCACTACTGTTTTAAGGAACAGCTTAAAAAGAGAATCCTAATGTGATGTCTTTATAATGGGTGTGTTCCTTATCTTATCCTAGTGTCTAAACTCTTCTCCATGGCTGGACCCCCAAATAATATTCCTTTACGTGCTAAGGGGTATCTAAAGAGTGGGATAGGTTTAATAACTACCCTAACCCTAACGCGTACCCTAACCCTAACCCCTACCCTAACCCTAACACGTACCCTAATCCTAACCCGTACCCTAAACCGAGCCCTAACCCTAACACTAACCCTAACCCTAACCCTAACCCATACCCTACGCCGTACCCGAAACCCTCCCCGAACCCGTACCCTACGCCGTACCCTAAGCCTAACCCTAAGCCTAACCCTAACCCTAGGCTACCTTTGACTGCTTCTGCCTCCAATAGATTTCCTAAGCACTAGTGTTTTAAGGAACAGCTTAAAAAGAGAATCCTAATGTGATTTCTTTATAATGGGTGTGTTTCTTATCTTATCCTAGTGTGTAAACTCTTCTCCATGGCTGGACCCTCAAATAATATTCCTTTACGTGCTAAGGGGTATCTAGAGAGTGGGATAGGTTTAATAACTACCCTAACCCTAACGCGTACCCTAACCCTAACCCCTACCCTAACCCTAACACGTACCCTAATACTAACCTGTACCCTAAACCGAGCCCTAACCCTAACCCTAACCCTAACCCTAACCCATACCCTACGCCGTACCCGCACCCCTCCCCGAACCCGTACCCTAAGCCGTACCCTAAGCCTAACCCTAAGCCTAACCCTAACCCTAGGCTACCCTTGACTGCTTCTGCCTCCAATAGATTTCCTAAGCACTAGTGTTTTAAGGAACAGCTTAAAAAGAGAATCCTAATGTGATTTCTTTATAATGGGTGTGTTCCGTATCTTATCCTAGTGTCTAAACTCTTCTCCATGGCTGGACCCTCAAATAATATTCCTTTACGTGCTAAGGGGTATCTAGAGAGTGGGATAGGTTTAATAACTACCCTAACCCTAACGCGTACCCTAACCCTAACCCCTACCCTAACCCTAACACGTACCCTAATACTAACCTGTACCCTAAACCGAGCCCTAACCCTAACACTAACCCTAACCCTAACCCTAACCCATACCCTACGCCGTACCTGAACCCCTCCCCAAACCCGTACCCTAAGCCGTACCCTAAGCCTAACCCTAAGCCTAACACTTACCATAGGCAACCCTTGACTGCTTCTGCCTCCAATAGATTTCCTAAGCACTAGTGTTTTAAGCAACAGCTTAAAAAGAGAATCCTAATGTGATTTCTTTATAATGGGTGTGTTCCTTATCTTATCCTAGTGTCTAAATTCTTCTCCATGGCTGGAACCCCAAATAATATTCCTTTACGTGCTAAGGGGTATCTAGAGAGTGGGATAGGTTTACTAACTACCCTAACCCTAACGCGTACCCTAACCCTAACCCCTACCCTAAACCTAACACGTACCCTAATCCTAACCGTACCCTAAACCGAGCCCTAACCCTAACACTAACCCTAACCCTAACCCTAACCCATACCCTACGCCGTACCCGAAACCCTCCCCGAACCCGTACCCTAAGCCGTACCCTAAGCCTAACCCTAAGCCTAACCCTAACCCTAGGCTACCCTTGACTGCTTCTGCCTCCAATAGATTTCCTAAGCACTAGTGTTTTAAGGAACAGCTTAAAAAGAGAATCCTAATGTGATTTCTTTATAATGGGTGTGTTCCTTATCTTATCCTAGTGTCTAAACTCTTCTCCATGGCTGGACCCCCAAATAATATTCCTTTACGTGCTAAGGGGTATCTAGAGAGTGGGATAGGTTTAATAACTACCCTAACCCTAACGCGTACCCTAACCCTAACCCCTACCCTAACCCTAACACGTACCCTAATCCTAACCCGTACCCTAAACCGAGGCCTAACCCTAACACTAACCCTAACCCTAACCCTAACCCATACCCTACGCCGTACCCGAAACCCTCCCCGAACCCGTACCCTAAGCCGTACCCTAAGCCTAACCCTAAGCCTAACCCTAACCCTAGGCTACCCTTGACTGCTTCTGCCTCCAATAGATTTCCTAAGCACTAGTGTTTTAAGGAACAGCTTAAAAAGAGAATCCTAATGTGATTTCTTTATAATGGGTGTGTTCCTTATCTTATCCTAGTGTCTAAACTCTTCTCCATGGCTGGACCCTCAAATAATATTCCTTTACGTGCTAAGGGGTATCTAGAGAGTGGGATAGGTTTAATAACTACCCTAACCCTAATGCGTACCCTAACCCTAACCCCTACCCTAACCCTAACACGTACCCTAATACTAACCTGTACCCTAAACCGAGCCCTAACCCTAACACTAACCCTAACCCTAACCCATACCGTACGCCGTACCCGCACCCCTCCCCGAACCCGTACCCTAAGCCGTACCCTAAGCCTAACCCTAAGCCTAACCCTAACCCTAGGCTACCCTTGACTGCTTCTGCCTCCAATAGATTTCCTAAGCACTAGTGTTTTAAGGAACAGCTTAAAAAGAGAATCCTAATGTGATTTCTTTATAATGGGTGTGTTCCTTATCTTATCCTAGTGTCTAAACTCTTCTCCATGGCTGGACCCCCAAATAATATTCCTTTACGTGCTAAGGGGTATCTAGAGAGTGGGATAGGTTTAATAACTACCCTAACCCTAACGCATACACTAACCCTAACCCCTACCCTAACCCTAACACGTACCCTAATCCTAACCCGTACCCTAAACCGAGCCCTAACCCTAACACTAACCCTAAACCTAACCCTAACCCATACCCTACGCCGTACCCGAACCCCTCCCCGAACCCATTCCCCAAGCCGTACCCTAAACCTAACCCTAAGCCTAACCCTAACCCTAGGCTACCCTTGACTGCTTCTGCCTCCAATAGATTTCCTAAGCACTAGTGTTTTAAGGAACAGCTTAAAAAGAGAATCCTAATGTGATTTCTTTATAATGGGTGTGTTCCTTATCTTATCCTAGTGTCTAAATTCTTCTCCATGGCTGGAACCCCAAATAATATTCCTTTACGTGCTAAGGAGTATCTAGAGAGTGGGATAGGTTTACTAACTACCCTAACCCTAACGCGTACCCTAACCCTAACCCCTACCCTAAACCTAACACGTACCCTAATCCTAACCCGTACCCTAAACCGAGCCCTAACCCTAACACTAACCCTAACACTAACCCTAACCCATACCCTACGCCGTACCCGAAACCCTCCCCGAACTCGTACCCTAAGCCGTACCCTAAGCCTAACCCTAAGCCTAACCCTAACCCTAGGCTACCCTTGACTGCTTCTGCCTCCAATAGATTTCCTAAGCACTAGTGTTTTAAGGAACAGCTTAAAAAGAGAATCCTAATGTGATTTCTTTATAATGGGTGTATTCCTTATCTTATCCTAGTGTCTAAACTTTTCTCCATGGCTGGACCCTCAAATAATATTCCTTTACGTGCTAAGGGGTATCTAGAGATTGGGATAGGTTTAATAACTACCCTAACCCTAACGCGTACCCTAACCCTAACCCCTACCCTAACCCTAACACGTACCCTAATCCTAACCCGTACCCTAAACCGAGCCCTAACCCTAACACTAACCCTAACCCTAACCCTAACCCATACCCTACGCCGTACCCGCACCCCTCCCTGAACCCGTACCCTAAGCCGTACCCTAAGCCTAACCCTAAGCCTAACCCTAACCCTAGGCTACCCTTGACTGCTTCTGCCTCCAATAGATTTCCTAAGCACTAGTGTTTTAACGAACAGCTTAAAAAGAGAATCCTAAAGTGATTTCTTTATAATGGGTGTGTTCCTTATCTTATCCTAGTGTCTAAACTCTTCTCCATGGCTGGACCCCCAAATAATATTCCTTTACGTGCTAAGGGGTATCTAGAGAGTGGGATAGGTTTAATAACTACCCTAACCCTAACGCGTACCCTAACCCTAACCCCTACCCTAACCCTAACACGTACCCTAATCCTAACCCGTACCCTAAACCGAGCCCTAACCCTAACACTAACCCTAACCCTAACCCATACCCTACGCCGTACCCGAAACCCTCCCCGAACCCGTACCCTAAGCCTTACCCTAAGCCTCACCCTAAGCCTAACCTTATCCTAGGCTACCCTTGACTGCTTCTGCCTCCAATAGATTTCCTAAGCACTAGTGTTTTAAGGAACAGCTTAAAAAGAGAATCCTAATGTGATTTCTTTATAATGGGTGTGTTCCTTATCTTATCCTAGTGTCTAAACTCTTCTCCATGGCTGCACCCCCAAATAATATTGCCTTACGTGCTAAGGGGTATCTAGAGAGTGGGATAGGTTTAATAACTACCCTAAACCTAATGCGTACTCTAACCCTAACCCCTACCCTAACACTAACACGTACCCTAATCCTAACCCGTACCCTAAACCGAGCCCTAACCCTAACACTAACACTAACCCTAACCCTAACCCATACCCTATGCCGTACCTGAACCCCTCCCCAAACCCGTACCCTAAGCCGTACCCTAAGCCTAACCCTAAGCCTAACACTAACCCTAGGCTACCCTTGACTGCTTCTGCCTCCAATAGATTTCCTAAGCACTAGTGTTTTAAGCAACAGCTTAAAAAGAGAATCCTAATGTGATTTCTTTATAATGGGTGTGTTCCTTATCTTATCCTAGTGTCTAAATTCTTCTCCATGGCTGGAACCCCAAATAATATTCCTTTACGTGCTAAGGGGTATCTAGAGAGTGGGATAGGTTTACTAACTACCCTAACCCTAACGCGTACCCTAACCCTAACCCCTACCCTAACCCTAACACGTACCCTAATCCTAACCCGTACCCTAAACCGAGCCCTAACCCTAACAATAACCCTAACCCTAAACCTAACCCATACCCTACGCCGTACCCGAAACCCTCCCCGATCCCGTACCCTAAGCCGTACCCTAAGCCTAACCCTAAGCCTAACCCTAACCCTAGGTTACCCTTGACTGCTTCTGCCTCCAATAGATTTCCTAAGCACTAGTGTTTTAAGCAACAGCTTAAAAAGAGAATCCTAATGTGATTTCTTTATAATGGGTGTGTTCCTTATCTTATCCTAGTGTCTAAACTCTTCTCCATGGCTGGACCCTCAAATAATATTCCTTTACGTGCTAAGGGGTATCTAGAGAGTGGGATAGGTTTAATAACTACCCTAACCCTAACGCGTACCCTAACCCTAACCCCTACCCTAACCCTAACACGTACCCTAATCCTAACCCGTACCCTAAACCGAGCCCTAACCCTAACACTAACCCTAACCCTAACCCTAACCCATACCCTACGCCGTACCCGCACCCCTCCCTGAACCCGTACCCTAAGCCGTACCCTAAGCCTAACCCTAAGCCTAACCCTAACCCTAGGCTACCCTTGACTGCTTCTGCCTCCAATAGATTTCCTAAGCACTAGTGTTTTAACGAACAGCTTAAAAAGAGAATCCTAAAGTGATTTCTTTATAATGGGTGTGTTCCTTATCTTATCCTAGTGTCTAAACTCTTCTCCATGGCTGGACCCCCAAATAATATTCCTTTACGTGCTAAGGGGTATCTAGAGAGTGGGATAGGTTTAATAACTACCCTAACCCTAACGCGTACCCTAACCCTAACCCCTACCCTAACCCTAACACGTACCCTAATCCTAACCCGTACCCTAAACCGAGCCCTAACCCTAACACTAACCCTAACCCTAACCCATACCCTACGCCGTACCCGAAACCCTCCCCGAACCCGTACCCTAAGCCGTACCCTAAGCCTCACCCTAAGCCTAACCTTATCCTAGGCTACCCTTGACTGCTTCTGCCTCCAATAGATTTCCTAAGCACTAGTGTTTTAAGGAACAGCTTAAAAAGAGAATCCTAATGTGATTTCTTTATAATGGGTGTGTTCCTTATCTTATCCTAGTGTCTAAACTCTTCTCCATGGCTGGACCCCCAAATAATATTCCTTTACGTGCTAAGGGGTATCTAGAGAGTGGGATAGGTTTAATAACTACCCTAACCCTAACGCGTACCCTAACCCTAACCCCTACCCTAACCCTAACACGTACCCTAATCCTAACCCGTACCCTAAACCGAGCCCTAACCCTAACAATAACCCTAACCCTAACCCTAACCCATACCCTACGCCGTACCTGAAACCCTCCCCGAACCCGTACCCTAAGCCGTACCCTAAGCCTAACCCTAAGCCTAACCCTAACCCTAGGTTACCCTTGACTGCTTCTGCCTCCAATAGATTTCCTAAGCACTAGTGTTTTAAGGAACAGCTTAAAAAGAGAATCCTAATGTGATTTCTTTATAATGGGTGTGTTCCTTATCTTATCCTAGTGTCTAAACTCTTCTCCATGGCTGGACCCTCAAATAATATTCCTTTACGTGCTAAGGGGTATCTAGAGAGTGGGATAGGTTTAATAACTACCCTAACCCTAACGCGTACCCTAACCCTAACCCCTACCCTAACCCTAACACGTACCCTAATACTAACCTGTACCCTAAACCGAGCCCTAACCCTAACACTAACCCTAACCCTAACCCATACCCTACGCCGTACCCGCACCGCTCCCCGAACCCGTACCCTAAGCCGTACCCTAAGCCTAACCCTAAGCCTAACCCTAACCCTAGGCTACCCTTGACTGCTTCTGCCTCCAATAGATTTCCTAAGCACTAGTGTTTTAAGGAACAGCTTAAAAAGAGAATCCTAATGTGATTTCTTTATAATGGGTGTGTTCCTTATCTTATCCTAGTGTCTAAACTCTTCTCCATGGCTGGACCCCCAAATAATATTCCTTTACGTGCTAAGGGGTATCTAGAGAGTGGGATAGGTTTAATAACTACCCTAACCCTAACGCATACCCTAACCCTAAACCCTACCCTAACCCTAACACGTACCCTAATCCTAACCCGTACCCTAAACCGAGCCCTAACCCTAACACTAACCCTAACCCTAACCCTAACCCATACCCTACGCCGTACCCGAACCCCTCCCCGAACCCATTCCCCAAGCCGTACCCTAAACCTAACCCTAAGCCTAACCCTAACCCTAGGCTACCCTTGACTGCTTCTGCCTCCAATAGATTTCCTAAGCACTAGTGTTTTAAGGAACAGCTTAAAAAGAGAATCCTAATGTGATTTCTTTATAATGGGTGTGTTCCTTATCTTATCCTAGTGTCTAAACTCTTCTCCATGGCTGGACCCCCAAATAATATTCCTTTACGTGCTAAGGGGTATCTAAAGAGTGGGATAGGTTTAATAACTACCCTAACCCTAACGCGTACCCTAACCCTAACCCCTACCCTAACCCTAAAACGTACCCTAATCCTAACCCGTACCCTAAACCGAGCCCTAACCCTAACACTAACCCTAACCCTAACCCTAACCCATACCCTACGCCGTACCCGAAACCCTCCCCGAACCCGTACCCTAAGCCGTACCCTAAGCCTAACCCTAAGCCTAACCCTAACCCTAGGCTACCTTTGACTGCTTCTGCCTCCAATAGATTTCCTAAGCACTAGTGTTTTAAAGAACAGCTTAAAAAGAGAATCCTAATGTGATTTCTTTATAATGGGTGTGTTCCTTATCTTATCCTAGTGTCTAAACTCTTCTCCATGGCTGGACCCCCAAATAATATTCCTTTACGTGCTAAGGGGGAGCTAGAGAGTGGGATAGGTTTACTAACTACCCTAGCCCTAACGCGTAACCTAACCCTAACCCCTACCCTAAACCTAACACGTTCCCTAATCCTAACCCGTACCCTAAACCGAGCCCTAACCCTAACACTAACCCTAACCCAAACCCTACGCCGTACACGAACACCTCCCCGAACCCATACCCCAAGCCGTACCCTAACCCTAACCCTAAGCCTAACCCTAACCCTAGGCTACCCTTGACTGCTTCTGCCTCCAATAGATTTCCTAAGCACTACTGTTTTAAGGAACAGCTTAAAAAGAGAATCCTAAAGTGATTTCTTTATAATGGGTGTGTTCCTTATCTTATCCTAGTGTCTAAACTCTTCTCCATGGCTGGACCCTCAAATAATATTCCTTTACGTGCTAAGGGGTATCTAGAGAGTGGGATAGGTTTAATAACTACCCTAACCCTAACGCGTACCCTAACCCTAACCCCTACCCTAACCCTAACACGTACCCTAATACTAACCTGTACCCTAAACCGAGCCCTAACCCTAACACTAACCCTAACCCTAACCCATACCCTACGCCGTACCCGCACCCCTCCCCGAACCCGTACCCTAAGCCGTACCCTAAGCCTAACCCTAAGCCTAACCCTAACCCTAGGCTACCCTTGACTGCTTCTGCCTCCAATAGATTTCCTAAGCACTAGTGTTTTAAGGAACAGCTTAAAAAGAGAATCCTAATGTGATTTCTTTATAATGGGTGTGTTCCTTATCTTATCCTAGTGTCTAAACTCTTCTCCATGGCTGGACCCCCAAATAATATTCCTTTACGTGCTAAGGGGTATCTAGAGAGTGGGATAGGTTTAATAACTACCCTAACCCTAACGCATACCCTAACCCTAAACCCTACCCTAACCCTAACACGTACCCTAATCCTAACCCGTACCCTAAACCGAGCCCTAACCCTAACACTAACCCTAACCCTAACCCTAACCCATACCCTACGCCGTACCCGAACCCCTCCCCGAACCCATTCCCCAAGCCGTACCCTAAACCTAACCCTAAGCCTAACCCTAACCCTAGGCTACCCTTGACTGCTTCTGCCTCCAATAGATTTCCTAAGCACTAGTGTTTTAAGGAACAGCTTAAAAAGAGAATCCTAATGTGATTTCTTTATAATGGGTGTGTTCCTTATCTTATCCTAGTGTCTAAACTCTTCTCCATGGCTGGACCCCCAAATAATATTCCTTTACGTGCTAAGGGGTATCTAAAGAGTGGGATAGGTTTAATAACTACCCTAACCCTAACGCGTACCCTAACCCTAACCCCTACCCTAACCCTAACACGTACCCTAATCCTAACCCGTACCCTAAACCGAGCCCTAACCCTAACACTAACCCTAACCCTAACCCTAACCCATACCCTACGCCGTACCCGAAACCCTCCCCGAACCCGTACCCTAAGCCGTACCCTAAGCCTAACCCTAAGCCTAACCCTAACCCTAGGCTACCTTTGACTGCTTCTGCCTCCAATAGATTTCCTAAGCACTAGTGTTTTAAGGAACAGCTTAAAAAGAGAATCCTAATGTGATTTCTTTATAATGGGTGTGTTCCTTATCTTATCCTAGTGTCTAAACTCTTCTCCATGGCTGGACCCCCAAATAATATTCCTTTACGTGCTAAGGGGGAGCTAGAGAGTGGGATAGGTTTAATAACTACCCTAGCCCTAACGCGTACCCTAACCCTAACCCCTACCCTAACCCTAACACGTACCCTAATCCTAACCCGTACCCTAAACCGAGCCCTAACCCTAACACTAACCCTAACCCAAACCCTACGCCGTACACGAACACCTCCCCGAACCCATACCCCAAGCCGTACCCTAACCCTAACCCTAAGCCTAACCCTAACCCTAGGCTACCCTTGACTGCTTCTGCCTCCAATAGATTTCCTAAGCACTACTGTTTTAAGGAACAGCTTAAAAAGAGAATCCTAAAGTGATTTCTTTATAATGGGTGTGTTCCTTATCTTATCCTAGTGTCTAAACTCTTCTCCATGGATGGACCCCCAAATAATATTCCTTTACGTGCTAAGGGGTATCTAGAGAGTGGGATAGGTTTAATAACTACCCTAACCCTAACGCGTACCCTAACCCTAACCCCTACCCTAACCCTAACACGTACCCTAATCCTAACCCGTACCCTAAACCGAGCCCTAACCCTAACACTAACCCTAACACTAACCCTAACCCATACCCTACGCCGTACCCGAAACCCTCCCCGAACTCGTACCCTAAGCCGTACCCTAAGCCTAACCCTAAGCCTAACCCTAACCCTAGGCTACCCTTGACTGCTTCTGCCTCCAATAGATTTCCTAAGCACTAGTGTTTTAAGGAACAGCTTAAAAAGAGAATCCTAATGTGATTTCTTTATAATGGGTGTATTCCTTATCTTATCCTAGTGTCTAAACTTTTCTCCATGGCTGGACCCTCAAATAATATTCCTTTACGTGCTAAGGGGTATCTAGAGATTGGGATAGGTTTAATAACTACCCTAACCCTAACGCGTACCCTAACCCTAACCCCTACCCTAACCCTAACACGTACCCTAATCCTAACCCGTACCCTAAACCGAGCCCTAACCCTAACACTAACCCTAACCCTAACCCTAACCCATACCCTACGCCGTACCCGCACCCCTCCCTGAACCCGTACCCTAAGCCGTACCCTAAGCCTAACCCTAAGCCTAACCCTAACCCTAGGCTACCCTTGACTGCTTCTGCCTCCAATAGATTTCCTAAGCACTAGTGTTTTAACGAACAGCTTAAAAAGAGAATCCTAAAGTGATTTCTTTATAATGGGTGTGTTCCTTATCTTATCCTAGTGTCTAAACTCTTCTCCATGGCTGGACCCCCAAATAATATTCCTTTACGTGCTAAGGGGTATCTAGAGAGTGGGATAGGTTTAATAACTACCCTAACCCTAACGCGTACCCTAACCCTAACCCCTACCCTAACCCTAACACGTACCCTAATCCTAACCCGTACCCTAAACCGAGCCCTAACCCTAACACTAACCCTAACCCTAACCCATACCCTACGCCGTACCCGAAACCCTCCCCGAACCCGTACCCTAAGCCGTACCCTAAGCCTCACCCTAAGCCTAACCTTATCCTAGGCTACCCTTGACTGCTTCTGCCTCCAATAGATTTCCTAAGCACTAGTGTTTTAAGGAACAGCTTAAAAAGAGAATCCTAATGTGATTTCTTTATAATGGGTGTGTTCCTTATCTTATCCTAGTGTCTAAACTCTTCTCCATGGCTGCACCCCCAAATAATATTGCCTTACGTGCTAAGGGGTATCTAGAGAGTGGGATAGGTTTAATAACTACCCTAAACCTAATGCGTACTCTAACCCTAACCCCTACCCTAACACTAACACGTACCCTAATCCTAACCCGTACCCTAAACCGAGCCCTAACCCTAACACTAACACTAACCCTAACCCTAACCCATACCCTATGCCGTACCTGAACCCCTCCCCAAACCCGTACCCTAAGCCGTACCCTAAGCCTAACCCTAAGCCTAACACTAACCCTAGGCTACCCTTGACTGCTTCTGCCTCCAATAGATTTCCTAAGCACTAGTGTTTTAAGCAACAGCTTAAAAAGAGAATCCTAATGTGATTTCTTTATAATGGGTGTGTTCCTTATCTTATCCTAGTGTCTAAATTCTTCTCCATGGCTGGAACCCCAAATAATATTCCTTTACGTGCTAAGGGGTATCTAGAGAGTGGGATAGGTTTACTAACTACCCTAACCCTAACGCGTACCCTAACCCTAACCCCTACCCTAACCCTAACACGTACCCTAATCCTAACCCGTACCCTAAACCGAGCCCTAACCCTAACAATAACCCTAACCCTAACCCATACCCTACGCCGTACCCGAAACCCTCCCCGATCCCGTACCCTAAGCCGTACCCTAAGCCTAACCCTAAGCCTAACCCTAACCCTAGGTTACCCTTGACTGCTTCTGCCTCCAATAGATTTCCTAAGCACTAGTGTTTTAAGGAACAGCTTAAAAAGAGAATCCTAATGTGATTTCTTTATAATGGGTGTGTTCCTTATCTTATCCTAGTGTCTAAACTCTTCTCCATGGCTGGACCCTCAAATAATATTCCTTTACGTGCTAAGGGGTATCTAGAGAGTGGGATAGGTTTAATAACTACCCTAACCCTAACGCGTACCCTAACCCTAACCCCTACCCTAACCCTAACACGTACCCTAATCCTAACCCGTACCCTAAACCGAGCCCTAACCCTAACACTAACCCTAACCCTAACCCTAACCCATACCCTACGCCGTACCCGCACCCCTCCCTGAACCCGTACCCTAAGCCGTACCCTAAGCCTAACCCTAAGCCTAACCCTAACCCTAGGCTACCCTTGACTTCTTCTGCCTCCAATAGATTTCCTAAGCACTAGTGTTTTAACGAACAGCTTAAAAAGAGAATCCTAAAGTGATTTCTTTATAATGGGTGTGTTCCTTATCTTATCCTAGTGTCTAAACTCTTCTCCATGGCTGGACCCCCAAATAATATTCCTTTACGTGCTAAGGGGTATCTAGAGAGTGGGATAGGTTTAATAACTACCCTAACCCTAACGCGTACCCTAACCCTAACCCCTACCCTAACCCTAACACGTACCCTAATCCTAACCCGTACCCTAAACCGAGCCCTAACCCTAACACTAACCCTAACCCTAACCCATACCCTACGCCGTACCCGAAACCCTCCCCGAACCCGTACCCTAAGCCGTACCCTAAGCCTCACCCTAAGCCTAACCTTATCCTAGGCTACCCTTGACTGCTTCTGCCTCCAATAGATTTCCTAAGCACTAGTGTTTTAAGGAACAGCTTAAAAAGAGAATCCTAATGTGATTTCTTTATAATGGGTGTGTTCCTTATCTTATCCTAGTGTCTAAACTCTTCTCCATGGCTGGACCCCCAAATAATATTCCTTTACGTGCTAAGGGGTATCTAGAGAGTGGGATAGGTTTAATAACTACCCTAACCCTAACGCGTACCCTAACCCTAACCCCTACCCTAACCCTAACACGTACCCTAATCCTAACCCGTACCCTAAACCGAGCCCTAACCCTAACAATAACCCTAACCCTAACCCTAACCCATACCCTACGCCGTACCCGAAACCCTCCCCGAACCCGTACCCTAAGCCGTACCCTAAGCCTAACCCTAAGCCTAACCCTAACCCTAGGTTACCCTTGACTGCTTCTGCCTCCAATAGATTTCCTAAGCACTAGTGTTTTAAGGAACAGCTTAAAAAGAGAATCCTAATGTGATTTCTTTATAATGGGTGTGTTCCTTATCTTATCCTAGTGTCTAAACTCTTCTCCATGGCTGGACCCTCAAATAATATTCCTTTACGTGCTAAGGGGTATCTAGAGAGTGGGATAGGTTTAATAACTACCCTAACCCTAACGCGTACCCTAACCCTAACCCCTACCCTAACCCTAACACGTACCCTAATACTAACCTGTACCCTAAACCGAGCCCTAACCCTAACACTAACCCTAACCCTAACCCATACCCTACGCCGTACCCGCACCCCTCCCCGAACCCGTACCCTAAGCCGTACCCTAAGCCTAACCCTAAGCCTAACCCTAACCCTAGGCTACCCTTGACTGCTTCTGCCTCCAATAGATTTCCTAAGCACTAGTGTTTTAAGGAACAGCTTAAAAAGAGAATCCTAATGTGATTTCTTTATAATGGGTGTGTTCCTTATCTTATCCTAGTGTCTAAACTCTTCTCCATGGCTGGACCCCCAAATAATATTCCTTTACGTGCTAAGGGGTATCTAGAGAGTGGGATAGGTTTAATAACTACCCTAACCCTAACGCATACCCTAACCCTAAACCCTACCCTAACCCTAACACGTACCCTAATCCTAACCCGTACCCTAAACCGAGCCCTAACCCTAACACTAACCCTAACCCTAACCCTAACCCATACCCTACGCCGTACCCGAACCCCTCCCCGAACCCATTCCCCAAGCCGTACCCTAAACCTAACCCTAAGCCTAACCCTAACCCTAGGCTACCCTTGACTGCTTCTGCCTCCAATAGATTTCCTAAGCACTAGTGTTTTAAGGAACAGCTTAAAAAGAGAATCCTAATGTGATTTCTTTATAATGGGTGTGTTCCTTATCTTATCCTAGTGTCTAAACTCTTCTCCATGGCTGGACCCCCAAATAATATTCCTTTACGTGCTAAGGGGTATCTAAAGAGTGGGATAGGTTTAATAACTACCCTAACCCTAACGCGTACCCTAACCCTAACCCCTACCCTAACCCTAACACGTACCCTAATCCTAACCCGTACCCTAAACCGAGCCCTAACCCTAACACTAACCCTAACCCTAACCCTAACCCATACCCTACGCCGTACCCGAAACCCTCCCCGAACCCGTACCCTAAGCCGTACCCTAAGCCTAACCCTAAGCCTAACCCTAACCCT
This sequence comes from Balaenoptera borealis, assembly GCF_965194805.1. Taxonomy (NCBI): domain Eukaryota; kingdom Metazoa; phylum Chordata; class Mammalia; order Artiodactyla; family Balaenopteridae; genus Balaenoptera; species Balaenoptera borealis. Next base: position 659,068 of record NW_028123906.1, on the reverse strand, counting down.
AGGCTACCTTTGACTGCTTCTGCCTCCAATAGATTTCCTAAGCACTAGTGTTTTAAGGAACAGCTTAAAAAGAGAATCCTAATGTGATTTCTTTATAATGGGTGTGTTCCTTATCTTATCCTAGTGTCTAAACTCTTCTCCATGGCTGGACCCCCAAATAATATTCCTTTACGTGCTAAGGGGGAGCTAGAGAGTGGGATAGGTTTACTAACTACCCTAGCCCTAACGCGTAACCTAACCCTAACCCCTACCCTAAACCTAACACGTTCCCTAATCCTAACCTGTACCCTAAACCGAGCCCTAACCCTAACACTAACCCTAACCCAAACCCTACGCCGTACACGAACACCTCCCCGAACCCATACCCCAAGCCGTACCCTAACCCTAACCCTAAGCCTAACCCTAACCCTAGGCTACCCTTGACTGCTTCTGCCTCCAATAGATTTCCTAAGCACTACTGTTTTAAGGAACAGCTTAAAAAGAGAATCCTAAAGTGATTTCTTTATAATGGGTGTGTTCCTTATCTTATCCTAGTGTCTAAACTCTTCTCCATGGCTGGACCCCCAAATAATATTCCTTTACGTGCTAAGGGGTATCTAGAGAGTGGGATAGGTTTAATAACTACCCTAACCCTAACGCGTACCCTAACCCTAACCCCTACCCTAACCCTAACACGTACCCTAATCCTAACCCGTACCCTAAACCGAGCCCTAACCCTAACACTAACCCTAACACTAACCCTAACCCATACCCTACGCCGTACCCGAAACCCTCCCCGAACTCGTACCCTAAGCCGTACCCTAAGCCTAACCCTAAGCCTAACCCTAACCCTAGGCTACCCTTGACTGCTTCTGCCTCCAATAGATTTCCTAAGCACTAGTGTTTTAAGGAACAGCTTAAAAAGAGAATCCTAATGTGATTTCTTTATAATGGGTGTATTCCTTATCTTATCCTAGTGTCTAAACTTTTCTCCATGGCTGGACCCTCAAATAATATTCCTTTACGTGCTAAGGGGTATCTAGAGATTGGGATAGGTTTAATAACTACCCTAACCCTAACGCGTACCCTAACCCTAACCCCTACCCTAACCCTAACACGTACCCTAATCCTAACCCGTACCCTAAACCGAGCCCTAACCCTAACACTAACCCTAACCCTAACCCTAACCCATACCCTACGCCGTACCCGCACCCCTCCCTGAACCCGTACCCTAAGCCGTACCCTAAGCCTAACCCTAAGCCTAACCCTAACCCTAGGCTACCCTTGACTGCTTCTGCCTCCAATAGATTTCCTAAGCACTAGTGTTTTAACGAACAGCTTAAAAAGAGAATCCTAAAGTGATTTCTTTATAATGGGTGTGTTCCTTATCTTATCCTAGTGTCTAAACTCTTCTCCATGGCTGGACCCCCAAATAATATTCCTTTACGTGCTAAGGGGTATCTAGAGAGTGGGATAGGTTTAATAACTACCCTAACCCTAACGCGTACCCTAACCCTAACCCCTACCCTAACCCTAACACGTACCCTAATCCTAACCCGTACCCTAAACCGAGCCCTAACCCTAACACTAACCCTAACCCTAACCCATACCCTACGCCGTACCCGAAACCCTCCCCGAACCCGTACCCTAAGCCGTACCCTAAGCCTCACCCTAAGCCTAACCTTATCCTAGGCTACCCTTGACTGCTTCTGCCTCCAATAGATTTCCTAAGCACTAGTGTTTTAAGGAACAGCTTAAAAAGAGAATCCTAATGTGATTTCTTTATAATGGGTGTGTTCCTTATCTTATCCTAGTGTCTAAACTCTTCTCCATGGCTGCACCCCCAAATAATATTGCCTTACGTGCTAAGGGGTATCTAGAGAGTGGGATAGGTTTAATAACTACCCTAAACCTAATGCGTACTCTAACCCTAACCCCTACCCTAACACTAACACGTACCCTAATCCTAACCCGTACCCTAAACCGAGCCCTAACCCTAACACTAACACTAACCCTAACACTAACCCATACCCTATGCCGTACCTGAACCCCTCCCCAAACCCGTACCCTAAGCCGTACCCTAAGCCTAACCCTAAGCCTAACACTAACCCTAGGCTACCCTTGACTGCTTCTGCCTCCAATAGATTTCCTAAGCACTAGTGTTTTAAGCAACAGCTTAAAAAGAGAATCCTAATGTGATTTCTTTATAATGGGTGTGTTCCTTATCTTATCCTAGTGTCTAAATTCTTCTCCATGGCTGGAACCCCAAATAATATTCCTTTACGTGCTAAGGGGTATCTAGAGAGTGGGAGAGGTTTACTAACTACCCTAACCCTAACGCGTACCCTAACCCTAACCCCTACCCTAACCCTAACACGTACCCTAATCCTAACCCGTACCCTAAACCGAGCCCTAACCCTAACACTAACCCTAACCCTAACCCTAACCCATACCCTACGCCGTACCCGAACCCCTCCCCGAACCCATTCCCCAAGCCGTACCCTAAACCTAACCCTAAGCCTAACCCTAACCCTAGGCTACCCTTGACTGCTTCTGCCTCCAATAGATTTCCTAAGCACTAGTGTTTTAAGGAACAGCTTAAAAAGAGAATCCTAATGTGATTTCTTTATAATGGGTGTGTTCCTTATCTTATCCTAGTGTCTAAACTCTTCTCCATGGCTGGACCCCCAAATAATATTCCTTTACGTGCTAAGGGGTATCTAAAGAGTGGGATAGGTTTAATAACTACCCTAACCCTAACGCGTACCCTAACCCTAACCCCTACCCTAACCCTAAAACGTACCCTAATCCTAACCCGTACCCTAAACCGAGCCCTAACCCTAACACTAACCCTAACCCTAACCCTAACCCATACCCTACGCCGTACCCGAAACCCTCCCCGAACCCGTACCCTAAGCCGTACCCTAAGCCTAACCCTAAGCCTAACCCTAACCCTAGGCTACCTTTGACTGCTTCTGCCTCCAATAGATTTCCTAAGCACTAGTGTTTTAAAGAACAGCTTAAAAAGAGAATCCTAATGTGATTTCTTTATAATGGGTGTGTTCCTTATCTTATCCTAGTGTCTAAACTCTTCTCCATGGCTGGACCCCCAAATAATATTCCTTTACGTGCTAAGGGGGAGCTAGAGAGTGGGATAGGTTTACTAACTACCCTAGCCCTAACGCGTAACCTAACCCTAACCCCTACCCTAAACCTAACACGTTCCCTAATCCTAACCCGTACCCTAAACCGAGCCCTAACCCTAACACTAACCCTAACCCAAACCCTACGCCGTACACGAACACCTCCCCGAACCCATACCCCAAGCCGTACCCTAACCCTAACCCTAAGCCTAACCCTAACCCTAGGCTACCCTTGACTGCTTCTGCCTCCAATAGATTTCCTAAGCACTACTGTTTTAAGGAACAGCTTAAAAAGAGAATCCTAAAGTGATTTCTTTATAATGGGTGTGTTCCTTATCTTATCCTAGTGTCTAAACTCTTCTCCATGGCTGGACCCTCAAATAATATTCCTTTACGTGCTAAGGGGTATCTAGAGAGTGGGATAGGTTTAATAACTACCCTAACCCTAACGCGTACCCTAACCCTAACCCCTACCCTAACCCTAACACGTACCCTAATACTAACCTGTACCCTAAACCGAGCCCTAACCCTAACACTAACCCTAACCCTAACCCATACCCTACGCCGTACCCGCACCCCTCCCCGAACCCGTACCCTAAGCCGTACCCTAAGCCTAACCCTAAGCCTAACCCTAACCCTAGGCTACCCTTGACTGCTTCTGCCTCCAATAGATTTCCTAAGCACTAGTGTTTTAAGGAACAGCTTAAAAAGAGAATCCTAATGTGATTTCTTTATAATGGGTGTGTTCCTTATCTTATCCTAGTGTCTAAACTCTTCTCCATGGCTGGACCCCCAAATAATATTCCTTTACGTGCTAAGGGGTATCTAGAGAGTGGGATAGGTTTAATAACTACCCTAACCCTAACGCATACCCTAACCCTAAACCCTACCCTAACCCTAACACGTACCCTAATCCTAACCCGTACCCTAAACCGAGCCCTAACCCTAACACTAACCCTAACCCTAACCCTAACCCATACCCTACGCCGTACCCGAACCCCTCCCCGAACCCATTCCCCAAGCCGTACCCTAAACCTAACCCTAAGCCTAACCCTAACCCTAGGCTACCCTTGACTGCTTCTGCCTCCAATAGATTTCCTAAGCACTAGTGTTTTAAGGAACAGCTTAAAAAGAGAATCCTAATGTGATTTCTTTATAATGGGTGTGTTCCTTATCTTATCCTAGTGTCTAAACTCTTCTCCATGGCTGGACCCCCAAATAATATTCCTTTACGTGCTAAGGGGTATCTAAAGAGTGGGATAGGTTTAATAACTACCCTAACCCTAACGCGTACCCTAACCCTAACCCCTACCCTAACCCTAACACGTACCCTAATCCTAACCCGTACCCTAAACCGAGCCCTAACCCTAACACTAACCCTAACCCTAACCCTAACCCATACCCTACGCCGTACCCGAAACCCTCCCCGAACCCGTACCCTAAGCCGTACCCTAAGCCTAACCCTAAGCCTAACCCTAACCCTAGGCTACCTTTGACTGCTTCTGCCTCCAATAGATTTCCTAAGCACTAGTGTTTTAAGGAACAGCTTAAAAAGAGAATCCTAATGTGATTTCTTTATAATGGGTGTGTTCCTTATCTTATCCTAGTGTCTAAACTCTTCTCCATGGCTGGACCCCCAAATAATATTCCTTTACGTGCTAAGGGGGAGCTAGAGAGTGGGATAGGTTTAATAACTACCCTAGCCCTAACGCGTACCCTAACCCTAACCCCTACCCTAACCCTAACACGTACCCTAATCCTAACCCGTACCCTAAACCGAGCCCTAACCCTAACACTAACCCTAACCCAAACCCTACGCCGTACACGAACACCTCCCCGAACCCATACCCCAAGCCGTACCCTAACCCTAACCCTAAGCCTAACCCTAACCCTAGGCTACCCTTGACTGCTTCTGCCTCCAATAGATTTCCTAAGCACTACTGTTTTAAGGAACAGCTTAAAAAGAGAATCCTAAAGTGATTTCTTTATAATGGGTGTGTTCCTTATCTTATCCTAGTGTCTAAACTCTTCTCCATGGATGGACCCCCAAATAATATTCCTTTACGTGCTAAGGGGTATCTAGAGAGTGGGATAGGTTTAATAACTACCCTAACCCTAACGCGTACCCTAACCCTAACCCCTACCCTAACCCTAACACGTACCCTAATCCTAACCCGTACCCTAAACCGAGCCCTAACCCTAACACTAACCCTAACACTAACCCTAACCCATACCCTACGCCGTACCCGAAACCCTCCCCGAACTCGTACCCTAAGCCGTACCCTAAGCCTAACCCTAAGCCTAACCCTAACCCTAGGCTACCCTTGACTGCTTCTGCCTCCAATAGATTTCCTAAGCACTAGTGTTTTAAGGAACAGCTTAAAAAGAGAATCCTAATGTGATTTCTTTATAATGGGTGTATTCCTTATCTTATCCTAGTGTCTAAACTTTTCTCCATGGCTGGACCCTCAAATAATATTCCTTTACGTGCTAAGGGGTATCTAGAGATTGGGATAGGTTTAATAACTACCCTAACCCTAACGCGTACCCTAACCCTAACCCCTACCCTAACCCTAACACGTACCCTAATCCTAACCCGTACCCTAAACCGAGCCCTAACCCTAACACTAACCCTAACCCTAACCCTAACCCATACCCTACGCCGTACCCGCACCCCTCCCTGAACCCGTACCCTAAGCCGTACCCTAAGCCTAACCCTAAGCCTAACCCTAACCCTAGGCTACCCTTGACTGCTTCTGCCTCCAATAGATTTCCTAAGCACTAGTGTTTTAACGAACAGCTTAAAAAGAGAATCCTAAAGTGATTTCTTTATAATGGGTGTGTTCCTTATCTTATCCTAGTGTCTAAACTCTTCTCCATGGCTGGACCCCCAAATAATATTCCTTTACGTGCTAAGGGGTATCTAGAGAGTGGGATAGGTTTAATAACTACCCTAACCCTAACGCGTACCCTAACCCTAACCCCTACCCTAACCCTAACACGTACCCTAATCCTAACCCGTACCCTAAACCGAGCCCTAACCCTAACACTAACCCTAACCCTAACCCATACCCTACGCCGTACCCGAAACCCTCCCCGAACCCGTACCCTAAGCCGTACCCTAAGCCTCACCCTAAGCCTAACCTTATCCTAGGCTACCCTTGACTGCTTCTGCCTCCAATAGATTTCCTAAGCACTAGTGTTTTAAGGAACAGCTTAAAAAGAGAATCCTAATGTGATTTCTTTATAATGGGTGTGTTCCTTATCTTATCCTAGTGTCTAAACTCTTCTCCATGGCTGCACCCCCAAATAATATTGCCTTACGTGCTAAGGGGTATCTAGAGAGTGGGATAGGTTTAATAACTACCCTAAACCTAATGCGTACTCTAACCCTAACCCCTACCCTAACACTAACACGTACCCTAATCCTAACCCGTACCCTAAACCGAGCCCTAACCCTAACACTAACACTAACCCTAACCCTAACCCATACCCTATGCCGTACCTGAACCCCTCCCCAAACCCGTACCCTAAGCCGTACCCTAAGCCTAACCCTAAGCCTAACACTAACCCTAGGCTACCCTTGACTGCTTCTGCCTCCAATAGATTTCCTAAGCACTAGTGTTTTAAGCAACAGCTTAAAAAGAGAATCCTAATGTGATTTCTTTATAATGGGTGTGTTCCTTATCTTATCCTAGTGTCTAAATTCTTCTCCATGGCTGGAACCCCAAATAATATTCCTTTACGTGCTAAGGGGTATCTAGAGAGTGGGATAGGTTTACTAACTACCCTAACCCTAACGCGTACCCTAACCCTAACCCCTACCCTAACCCTAACACGTACCCTAATCCTAACCCGTACCCTAAACCGAGCCCTAACCCTAACAATAACCCTAACCCTAACCCATACCCTACGCCGTACCCGAAACCCTCCCCGATCCCGTACCCTAAGCCGTACCCTAAGCCTAACCCTAAGCCTAACCCTAACCCTAGGTTACCCTTGACTGCTTCTGCCTCCAATAGATTTCCTAAGCACTAGTGTTTTAAGGAACAGCTTAAAAAGAGAATCCTAATGTGATTTCTTTATAATGGGTGTGTTCCTTATCTTATCCTAGTGTCTAAACTCTTCTCCATGGCTGGACCCTCAAATAATATTCCTTTACGTGCTAAGGGGTATCTAGAGAGTGGGATAGGTTTAATAACTACCCTAACCCTAACGCGTACCCTAACCCTAACCCCTACCCTAACCCTAACACGTACCCTAATCCTAACCCGTACCCTAAACCGAGCCCTAACCCTAACACTAACCCTAACCCTAACCCTAACCCATACCCTACGCCGTACCCGCACCCCTCCCTGAACCCGTACCCTAAGCCGTACCCTAAGCCTAACCCTAAGCCTAACCCTAACCCTAGGCTACCCTTGACTTCTTCTGCCTCCAATAGATTTCCTAAGCACTAGTGTTTTAACGAACAGCTTAAAAAGAGAATCCTAAAGTGATTTCTTTATAATGGGTGTGTTCCTTATCTTATCCTAGTGTCTAAACTCTTCTCCATGGCTGGACCCCCAAATAATATTCCTTTACGTGCTAAGGGGTATCTAGAGAGTGGGATAGGTTTAATAACTACCCTAACCCTAACGCGTACCCTAACCCTAACCCCTACCCTAACCCTAACACGTACCCTAATCCTAACCCGTACCCTAAACCGAGCCCTAACCCTAACACTAACCCTAACCCTAACCCATACCCTACGCCGTACCCGAAACCCTCCCCGAACCCGTACCCTAAGCCGTACCCTAAGCCTCACCCTAAGCCTAACCTTATCCTAGGCTACCCTTGACTGCTTCTGCCTCCAATAGATTTCCTAAGCACTAGTGTTTTAAGGAACAGCTTAAAAAGAGAATCCTAATGTGATTTCTTTATAATGGGTGTGTTCCTTATCTTATCCTAGTGTCTAAACTCTTCTCCATGGCTGGACCCCCAAATAATATTCCTTTACGTGCTAAGGGGTATCTAGAGAGTGGGATAGGTTTAATAACTACCCTAACCCTAACGCGTACCCTAACCCTAACCCCTACCCTAACCCTAACACGTACCCTAATCCTAACCCGTACCCTAAACCGAGCCCTAACCCTAACAATAACCCTAACCCTAACCCTAACCCATACCCTACGCCGTACCCGAAACCCTCCCCGAACCCGTACCCTAAGCCGTACCCTAAGCCTAACCCTAAGCCTAACCCTAACCCTAGGTTACCCTTGACTGCTTCTGCCTCCAATAGATTTCCTAAGCACTAGTGTTTTAAGGAACAGCTTAAAAAGAGAATCCTAATGTGATTTCTTTATAATGGGTGTGTTCCTTATCTTATCCTAGTGTCTAAACTCTTCTCCATGGCTGGACCCTCAAATAATATTCCTTTACGTGCTAAGGGGTATCTAGAGAGTGGGATAGGTTTAATAACTACCCTAACCCTAACGCGTACCCTAACCCTAACCCCTACCCTAACCCTAACACGTACCCTAATACTAACCTGTACCCTAAACCGAGCCCTAACCCTAACACTAACCCTAACCCTAACCCATACCCTACGCCGTACCCGCACCCCTCCCCGAACCCGTACCCTAAGCCGTACCCTAAGCCTAACCCTAAGCCTAACCCTAACCCTAGGCTACCCTTGACTGCTTCTGCCTCCAATAGATTTCCTAAGCACTAGTGTTTTAAGGAACAGCTTAAAAAGAGAATCCTAATGTGATTTCTTTATAATGGGTGTGTTCCTTATCTTATCCTAGTGTCTAAACTCTTCTCCATGGCTGGACCCCCAAATAATATTCCTTTACGTGCTAAGGGGTATCTAGAGAGTGGGATAGGTTTAATAACTACCCTAACCCTAACGCATACCCTAACCCTAAACCCTACCCTAACCCTAACACGTACCCTAATCCTAACCCGTACCCTAAACCGAGCCCTAACCCTAACACTAACCCTAACCCTAACCCTAACCCATACCCTACGCCGTACCCGAACCCCTCCCCGAACCCATTCCCCAAGCCGTACCCTAAACCTAACCCTAAGCCTAACCCTAACCCTAGGCTACCCTTGACTGCTTCTGCCTCCAATAGATTTCCTAAGCACTAGTGTTTTAAGGAACAGCTTAAAAAGAGAATCCTAATGTGATTTCTTTATAATGGGTGTGTTCCTTATCTTATCCTAGTGTCTAAACTCTTCTCCATGGCTGGACCCCCAAATAATATTCCTTTACGTGCTAAGGGGTATCTAAAGAGTGGGATAGGTTTAATAACTACCCTAACCCTAACGCGTACCCTAACCCTAACCCCTACCCTAACCCTAACACGTACCCTAATCCTAACCCGTACCCTAAACCGAGCCCTAACCCTAACACTAACCCTAACCCTAACCCTAACCCATACCCTACGCCGTACCCGAAACCCTCCCCGAACCCGTACCCTAAGCCGTACCCTAAGCCTAACCCTAAGCCTAACCCTAACCCTAGGCTACCTTTGACTGCTTCTGCCTCCAATAGATTTCCTAAGCACTAGTGTTTTAAGGAACAGCTTAAAAAGAGAATCCTAATGTGATTTCTTTATAATGGGTGTGTTCCTTATCTTATCCTAGTGTCTAAACTCTTCTCCATGGCTGGACCCCCAAATAATATTCCTTTACGTGCTAAGGGGGAGCTAGAGAGTGGGATAGGTTTACTAACTACCCTAGCCCTAACGCGTAACCTAACCCTAACCCCTACCCTAAACCTAACACGTTCCCTAATCCTAACCTGTACCCTAAACCGAGCCCTAACCCTAACACTAACCCTAACCCAAACCCTACGCCGTACACGAACACCTCCCCGAACCCATACCCCAAGCCGTACCCTAACCCTAACCCTAAGCCTAACCCTAACCCTAGGCTACCCTTGACTGCTTCTGCCTCCAATAGATTTCCTAAGCACTACTGTTTTAAGGAACAGCTTAAAAAGAGAATCCTAAAGTGATTTCTTTATAATGGGTGTGTTCCTTATCTTATCCTAGTGTCTAAACTCTTCTCCATGGCTGGACCCCCAAATAATATTCCTTTACGTGCTAAGGGGTATCTAGAGAGTGGGATAGGTTTAATAACTACCCTAACCCTAACGCGTACCCTAACCCTAACCCCTACCCTAACCCTAACACGTACCCTAATCCTAACCCGTACCCTAAACCGAGCCCTAACCCTAACACTAACCCTAACACTAACCCTAACCCATACCCTACGCCGTACCCGAAACCCTCCCCGAACTCGTACCCTAAGCCGTACCCTAAGCCTAACCCTAAGCCTAACCCTAACCCTAGGCTACCCTTGACTGCTTCTGCCTCCAATAGATTTCCTAAGCACTAGTGTTTTAAGGAACAGCTTAAAAAGAGAATCCTAATGTGATTTCTTTATAATGGGTGTATTCCTTATCTTATCCTAGTGTCTAAACTTTTCTCCATGGCTGGACCCTCAAATAATATTCCTTTACGTGCTAAGGGGTATCTAGAGATTGGGATAGGTTTAATAACTACCCTAACCCTAACGCGTACCCTAACCCTAACCCCTACCCTAACCCTAACACGTACCCTAATCCTAACCCGTACCCTAAACCGAGCCCTAACCCTAACACTAACCCTAACCCTAACCCTAACCCATACCCTACGCCGTACCCGCACCCCTCCCTGAACCCGTACCCTAAGCCGTACCCTAAGCCTAACCCTAAGCCTAACCCTAACCCTAGGCTACCCTTGACTGCTTCTGCCTCCAATAGATTTCCTAAGCACTAGTGTTTTAACGAACAGCTTAAAAAGAGAATCCTAAAGTGATTTCTTTATAATGGGTGTGTTCCTTATCTTATCCTAGTGTCTAAACTCTTCTCCATGGCTGGACCCCCAAATAATATTCCTTTACGTGCTAAGGGGTATCTAGAGAGTGGGATAGGTTTAATAACTACCCTAACCCTAACGCGTACCCTAACCCTAACCCCTACCCTAACCCTAACACGTACCCTAATCCTAACCCGTACCCTAAACCGAGCCCTAACCCTAACACTAACCCTAACCCTAACCCATACCCTACGCCGTACCCGAAACCCTCCCCGAACCCGTACCCTAAGCCGTACCCTAAGCCTCACCCTAAGCCTAACCTTATCCTAGGCTACCCTTGACTGCTTCTGCCTCCAATAGATTTCCTAAGCACTAGTGTTTTAAGGAACAGCTTAAAAAGAGAATCCTAATGTGATTTCTTTATAATGGGTGTGTTCCTTATCTTATCCTAGTGTCTAAACTCTTCTCCATGGCTGCACCCCCAAATAATATTGCCTTACGTGCTAAGGGGTATCTAGAGAGTGGGATAGGTTTAATAACTACCCTAAACCTAATGCGTACTCTAACCCTAACCCCTACCCTAACACTAACACGTACCCTAATCCTAACCCGTACCCTAAACCGAGCCCTAACCCTAACACTAACACTAACCCTAACACTAACCCATACCCTATGCCGTACCTGAACCCCTCCCCAAACCCGTACCCTAAGCCGTACCCTAAGCCTAACCCTAAGCCTAACACTAACCCTAGGCTACCCTTGACTGCTTCTGCCTCCAATAGATTTCCTAAGCACTAGTGTTTTAAGCAACAGCTTAAAAAGAGAATCCTAATGTGATTTCTTTATAATGGGTGTGTTCCTTATCTTATCCTAGTGTCTAAATTCTTCTCCATGGCTGGAACCCCAAATAATATTCCTTTACGTGCTAAGGGGTATCTAGAGAGTGGGATAGGTTTACTAACTACCCTAACCCTAACGCGTACCCTAACCCTAACCCCTACCCTAACCCTAACACGTACCCTAATCCTAACCCGTACCCTAAACCGAGCCCTAACCCTAACACTAACCCTAACCCTAACCCTAACCCATACCCTACGCCGTACCCGAACCCCTCCCCGAACCCATTCCCCAAGCCGTACCCTAAACCTAACCCTAAGCCTAACCCTAACCCTAGGCTACCCTTGACTGCTTCTGCCTCCAATAGATTTCCTAAGCACTAGTGTTTTAAGGAACAGCTTAAAAAGAGAATCCTAATGTGATTTCTTTATAATGGGTGTGTTCCTTATCTTATCCTAGTGTCTAAACTCTTCTCCATGGCTGGACCCCCAAATAATATTCCTTTACGTGCTAAGGGGTATCTAAAGAGTGGGATAGGTTTAATAACTACCCTAACCCTAACGCGTACCCTAACCCTAACCCCTACCCTAACCCTAAAACGTACCCTAATCCTAACCCGTACCCTAAACCGAGCCCTAACCCTAACACTAACCCTAACCCTAACCCTAACCCATACCCTACGCCGTACCCGAAACCCTCCCCGAACCCGTACCCTAAGCCGTACCCTAAGCCTAACCCTAAGCCTAACCCTAACCCTAGGCTACCTTTGACTGCTTCTGCCTCCAATAGATTTCCTAAGCACTAGTGTTTTAAAGAACAGCTTAAAAAGAGAATCCTAATGTGATTTCTTTATAATGGGTGTGTTCCTTATCTTATCCTAGTGTCTAAACTCTTCTCCATGGCTGGACCCCCAAATAATATTCCTTTACGTGCTAAGGGGGAGCTAGAGAGTGGGATAGGTTTACTAACTACCCTAGCCCTAACGCGTAACCTAACCCTAACCCCTACCCTAAACCTAACACGTTCCCTAATCCTAACCCGTACCCTAAACCGAGCCCTAACCCTAACACTAACCCTAACCCAAACCCTACGCCGTACACGAACACCTCCCCGAACCCATACCCCAAGACGTACCCTAACCCTAACCCTAAGCCTAACCCTAACCCTAGGCTACCCTTGACTGCTTCTGCCTCCAATAGATTTCCTAAGCACTACTGTTTTAAGGAACAGCTTAAAAAGAGAATCCTAAAGTGATTTCTTTATAATGGGTGTGTTCCTTATCTTATCCTAGTGTCTAAACTCTTCTCCATGGCTGGACCCTCAAATAATATTCCTTTACGTGCTAAGGGGTATCTAGAGAGTGGGATAGGTTTAATAACTACCCTAACCCTAACGCGTACCCTAACCCTAACCCCTACCCTAACCCTAACACGTACCCTAATACTAACCTGTACCCTAAACCGAGCCCTAACCCTAACACTAACCCTAACCCTAACCCATACCCTACGCCGTACCCGCACCCCTCCCCGAACCCGTACCCTAAGCCGTACCCTAAGCCTAACCCTAAGCCTAACCCTAACCCTAGGCTACCCTTGACTGCTTCTGCCTCCAATAGATTTCCTAAGCACTAGTGTTTTAAGGAACAGCTTAAAAAGAGAATCCTAATGTGATTTCTTTATAATGGGTGTGTTCCTTATCTTATCCTAGTGTCTAAACTCTTCTCCATGGCTGGACCCCCAAATAATATTCCTTTACGTGCTAAGGGGTATCTAGAGAGTGGGATAGGTTTAATAACTACCCTAACCCTAACGCATACCCTAACCCTAAACCCTACCCTAACCCTAACACGTACCCTAATCCTAACCCGTACCCTAAACCGAGCCCTAACCCTAACACTAACCCTAACCCTAACCCTAACCCATACCCTACGCCGTACCCGAACCCCTCCCCGAACCCATTCCCCAAGCCGTACCCTAAACCTAACCCTAAGCCTAACCCTAACCCTAGGCTACCCTTGACTGCTTCTGCCTCCAATAGATTTCCTAAGCACTAGTGTTTTAAGGAACAGCTTAAAAAGAGAATCCTAATGTGATTTCTTTATAATGGGTGTGTTCCTTATCTTATCCTAGTGTCTAAACTCTTCTCCATGGCTGGACCCCCAAATAATATTCCTTTACGTGCTAAGGGGTATCTAAAGAGTGGGATAGGTTTAATAACTACCCTAACCCTAACGCGTACCCTAACCCTAACCCCTACCCTAACCCTAACACGTACCCTAATCCTAACCCGTACCCTAAACCGAGCCCTAACCCTAACACTAACCCTAACCCTAACCCTAAACCATACCCTACGCCGTACCCGAAACCCTCCCCGAACCCGTACCCTAAGCCGTACCCTAAGCCTAACCCTAAGCCTAACCCTAACCCTAGGCTACCTTTGACTGCTTCTGCCTCCAATAGATTTCCTAAGCACTAGTGTTTTAAGGAACAGCTTAAAAAGAGAATCCTAATGTGATTTCTTTATAATGGGTGTGTTCCTTATCTTATCCTAGTGTCTAAACTCTTCTCCATGGCTGGACCCCCAAATAATATTCCTTTACGTGCTAAGGGGGAGCTAGAGAGTGGGATAGGTTTAATAACTACCCTAGCCCTAACGCGTACCCTAACCCTAACCCCTACCCTAACCCTAACACGTACCCTAATCCTAACCCGTACCCTAAACCGAGCCCTAACCCTAACACTAACCCTAACCCAAACCCTACGCCGTACACGAACACCTCCCCGAACCCATACCCCAAGCCGTACCCTAACCCTAACCCTAAGCCTAACCCTAACCCTAGGCTACCCTTGACTGCTTCTGCCTCCAATAGATTTCCTAAGCACTACTGTTTTAAGGAACAGCTTAAAAAGAGAATCCTAAAGTGATTTCTTTATAATGGGTGTGTTCCTTATCTTATCCTAGTGTCTAAACTCTTCTCCATGGATGGACCCCCAAATAATATTCCTTTACGTGCTAAGGGGTATCTAGAGAGTGGGATAGGTTTAATAACTACCCTAACCCTAACGCGTACCCTAACCCTAACCCCTACCCTAACCCTAACACGTACCCTAATCCTAACCCGTACCCTAAACCGAGCCCTAACCCTAACACTAACCCTAACACTAACCCTAACCCATACCCTACGCCGTACCCGAAACCCTCCCCGAACTCGTACCCTAAGCCGTACCCTAAGCCTAACCCTAAGCCTAACCCTAACCCTAGGCTACCCTTGACTGCTTCTGCCTCCAATAGATTTCCTAAGCACTAGTGTTTTAAGGAACAGCTTAAAAAGAGAATCCTAATGTGATTTCTTTATAATGGGTGTATTCCTTATCTTATCCTAGTGTCTAAACTTTTCTCCATGGCTGGACCCTCAAATAATATTCCTTTACGTGCTAAGGGGTATCTAGAGATTGGGATAGGTTTAATAACTACCCTAACCCTAACGCGTACCCTAACCCTAACCCCTACCCTAACCCTAACACGTACCCTAATCCTAACCCGTACCCTAAACCGAGCCCTAACCCTAACACTAACCCTAACCCTAACCCTAACCCATACCCTACGCCGTACCCGCACCCCTCCCTGAACCCGTACCCTAAGCCGTACCCTAAGCCTAACCCTAAGCCTAACCCTAACCCTAGGCTACCCTTGACTGCTTCTGCCTCCAATAGATTTCCTAAGCACTAGTGTTTTAACGAACAGCTTAAAAAGAGAATCCTAAAGTGATTTCTTTATAATGGGTGTGTTCCTTATCTTATCCTAGTGTCTAAACTCTTCTCCATGGCTGGACCCCCAAATAATATTCCTTTACGTGCTAAGGGGTATCTAGAGAGTGGGATAGGTTTAATAACTACCCTAACCCTAACGCGTACCCTAACCCTAACCCCTACCCTAACCCTAACACGTACCCTAATCCTAACCCGTACCCTAAACCGAGCCCTAACCCTAACACTAACCCTAACCCTAACCCATACCCTACGCCGTACCCGAAACCCTCCCCGAACCCGTACCCTAAGCCGTACCCTAAGCCTCACCCTAAGCCTAACCTTATCCTAGGCTACCCTTGACTGCTTCTGCCTCCAATAGATTTCCTAAGCACTAGTGTTTTAAGGAACAGCTTAAAAAGAGAATCCTAATGTGATTTCTTTATAATGGGTGTGTTCCTTATCTTATCCTAGTGTCTAAACTCTTCTCCATGGCTGCACCCCCAAATAATATTGCCTTACGTGCTAAGGGGTATCTAGAGAGTGGGATAGGTTTAATAACTACCCTAAACCTAATGCGTACTCTAACCCTAACCCCTACCCTAACACTAACACGTACCCTAATCCTAACCCGTACCCTAAACCGAGCCCTAACCCTAACACTAACACTAACCCTAACCCTAACCCATACCCTATGCCGTACCTGAACCCCTCCCCAAACCCGTACCCTAAGCCGTACCCTAAGCCTAACCCTAAGCCTAACACTAACCCTAGGCTACCCTTGACTGCTTCTGCCTCCAATAGATTTCCTAAGCACTAGTGTTTTAAAGAACAGCTTAAAAAGAGAATCCTAATGTGATTTCTTTATAATGGGTGTGTTCCTTATCTTATCCTAGTGTCTAAACTCTTCTCCATGGCTGGACCCCCAAATAATATTCCTTTACGTGCTAAGGGGGAGCTAGAGAGTGGGATAGGTTTACTAACTACCCTAGCCCTAACGCGTAACCTAACCCTAACCCCTACCCTAAACCTAACACGTTCCCTAATCCTAACCCGTACCCTAAACCGAGCCCTAACCCTAACACTAACCCTAACCCAAACCCTACGCCGTACACGAACACCTCCCCGAACCCATACCCCAAGCCGTACCCTAACCCTAACCCTAAGCCTAACCCTAACCCTAGGCTACCCTTGACTGCTTCTGCCTCCAATAGATTTCCTAAGCACTACTGTTTTAAGGAACAGCTTAAAAAGAGAATCCTAAAGTGATTTCTTTATAATGGGTGTGTTCCTTATCTTATCCTAGTGTCTAAACTCTTCTCCATGGCTGGACCCTCAAATAATATTCCTTTACGTGCTAAGGGGTATCTAGAGAGTGGGATAGGTTTAATAACTACCCTAACCCTAACGCGTACCCTAACCCTAACCCCTACCCTAACCCTAACACGTACCCTAATACTAACCTGTACCCTAAACCGAGCCCTAACCCTAACACTAACCCTAACCCTAACCCATACCCTACGCCGTACCCGCACCCCTCCCCGAACCCGTACCCTAAGCCGTACCCTAAGCCTAACCCTAAGCCTAACCCTAACCCTAGGCTACCCTTGACTGCTTCTGCCTCCAATAGATTTCCTAAGCACTAGTGTTTTAAGGAACAGCTTAAAAAGAGAATCCTAATGTGATTTCTTTATAATGGGTGTGTTCCTTATCTTATCCTAGTGTCTAAACTCTTCTCCATGGCTGGACCCCCAAATAATATTCCTTTACGTGCTAAGGGGTATCTAGAGAGTGGGATAGGTTTAATAACTACCCTAACCCTAACGCATACCCTAACCCTAAACCCTACCCTAACCCTAACACGTACCCTAATCCTAACCCGTACCCTAAACCGAGCCCTAACCCTAACACTAACCCTAACCCTAACCCTAACCCATACCCTACGCCGTACCCGAACCCCTCCCCGAACCCATTCCCCAAGCCGTACCCTAAACCTAACCCTAAGCCTAACCCTAACCCTAGGCTACCCTTGACTGCTTCTGCCTCCAATAGATTTCCTAAGCACTAGTGTTTTAAGGAACAGCTTAAAAAGAGAATCCTAATGTGATTTCTTTATAATGGGTGTGTTCCTTATCTTATCCTAGTGTCTAAACTCTTCTCCATGGCTGGACCCCCAAATAATATTCCTTTACGTGCTAAGGGGTATCTAAAGAGTGGGATAGGTTTAATAACTACCCTAACCCTAACGCGTACCCTAACCCTAACCCCTACCCTAACCCTAACACGTACCCTAATCCTAACCCGTACCCTAAACCGAGCCCTAACCCTAACACTAACCCTAACCCTAACCCTAACCCATACCCTACGCCGTACCCGAAACCCTCCCCGAACCCGTACCCTAAGCCGTACCCTAAGCCTAACCCTAAGCCTAACCCTAACCCTAGGCTACCTTTGACTGCTTCTGCCTCCAATAGATTTCCTAAGCACTAGTGTTTTAAGGAACAGCTTAAAAAGAGAATCCTAATGTGATTTCTTTATAATGGGTGTGTTCCTTATCTTATCCTAGTGTCTAAACTCTTCTCCATGGCTGGACCCCCAAATAATATTCCTTTACGTGCTAAGGGGGAGCTAGAGAGTGGGATAGGTTTAATAACTACCCTAGCCCTAACGCGTACCCTAACCCTAACCCCTACCCTAACCCTAACACGTACCCTAATCCTAACCCGTACCCTAAACCGAGCCCTAACCCTAACACTAACCCTAACCCAAACCCTACGCCGTACACGAACACCTCCCCGAACCCATACCCCAAGCCGTACCCTAACCCTAACCCTAAGCCTAACCCTAACCCTAGGCTACCCTTGACTGCTTCTGCCTCCAATAGATTTCCTAAGCACTACTGTTTTAAGGAACAGCTTAAAAAGAGAATCCTAAAGTGATTTCTTTATAATGGGTGTGTTCCTTATCTTATCCTAGTGTCTAAACTCTTCTCCATGGATGGACCCCCAAATAATATTCCTTTACGTGCTAAGGGGTATCTAGAGAGTGGGATAGGTTTAATAACTACCCTAACCCTAACGCGTACCCTAACCCTAACCCCTACCCTAACCCTAACACGTACCCTAATCCTAACCCGTACCCTAAACCGAGCCCTAACCCTAACACTAACCCTAACACTAACCCTAACCCATACCCTACGCCGTACCCGAAACCCTCCCCGAACTCGTACCCTAAGCCGTACCCTAAGCCTAACCCTAAGCCTAACCCTAACCCTAGGCTACCCTTGACTGCTTCTGCCTCCAATAGATTTCCTAAGCACTAGTGTTTTAAGGAACAGCTTAAAAAGAGAATCCTAATGTGATTTCTTTATAATGGGTGTATTCCTTATCTTATCCTAGTGTCTAAACTTTTCTCCATGGCTGGACCCTCAAATAATATTCCTTTACGTGCTAAGGGGTATCTAGAGATTGGGATAGGTTTAATAACTACCCTAACCCTAACGCGTACCCTAACCCTAACCCCTACCCTAACCCTAACACGTACCCTAATCCTAACCCGTACCCTAAACCGAGCCCTAACCCTAACACTAACCCTAACCCTAACCCTAACCCATACCCTACGCCGTACCCGCACCCCTCCCTGAACCCGTACCCTAAGCCGTACCCTAAGCCTAACCCTAAGCCTAACCCTAACCCTAGGCTACCCTTGACTGCTTCTGCCTCCAATAGATTTCCTAAGCACTAGTGTTTTAACGAACAGCTTAAAAAGAGAATCCTAAAGTGATTTCTTTATAATGGGTGTGTTCCTTATCTTATCCTAGTGTCTAAACTCTTCTCCATGGCTGGACCCCCAAATAATATTCCTTTACGTGCTAAGGGGTATCTAGAGAGTGGGATAGGTTTAATAACTACCCTAACCCTAACGCGTACCCTAACCCTAACCCCTACCCTAACCCTAACACGTACCCTAATCCTAACCCGTACCCTAAACCGAGCCCTAACCCTAACACTAACCCTAACCCTAACCCATACCCTACGCCGTACCCGAAACCCTCCCCGAACCCGTACCCTAAGCCGTACCCTAAGCCTCACCCTAAGCCTAACCTTATCCTAGGCTACCCTTGACTGCTTCTGCCTCCAATAGATTTCCTAAGCACTAGTGTTTTAAGGAACAGCTTAAAAAGAGAATCCTAATGTGATTTCTTTATAATGGGTGTGTTCCTTATCTTATCCTAGTGTCTAAACTCTTCTCCATGGCTGCACCCCCAAATAATATTGCCTTACGTGCTAAGGGGTATCTAGAGAGTGGGATAGGTTTAATAACTACCCTAAACCTAATGCGTACTCTAACCCTAACCCCTACCCTAACACTAACACGTACCCTAATCCTAACCCGTACCCTAAACCGAGCCCTAACCCTAACACTAACACTAACCCTAACCCTAACCCATACCCTATGCCGTACCTGAACCCCTCCCCAAACCCGTACCCTAAGCCGTACCCTAAGCCTAACCCTAAGCCTAACACTAACCCTAGGCTACCCTTGACTGCTTCTGCCTCCAATAGATTTCCTAAGCACTAGTGTTTTAAGCAACAGCTTAAAAAGAGAATCCTAATGTGATTTCTTTATAATGGGTGTGTTCCTTATCTTATCCTAGTGTCTAAATTCTTCTCCATGGCTGGAACCCCAAATAATATTCCTTTACGTGCTAAGGGGTATCTAGAGAGTGGGATAGGTTTACTAACTACCCTAACCCTAACGCGTACCCTAACCCTAACCCCTACCCTAACCCTAACACGTACCCTAATCCTAACCCGTACCCTAAACCGAGCCCTAACCCTAACAATAACCCTAACCCTAACCCTAACCCATACCCTACGCCGTACCCGAAACCCTCCCCGATCCCGTACCCTAAGCCGTACCCTAAGCCTAACCCTAAGCCTAACCCTAACCCTAGGTTACCCTTGACTGCTTCTGCCTCCAATAGATTTCCTAAGCACTAGTGTTTTAAGGAACAGCTTAAAAAGAGAATCCTAATGTGATTTCTTTATAATGGGTGTGTTCCTTATCTTATCCTAGTGTCTAAACTCTTCTCCATGGCTGGACCCTCAAATAATATTCCTTTACGTGCTAAGGGGTATCTAGAGAGTGGGATAGGTTTAATAACTACCCTAACCCTAACGCGTACCCTAACCCTAACCCCTACCCTAACCCTAACACGTACCCTAATCCTAACCCGTACCCTAAACCGAGCCCTAACCCTAACACTAACCCTAACCCTAACCCTAACCCATACCCTACGCCGTACCCGCACCCCTCCCTGAACCCGTACCCTAAGCCGTACCCTAAGCCTAACCCTAAGCCTAACCCTAACCCTAGGCTACCCTTGACTTCTTCTGCCTCCAATAGATTTCCTAAGCACTAGTGTTTTAACGAACAGCTTAAAAAGAGAATCCTAAAGTGATTTCTTTATAATGGGTGTGTTCCTTATCTTATCCTAGTGTCTAAACTCTTCTCCATGGCTGGACCCCCAAATAATATTCCTTTACGTGCTAAGGGGTATCTAGAGAGTGGGATAGGTTTAATAACTACCCTAACCCTAACGCGTACCCTAACCCTAACCCCTACCCTAACCCTAACACGTACCCTAATCCTAACCCGTACCCTAAACCGAGCCCTAACCCTAACACTAACCCTAACCCTAACCCATACCCTACGCCGTACCCGAAACCCTCCCCGAACCCGTACCCTAAGCCGTACCCTAAGCCTCACCCTAAGCCTAACCTTATCCTAGGCTACCCTTGACTGCTTCTGCCTCCAATAGATTTCCTAAGCACTAGTGTTTTAAGGAACAGCTTAAAAAGAGAATCCTAATGTGATTTCTTTATAATGGGTGTGTTCCTTATCTTATCCTAGTGTCTAAACTCTTCTCCATGGCTGGACCCCCAAATAATATTCCTTTACGTGCTAAGGGGTATCTAGAGAGTGGGATAGGTTTAATAACTACCCTAACCCTAACGCGTACCCTAACCCTAACCCCTACCCTAACCCTAACACGTACCCTAATCCTAACCCGTACCCTAAACCGAGCCCTAACCCTAACAATAACCCTAACCCTAACCCTAACCCATACCCTACGCCGTACCCGAAACCCTCCCCGAACCCGTACCCTAAGCCGTACCCTAAGCCTAACCCTAAGCCTAACCCTAACCCTAGGTTACCCTTGACTGCTTCTGCCTCCAATAGATTTCCTAAGCACTAGTGTTTTAAGGAACAGCTTAAAAAGAGAATCCTAATGTGATTTCTTTATAATGGGTGTGTTCCTTATCTTATCCTAGTGTCTAAACTCTTCTCCATGGCTGGACCCTCAAATAATATTCCTTTACGTGCTAAGGGGTATCTAGAGAGTGGGATAGGTTTAATAACTACCCTAACCCTAACGCGTACCCTAACCCTAACCCCTACCCTAACCCTAACACGTACCCTAATACTAACCTGTACCCTAAACCGAGCCCTAACCCTAACACTAACCCTAACCCTAACCCATACCCTACGCCGTACCCGCACCCCTCCCCGAACCCGTACCCTAAGCCGTACCCTAAGCCTAACCCTAAGCCTAACCCTAACCCTAGGCTACCCTTGACTGCTTCTGCCTCCAATAGATTTCCTAAGCACTAGTGTTTTAAGGAACAGCTTAAAAAGAGAATCCTAATGTGATTTCTTTATAATGGGTGTGTTCCTTATCTTATCCTAGTGTCTAAACTCTTCTCCATGGCTGGACCCCCAAATAATATTCCTTTACGTGCTAAGGGGTATCTAGAGAGTGGGATAGGTTTAATAACTACCCTAACCCTAACGCATACCCTAACCCTAAACCCTACCCTAACCCTAACACGTACCCTAATCCTAACCCGTACCCTAAACCGAGCCCTAACCCTAACACTAACCCTAACCCTAACCCTAACCCATACCCTACGCCGTACCCGAACCCCTCCCCGAACCCATTCCCCAAGCCGTACCCTAAACCTAACCCTAAGCCTAACCCTAACCCTAGGCTACCCTTGACTGCTTCTGCCTCCAATAGATTTCCTAAGCACTAGTGTTTTAAGGAACAGCTTAAAAAGAGAATCCTAATGTGATTTCTTTATAATGGGTGTGTTCCTTATCTTATCCTAGTGTCTAAACTCTTCTCCATGGCTGGACCCCCAAATAATATTCCTTTACGTGCTAAGGGGTATCTAAAGAGTGGGATAGGTTTAATAACTACCCTAACCCTAACGCGTACCCTAACCCTAACCCCTACCCTAACCCTAACACGTACCCTAATCCTAACCCGTACCCTAAACCGAGCCCTAACCCTAACACTAACCCTAACCCTAACCCTAACCCATACCCTACGCCGTACCCGAAACCCTCCCCGAACCCGTACCCTAAGCCGTACCCTAAGCCTAACCCTAAGCCTAACCCTAACCCTAGGCTACCTTTGACTGCTTCTGCCTCCAATAGATTTCCTAAGCACTAGTGTTTTAAGGAACAGCTTAAAAAGAGAATCCTAATGTGATTTCTTTATAATGGGTGTGTTCCTTATCTTATCCTAGTGTCTAAACTCTTCTCCATGGCTGGACCCCCAAATAATATTCCTTTACGTGCTAAGGGGGAGCTAGAGAGTGGGATAGGTTTACTAACTACCCTAGCCCTAACGCGTAACCTAACCCTAACCCCTACCCTAAACCTAACACGTTCCCTAATCCTAACCCGTACCCTAAACCGAGCCCTAACCCTAACACTAACCCTAACCCAAACCCTACGCCGTACACGAACACCTCCCCGAACCCATACCCCAAGCCGTACCCTAACCCTAACCCTAAGCCTAACCCTAACCCTAGGCTACCCTTGACTGCTTCTGCCTCCAATAGATTTCCTAAGCACTACTGTTTTAAGGAACAGCTTAAAAAGAGAATCCTAAAGTGATTTCTTTATAATGGGTGTGTTCCTTATCTTATCCTAGTGTCTAAACTCTTCTCCATGGCTGGACCCCCAAATAATATTCCTTTACGTGCTAAGGGGTATCTAGAGAGTGGGATAGGTTTAATAACTACCCTAACCCTAACGCGTACCCTAACCCTAACCCCTACCCTAACCCTAACACGTACCCTAATCCTAACCCGTACCCTAAACCGAGCCCTAACCCTAACACTAACCCTAACACTAACCCTAACCCATACCCTACGCCGTACCCGAAACCCTCCCCGAACTCGTACCCTAAGCCGTACCCTAAGCCTAACCCTAAGCCTAACCCTAACCCTAGGCTACCCTTGACTGCTTCTGCCTCCAATAGATTTCCTAAGCACTAGTGTTTTAAGGAACAGCTTAAAAAGAGAATCCTAATGTGATTTCTTTATAATGGGTGTATTCCTTATCTTATCCTAGTGTCTAAACTTTTCTCCATGGCTGGACCCTCAAATAATATTCCTTTACGTGCTAAGGGGTATCTAGAGATTGGGATAGGTTTAATAACTACCCTAACCCTAACGCGTACCCTAACCCTAACCCCTACCCTAACCCTAACACGTACCCTAATCCTAACCCGTACCCTAAACCGAGCCCTAACCCTAACACTAACCCTAACCCTAACCCTAACCCATACCCTACGCCGTACCCGCACCCCTCCCTGAACCCGTACCCTAAGCCGTACCCTAAGCCTAACCCTAAGCCTAACCCTAACCCTAGGCTACCCTTGACTGCTTCTGCCTCCAATAGATTTCCTAAGCACTAGTGTTTTAACGAACAGCTTAAAAAGAGAATCCTAAAGTGATTTCTTTATAATGGGTGTGTTCCTTATCTTATCCTAGTGTCTAAACTCTTCTCCATGGCTGGACCCCCAAATAATATTCCTTTACGTGCTAAGGGGTATCTAGAGAGTGGGATAGGTTTAATAACTACCCTAACCCTAACGCGTACCCTAACCCTAACCCCTACCCTAACCCTAACACGTACCCTAATCCTAACCCGTACCCTAAACCGAGCCCTAACCCTAACACTAACCCTAACCCTAACCCATACCCTACGCCGTACCCGAAACCCTCCCCGAACCCGTACCCTAAGCCGTACCCTAAGCCTCACCCTAAGCCTAACCTTATCCTAGGCTACCCTTGACTGCTTCTGCCTCCAATAGATTTCCTAAGCACTAGTGTTTTAAGGAACAGCTTAAAAAGAGAATCCTAATGTGATTTCTTTATAATGGGTGTGTTCCTTATCTTATCCTAGTGTCTAAACTCTTCTCCATGGCTGCACCCCCAAATAATATTGCCTTACGTGCTAAGGGGTATCTAGAGAGTGGGATAGGTTTAATAACTACCCTAAACCTAATGCGTACTCTAACCCTAACCCCTACCCTAACACTAACACGTACCCTAATCCTAACCCGTACCCTAAACCGAGCCCTAACCCTAACACTAACACTAACCCTAACACTAACCCATACCCTATGCCGTACCTGAACCCCTCCCCAAACCCGTACCCTAAGCCGTACCCTAAGCCTAACCCTAAGCCTAACACTAACCCTAGGCTACCCTTGACTGCTTCTGCCTCCAATAGATTTCCTAAGCACTAGTGTTTTAAGCAACAGCTTAAAAAGAGAATCCTAATGTGATTTCTTTATAATGGGTGTGTTCCTTATCTTATCCTAGTGTCTAAATTCTTCTCCATGGCTGGAACCCCAAATAATATTCCTTTACGTGCTAAGGGGTATCTAGAGAGTGGGATAGGTTTACTAACTACCCTAACCCTAACGCGTACCCTAACCCTAACCCCTACCCTAACCCTAACACGTACCCTAATCCTAACCCGTACCCTAAACCGAGCCCTAACCCTAACAATAACCCTAACCCTAACCCTAACCCATACCCTACGCCGTACCCGAAACCCTCCCCGATCCCGTACCCTAAGCCGTACCCTAAGCCTAACCCTAAGCCTAACCCTAACCCTAGGTTACCCTTGACTGCTTCTGCCTCCAATAGATTTCCTAAGCACTAGTGTTTTAAGGAACAGCTTAAAAAGAGAATCCTAATGTGATTTCTTTATAATGGGTGTGTTCCTTATCTTATCCTAGTGTCTAAACTCTTCTCCATGGCTGGACCCTCAAATAATATTCCTTTACGTGCTAAGGGGTATCTAGAGAGTGGGATAGGTTTAATAACTACCCTAACCCTAACGCGTACCCTAACCCTAACCCCTACCCTAACCCTAACACGTACCCTAATCCTAACCCGTACCCTAAACCGAGCCCTAACCCTAACACTAACCCTAACCCTAACCCTAACCCATACCCTACGCCGTACCCGCACCCCTCCCTGAACCCGTACCCTAAGCCGTACCCTAAGCCTAACCCTAAGCCTAACCCTAACCCTAGGCTACCCTTGACTTCTTCTGCCTCCAGTAGATTTCCTAAGCACTAGTGTTTTAACGAACAGCTTAAAAAGAGAATCCTAAAGTGATTTCTTTATAATGGGTGTGTTCCTTATCTTATCCTAGTGTCTAAACTCTTCTCCATGGCTGGACCCCCAAATAATATTCCTTTACGTGCTAAGGGGTATCTAGAGAGTGGGATAGGTTTAATAACTACCCTAACCCTAACGCGTACCCTAACCCTAACCCCTACCCTAACCCTAACACGTACCCTAATCCTAACCCGTACCCTAAACCGAGCCCTAACCCTAACACTAACCCTAACCCTAACCCATACCCTACGCCGTACCCGAAACCCTCCCCGAACCCGTACCCTAAGCCGTACCCTAAGCCTCACCCTAAGCCTAACCTTATCCTAGGCTACCCTTGACTGCTTCTGCCTCCAATAGATTTCCTAAGCACTAGTGTTTTAAGGAACAGCTTAAAAAGAGAATCCTAATGTGATTTCTTTATAATGGGTGTGTTCCTTATCTTATCCTAGTGTCTAAACTCTTCTCCATGGCTGGACCCCCAAATAATATTCCTTTACGTGCTAAGGGGTATCTAGAGAGTGGGATAGGTTTACTAACTACCCTAACCCTAACGCGTACCCTAACCCTAACCCCTACCCTAACCCTAACACGTACCCTAATCCTAACCCGTACCCTAAACCGAGCCCTAACCCTAACACTAACCCTAACCCTAACCCTAACCCATACCCTACGCCGTACCCGCACCCCTCCCCGAACCCGTACCCTAAGCCGTACCCTAAGCCTAACCCTAAGCCTAACCCTAACCCTAGGCTACCCTTGACTGCTTCTGCCTCCAATTGATTTCCTAAGCAGTAGTGTTTTAAGGAACAGCTTAAAAAGAGAATCCTAAAGTGATTTCTTTATAATGGGTGTGTTCCTTATCTTATCCTAGTGTCTAAACTCTTCTCCATGGCTGGACCCCCAAATAATATTCCTTTACGTGCTAAGGGGGAGCTAGAGAGTGGGATAGGTTTACTAACTACCCTAGCCCTAACGCGTAACCTAACCCTAACCCCTACCCTAACCCTAACACGTACCCTAATCCTAACCCGTACCCTAAACCGAGCCCTAACCCTAACACTAACCCAAAACCTAACCCTAACCCATACCCTACGCCGTACACGAACACCTCCCCGAACCCACACCCCAAGCCGTACCCTAAACCTAACCCTAAGCCTAACCCTAACACTAGGCTACCCTTGACTGCTTCTGCCTCCAATAGATTTCCTAAGCACTAGTGTTTTAAGGAACAGCTTAAAAAGAGAATCCTAATGTGATTTCTTTATAATGGGTGTGTTCCTTATCTTATCCTAGTGTCTAAACTCTTCTCCATGGCTGCACCCCCAAATAATATTGTCTTACGTGCTAAGGGGTATCTAGAGAGTGGGATAGGTTTAATAACTACCCTAACCCTAATGCGTACTCTAACCCTAACCCCTACCCTAACACTAACACGTACCCTAATCCTAACCCGTACCCTAAACCGAGCCCTAACCCTAACACTAACACTAACCCTAACCCTAACCCATACCCTACGCCGTACCTGAACCCCTCCCCAAACCCGTACCCTAAGCCGTACCCTAAGCCTAACCCTAAGCCTAACACTAACCCTAGGCTACCCTTGACTGCTTCTGCCTCCAATAGATTTCCTAAGCACTAGTGTTTTAAGCAACAGCTTAAAAAGAGAATCCTAATGTGATTTCTTTATAATGGGTGTGTTCCTTATCTTATCCTAGTGTCTAAATTCTTCTCCATTGCTGGAACCCCAAATAATATTCCTTTACGTGCTAAGGGGTATCTAGAGAGTGGGATAGGTTTACTAACTACCCTAACCCTAACGCGTACCCTAACCCTAACCCCTACCCTAAACCTAACACGTACCCTAATCCTAACCGTACCCTAAACCGAGCCCTAACCCTAACACTAACCCTAACCCTAACCCTAACCCATACCCTACGCCGTACCCGCACCCCTCCCCGAACCCGTACCCTAAGCCGTACCCTAAGCCTAACCCTAAGCCTAACCCTAACCCTAGGCTACCCTTGACTGCTTCTGCCTCCAATAGATTTCCTAAGCACTACTGTTTTAAGGAACAGCTTAAAAAGAGAATCCTAATGTGATTTCTTTATAATGGGTGTGTTCCTTATCTTATCCTAGTGTCTAAACTCTTCTCCATGGCTGCACCCCCAAATAATATTCCCTTACGTGCTAAGGGGTATCTAGAGAGTGGGATAGGTTTAATAACTACCCTAACCCTAACGCGTACCCTAACCGTAACCCCTACCCTAACCCTAACACGTACCCTAATCCTAACCTGTACCCTAAACCGAGCCCTAAACCTAACACTAACCCTAACCCTAACCCTAACCCATACCCTACGCCGTACCCGAAACCCTCCCCGAACCCGTACCCTAAGCCGTACCCTAAGCCTAACCCTAAGCCTAACCCTAACCCTAGGCTACCCTTGACTGCTTCTGCCTCCAATAGATTTCCTAAGCACTAGTGTTTTAAGGAACAGCTTAAAAAGAGAATCCTAATGTGATTTCTTTATAATGGGTGTGTTCCTTATCTTATCCTAGTGTCTAAACTCTTCTCCATGGCTGGACCCTCAAATAATATTCCTTTACGTGCTAAGGGGTATCTAGAGAGTGGGATAGGTTTAATAACTACCCTAACCCTAACGCGTACCCTAACCCTAACCCCTACCCTAACCCTAACACGTACCCTAATACTAACCTGTACCCTAAACCGAGCCCTAACCCTAACACTAACCCTAACCCTAACCCTAACCCATACCCTACGCCGTACCCGCACCCCTCCCCGAACCCGTACCCTAAGCCGTACCCTAAGCCTAACCCTAAGCCTAACCCTAACCCTAGGCTACCCTTGACTGCTTCTGCCTCCAATAGATTTCCTAAGCACTAGTGTTTTAAGCAACAGCTTAAAAAGAGAATCCTAATGTGATTTCTTTATAATGGGTGTGTTCCTTATCTTATCCTAGTGTCTAAATTCTTCTCCATGGCTGGAACCCCAAATAATATTCCTTTACGTGCTAAGGGGTATCTAGAGAGTGGGATAGGTTTACTAACTACCCTAACCCTAACGCGTACCCTAACCCTAACCGCTACCCTAAACCTAACACGTACCCTAATCCTAACCGTACCCTAAACCGAGCCCTAACCCTAACACTAACCCTAACCCTAACCCTAACCCATACCCTACGCCGTACCCGAAACCCTCCCCGAACCCGTACCCTAAGCCGTACCCTAAGCCTAACCCTAAGCCTAACCCTAACCCTAGGCTACCCTTGACTGCTTCTGCCTCCAATAGATTTCCTAAGCACTAGTGTTTTAAGGAACAGCTTAAAAAGAGAATCCTAATGTGATTTCTTTATAATGGGTGTGTTCCTTATCTTATCCTAGTGTCTAAACTCTTCTCCATGGCTGGACCCCCAAATAATATTCCTTTACGTGCTAAGGGGTATCTAGAGAGTGGGATAGGTTTAATAACTACCCTAACCCTAACGCGTACCCTAACCCTAACCCCTACCCTAACCCTAACACGTACCCTAATCCTAACCCGTACCCTAAACCGAGCCCTAACCCTAACACTAACCCTAACCCTAACCCTAACCCATACCCTACGCCGTACCCGCACCCCTCCCCGAACCCGTACCCTAAGCCGTACCCTAAGCCTAACCCTAAGCCTAACCCTAACCCTAGGCTACCCTTGACTGCTTCTGCCTCCAATAGATTTCCTAAGCACTAGTGTTTTAAGGAACAGCTTAAAAAGGGAATCCTAATGTGATTTCTTTATAATGGGTGTGTTCCTTATCTTATCCTAGTGTCTAAACTCTTCTCCATGGCTGGACCCCCAAATAATATTCCTTTACGTGCTAAGGGGTATCTAGAGAGTGGGATAGGTTTAATAACTACCCTAACCATAACGCATACCCTAACCCTAACCCCTACCCTAACCCTAACACGTACCCTAATCCTAACCCGTACCCTAAACCGAGCCCTAACCCTAACACTAACCCTAACCCTAACCCTAACCCATACCCTACGCCGTACCCGAACCCCTCCCCGAACCCATTCCCCAAGCCGTACCCTAAACCTAACCCTAAGCCTAACCCTAACCCTAGGCTACCCTTGACTGCTTCTGCCTCCAATAGATTTCCTAAGCACTAGTGTTTTAAGGAACAGCTTAAAAAGAGAATCCTAATGTGATTTCTTTATAATGGGTGTGTTCCTTATCTTATCCTAGTGTCTAAACTCTTCTCCATGGCTGCACCCCCAAATAATATTGCCTTACGTGCTAAGGGGTATCTAGAGAGTGGGATAGGTTTAATAACTACCCTAAACCTAATGCGTACTCTAACCCTAACCCCTACCCTAACACTAACACGTACCCTAATCCTAACCCGTACCCTAAACCGAGCCCTAACCCTAACACTAACCCTAACCCTAACCCTAACCCATACCCTACGCCGTACCCGCACCCCTCCCCGAACCCGTACCCTAAGCCGTACCCTAAGCCTAACCCTAAGCCTAACACTAACCCTAGGCTACCCTTGACTGCTTCTGCCTCCAATAGATTTCCTAAGCACTAGTGTTTTAAGCAACAGCTTAAAAAGAGAATCCTAATGTGATTTCTTTATAATGGGTGTGTTCCTTATCTTATCCTAGTGTCTAAATTCTTCTCCATTGCTGGAACCCCAAATAATATTCCTTTACGTGCTAAGGGGTATCTAGAGAGTGGGATAGGTTTACTAACTACCCTAACCCTAACGCGTACCCTAACCCTAACCCCTACCCTAAACCTAACACGTACCCTAATCCTAACCGTACCCTAAACCGAGCCCTAACCCTAACACTAACCCTAACCCTAACCCTAACCCATACCCTACGCCGTACCCGAAACCCTCCCCGAACCCGTACCCTAAGCCGTACCCTAAGCCTAACCCTAAGCCTAACCCTAACCCTACGCTACCCTTGACTGCTTCTGCCTCCAATAGATTTCCTAAGCACTAGTGTTTTAAGGAACAGCTTAAAAAGAGAATCCTAATGTGATTTCTTTATAATGGGTGTGTTCCTTATCTTATCCTAGTGTCTAAACTCTTCTCCATGGCTGGACCCTCAAATAATATTCCTTTACGTGCTAAGGGGTATCTAGAGAGTGGGATAGGTTTAATAACTACCCTAACCCTAACGCGTACCCTAACCCTAACCCCTACCCTAACCCTAACACGTACCCTAATCCTAACCCGTACCCTAAACCGAGCCCTAACCCTAACACTAACCCTAACCCTAACCCATACCCTACGCCGTACCCGCACCCCTCCCCGAACCCGTACCCTAAGCCGTACCCTAAGCCTAACCCTAAGCCTAACCCTAACCCTAGGCTACCCTTGACTGCTTCTGCCTCCAATAGATTTCCTAAGCACTAGTGTTTTAAGGAACAGCTTAAAAAGAGAATCCTAATGTGATTTCTTTATAATGGGTGTGTTCCTTACCTTATCCTAGTGTCTAAACTCTTCTCCATGGCTGCACCCCCAAATAATATTCCCTTACGTGCTAAGGGGTATCTAGAGAGTGGGATAGGTTTAATAACTACCCTAACCCTAACGCGTACCCTAACCCTAACCCCTACCCTAACCCTAACACGTACCCTAATACTAACCTGTACCCTAAACCGAGCCCTAACCCTAACACTAACCCTAACCCTAACCCTAACCCATACCCTACGCCGTACCCGCACCCCTCCCCGAACCCGTACCCTAAGCCATACCCTAAACCTAACCCTAAGCCTAACCCTA
The DNA here is from genome assembly GCF_965194805.1 of Balaenoptera borealis. Taxonomy (NCBI): domain Eukaryota; kingdom Metazoa; phylum Chordata; class Mammalia; order Artiodactyla; family Balaenopteridae; genus Balaenoptera; species Balaenoptera borealis. Next base: position 627,217 of record NW_028123906.1, on the reverse strand, counting down.
ACCCTAGGCTACCCTTGACTGCTTCTGCCTCCAATTGATTTCCTAAGCAGTAGTGTTTTAAGGAACAGCTTAAAAAGAGAATCCTAATGTGATTTCTTTATAATGGGTGTGTTCCTTATCTTATCCTAGTGTCTAAACACTTCTCCATGGCTGGACCCCCAAATAATATTCCTTTACGTGCTAAGGGGGAGCTAGAGAGTGGGATAGGTTTACTAACTACCCTAGCCCTAACGCGTAACCTAACCCTAACCCCTACCCTAACCCTAACACGTACCCTAATCCTAACCCGTACCCTAAACCGAGCCCTAACCCTAACACTAACCCAAACCCTAACCCTAACCCATACCCTACGCCGTACACGAACACCTCCCCGAACCCATACCCCAAGCCGTACCCTAACCCTAACCCTAAGCCTAACCCTTACCCTAGGCTACCCTTGACTGCTTCTGCCTCCAATAGATTTCCTAAGCCCTAGTGTTTTAAGGAACAGCTTAAAAAGAGAATCCTAATGTGATTTCTTTATAATGGGTGTGTTCCTTATCTTATCCTAGTGTCTAAACTCTTCTCCATGGCTGGACCCCCAAATAATATTCCTTTACGTGCGAAGGGGTATCTAGAGAGTGGGATAAGTTTACTAACTACCCTATCCCTAACGCGTACCCTAACCCTAACCCCTACCCTAAATCTAACACGTACCCTAATCCTAACCGTACCCTAAACCGAGCCCTAACCCTAACACTAACCCTAACCCTAACCCTAACCCATACCCTACGCCGTAACCGAAACCCTCCCCGAACCCGTACCCTAAGCCGTACCCTAAGCCTAACCCTAAGCCTAACCCTAACCCTAGGCTACCCTTGACTGCTTCTGCCTCCAATTGATTTCCTAAGCACTAGTGTTTTAAGGAACAGCTGAAAAAGAGAATCCTAATGTGATTTCTTTATAATGGGTGTGTTCCTTATCTTATCCTAGTGTCAAAACTCTTCTCCATGGCTGGACCCCCAAATAATATTCCTTTACGTGCTAAGGGGTATCTAGAGAGTGGGATAGGTTTAATAACTACCCTAAACCTAACGCGTAACCTAACCCTAACCCCTACCCTAACCCTAACACGTACCCTAATCCTAACCCGTACCCTAAACCGAGCCCTAACCCTAACACTAACCCTAACCCTAACCCTAACCCATACCCTACGCCGTACCCGAAACCCTCCCCGAACCCGTACCCTAAGCCGTACCCTAAGCCTAACCCTAAGCCTAACCCTAACCCTAGGCTACCCTTGACTGCTTCTGCCTCCAATAGATTTCCTAAGCACTAGTGTTTTAAGGAACAGCTTAAAAAGAGAATCCTAATGTGATTTCTTTATAATGGGTGTGTTCCTTATCTTATCCTAGTGTCTAAACTCTTCTCCATGGCTGGACCCCCAAATAATATTCCTTTACGTGCTAAGGGGTATCTAGAGAGTGGGATAGGTTTAATAACTACCCTAAACCTAACGCATACCCTAACCCTAACCCCTACCCTAACCCTAACCCGTACCCTAAACCGAGCCATAACCCTAACACTAACCCTAACCCTAACCCTAACCCATACCCTACGCCGTACCCGAAACCCTCCCCGAACCCGTACCCTAAGCCGTACCCTAAGCCTAACCCTAAGCCTAACCCTAACCCTAGGCTACCCTTGACTGCTTCTGCCTCCAATAGATTTCCTAAGCACTAGTGTTTTAAGGAACAGCTTAAAAAGAGAATCCTAATGTGATTTCTTTATAATGGGTGTGTTCCTTATCTTATCCTAGTGTCTAAACTCTTCTCGATGGCTGGACCCCCAAATAATATTCCTTTACGTGCTAAGGGGTATCTAGAGAGTGGGATAGGTTTAATAACTACCCTAACCCTAACGCGTACCCTAACCCTAACCGCTACCCTAAACCTAACACGTACCCTAATCCTAACCGTACCCTAAACCGAGCCCTAACCCTAACACTAACCCTAACCCTAACCCTAACCCATACCCTACGCCGTACCCGAAACCCTCCCCGAACCCGTACCCTAAGCCGTACCCTAAGCCTAACCCTAAGCCTAACCCTAACCCTAGGCTACCCTTGACTGCTTCTGCCTCCAATAGATTTCCTAAGCACTAGTGTTTTAAGGAACAGCTTAAAAAGAGAATCCTAATGTGATTTCTTTATAATGGCTGTGTTCCTTATCTTATCCTAGTGTCTAAACTCTTCTCCATGGCTGGACCCCCAAATACTATTCCTTTACGTGCTAAGGGGTATCTAGAGAGTGGGATAGGTTTAATAACTACCCTAACCCTAACGCGTACCCTAACCCTAACCCCTACCCTAACCCTAACACGTACCCTAATCCTAACCCGTACCCTAAACCGAGCCCTAACCCTAACACTAACCCTAACCCTAACCCTAACCCATACCCTACGCCGTACCCGCACCCCTCCCCGAACCCGTACCCTAAGCCGTACCCTAAGCCTAACCCTAAGCCTAACCGTAACCCTAGGCTACCCTTGACTGCTTCTGCCTCCAATAGATTTCCTAAGCACTAGTGTTTCAAGGAACAGCTTAAAAAGGGAATCCTAATGTGATTTCTTTATAATGGGTGTGTTCCTTATCTTATCCTAGTGTCTAAACTCTTCTCCATGGCTGGACCCCCAAATAATATTCCTTTACGTGCTAAGGGGTATCTAGAGAGTGGGATAGGTTTAATAACTACCCTAACCATAACGCATACCCTAACCCTAACCCCTACCCTAACCCTAACACGTACCCTAATCCTAACCCGTACCCTAAACCGAGCCCTAACCCTAACACTAACCCTAACCCTAACCCTAACCCATACCCTACGCCGTACCCGAACCCCTCCCCGAACCCATTCCCCAAGCCGTACCCTAAACCTAACCCTAAGCCTAACCCTAACCCTAGGCTACCCTTGACTGCTTCTGCCTCCAATAGATTTCCTAAGCACTAGTGTTTTAAGGAACAGCTTAAAAAGAGAATCCTAATGTGATTTCTTTATAATGGGTGTGTTCCTTATCTTATCCTAGTGTCTAAACTCTTCTCCATGGCTGCACCTCCAAATAATATTGCCTTACGTGCTAAGGGGTATCTAGAGAGTGGGATAGGTTTAATAACTACCCTAAACCTAATGCGTACTCTAACCCTAACCCCTACCCTAACACTAACACGTACCCTAATCCTAACCCGTACCCTAAACCGAGCCCTAACCCTAACACTAACACTAACCCTAACCCTAACCCATACCCTACGCCGTACCTGAACCCCTCCCCAAACCCGTACCCTAAGCCGTACCCTAAGCCTAACCCTAAGCCTAACACTTACCATAGGCAACCCTTGACTGCTTCTGCCTCCAATAGATTTCCTAAGCACTAGTGTTTTAAGCAACAGCTTAAAAAGAGAATCCTAATGTGATTTCTTTATAATGGGTGTGTTCCTTATCTTATCCTAGTGTCTAAATTCTTCTCCATGGCTGGAACCCCAAATAATATTCCTTTACGTGCTAAGGGGTATCTAGAGAGTGGGATAGGTTTACTAACTACCCTAACCCTAACGCGTACCCTAACCCTAACCCCTACCCTAACCCTAACACGTACCCTAATCCTAACCCGTACCCTAAACCGAGCCCTAACCCTAACGCTAACCCTAACCCTAACCCTAACCCATACCCTATGCCGTACCCGAACCCCTCCCCGAACCCATTCCCCAAGCCGTACCCTAAACCTAACCCTAAGCCTAACCCTAACCCTAGGCTACCCTTGACTGCTTCTGCCTCCAATAGATTTCCTAAGCACTAGTGTTTTAAGGAACAGCTTAAAAAGAGAATCCTAATGTGATTTCTTTATAATGGGTGTGTTCCTTATCTTATCCTAGTGTCTAAATTCTTCTCCATGGCTGGAACCCCAAATAATATTCCTTTACGTGCTAAGGGGTATCTAGAGAGTGGGATAGGTTTACTAACTACCCTAACCCTAACGCGTACCCTAACCCTAACCCCTACCCTAAACCTAACACGTACCCTAATCCTAACCGTACCCTAAACCGAGCCCTAACCCTAACACTAACCCTAACCCTAACCCTAACCCATACCCTACGCCGTACCCGAAACCCTCCCCGAACCCGTACCCTAAGCCGTACCCTAAGCCTAACCCTAAGCCTAACCCTAACCCTAGGCTACCCTTGACTGCTTCTGCCTCCAAGAGATTTCCTAAGCACTAGTGTTTTAAGGAACAGCTTAAAAAGAGAATCCTAATGTGATTTCTTTATAATGGGTGTGTTCCTTATCTTATCCTAGTGTCTAAACTCTTCTCCATGGCTGGACCCCCAAATAATATTCCTTTACGTGCTAAGGGGTATCTAGAGAGTGGGATAGGTTTAATAACTACCCTAACCATAACGCATACCCTAACCCTAACCCCTACCCTAACCCTAACACGTACCCTAATCCTAAACCGAGCCCTAACCCTAACACTAACCCTAACCCTAACCCTAACCCATACCCTACGCCATACCCGAACCCCTCCCCGAACCCATTCCCCAAGCCGTACCCTAAACCTAACCCTAAGCCTAACCCTAACCCTAGGCTACCCTTGACTGCTTCTGCGTCCAATAGATTTCCTAAGCACTAGTGTTTTAAGGAACAGCTTAAAAAGAGAATCCTAATGTGATTTCTTTATAATGGGTGTGTTCCTTATCTTATCCTAGTGTCTAAACTCTTCTCCATGGCTGCACCTCCAAATAATATTGCCTTACGTGCTAAGGGGTATCTAGAGAGTGGGATAGGTTTAATAACTACCCTAAACCTAATGCGTACTCTAACCCTAACCCCTACCCTAACACTAACACGTACCCTAATCCTAACCCGTACCCTAAACCGAGCCCTAACCCTAACACTAACACTAACCCTAACCCTAACCCATACCCTACGCCGTACCTGAACCCCTCCCCAAACCCGTACCCTAAGCCGTACCCTAAGCCTAACCCTAAGCCTAACACTTACCATAGGCAACCCTTGACTGCTTCTGCCTCCAATAGATTTCCTAAGCACTAGTGTTTTAAGCAACAGCTTAAAAAGAGAATCCTAATGTGATTTCTTTATAATGGGTGTGTTCCTTATCTTATCCTAGTGTCTAAATTCTTCTCCATGGCTGGAACCCCAAATAATATTCCTTTACGTGCTAAGGGGTATCTAGAGAGTGGGATAGGTTTACTAACTACCCTAACCCTAACGCGTACCCTAACCCTAACCCCTACCCTAACCCTAACACGTACCCTAATCCTAACCCGTACCCTAAACCGAGCCCTAACCCTAACGCTAACCCTAACCCTAACCCTAACCCATACCCTATGCCGTACCCGAACCCCTCCCCGAACCCATTCCCCAAGCCGTACCCTAAACCTAACCCTAAGCCTAACCCTAACCCTAGGCTACCCTTGACTGCTTCTGCCTCCAATAGATTTCCTAAGCACTAGTGTTTTAAGGAACAGCTTAAAAAGAGAATCCTAATGTGATTTCTTTATAATGGGTGTGTTCCTTATCTTATCCTAGTGTCTAAATTCTTCTCCATGGCTGGAACCCCAAATAATATTCCTTTACGTGCTAAGGGGTATCTAGAGAGTGGGATAGGTTTACTAACTACCCTAACCCTAACGCGTACCCTAACCCTAACCCCTACCCTAAACCTAACACGTACCCTAATCCTAACCGTACCCTAAACCGAGCCCTAACCCTAACACTAACCCTAACCCTAACCCTAACCCATACCCTACGCCGTACCCGAAACCCTCCCCGAACCCGTACCCTAAGCCGTACCCTAAGCCTAACCCTAAGCCTAACCCTAACCCTAGGCTACCCTTGACTGCTTCTGCCTCCAAGAGATTTCCTAAGCACTAGTGTTTTAAGGAACAGCTTAAAAAGAGAATCCTAATGTGATTTCTTTATAATGGGTGTGTTCCTTATCTTATCCTAGTGTCTAAACTCTTCTCCATGGCTGGACCCTCAAATAATATTCCTTTACGTGCTAAGGGGTATCTAGAGAGTGGGATAGGTTTAATAACTACCCTAACCCTAACGCGTACCCTAACCCTAACCCCTACCCTAACCCTAACACGTACCCTAATACTAACCTGTACCCTAAACCGAGCCCTAACCCTAACACTAACCCTAACCCTAACCCTAACCCATACCCTACGCCGTACCCGCACCCCTCCCCGAACCCGTACCCTAAGCCTAACCCTAACCCTAGGCTACCCTTGACTGCTTCTGCCTCCAATAGATTTCCTAAGCACTAGTGTTTTAAGGAACAGCTTAAAAAGAGAATCCTAATGTGATTTCTTTATAATGGGTGTGTTCCTTATCTTATCCTAGTGTCTAAATTCTTCTCCATGGCTGGAACCCCAAATAATATTCCTTTACGTGCTAAGGGGTATCTAGAGAGTGGGATAGGTTTACTAACTACCCTAACCCTAACGCGTACCCTAACCCTAACCGCTACCCTAAGCCTAACACGTACCCTAATCCTAACCGTACCCTAAACCGAGCCCTAACCCTAACACTAACCCTAACCCTAACCCTAACCCATACCCTACGCCGTACCCGAAACCCTCCCCGAACCCGTACCCTAAGCCGTACCCTAAGCCTAACCCTAAGCCTAACCCTAACCCTAGGCTACCCTTGACTGCTTCTGCCTCCAATAGATTTCCTAAGCACTAGTGTTTTAAGGAACAGCTTAAAAAGAGAATCCTAATGTGATTTCTTTATAATGGGTGTGTTCCTTATCTTATCCTAGTGTCTAAACTCTTCTCCATGGCTGGACCCCCAAATACTATTCCTTTACGTGCTAAGGGGTATCTAGAGAGTGGGATAGGTTTAATAACTACCCTAACCCTAACGCGTACCCTAACCCTAACCCCTACCCTAACCCTAACACGTACCCTAATCCTAACCCGTACCCTAAACCGAGCCCTAACCCTAACACTAACCCTAACCCTAACCCTAACCCATACCCTACGCCGTACCCGCACCCCTCCCCGAACCCGTACCCTAAGCCGTACCCTAAGCCTAACCCTAAGCCTAACCCTAACCCTAGGCTACCCTTGACTGCTTCTGCCTCCAATAGATTTCCTAAGCACTAGTGTTTTAAGGAACAGCTTAAAAAGGGAATCCTAATGTGATTTCTTTATAATGGGTGTGTTCCTTATCTTATCCTAGTGTCTAAACTCTTCTCCATGGCTGGACCCCCAAATAATATTCCTTTACGTGCTAAGGGGTATCTAGAGAGTGGGATAGGTTTAATAACTACCCTAACCATAACGCATACCCTAACCCTAACCCCTACCCTAACCCTAACACGTACCCTAATCCTAACCCGTACCCTAAACCGAGCCCTAACCCTAACACTAACCCTAACCCTAACCCTAACCCATACCCTACGCCGTACCCGAACCCCTCCCCGAACCCATTCCCCAAGCCGTACCCTAAACCTAACCCTAAGCCTAACCCTAACCCTAGGCTACCCTTGACTGCTTCTGCCTCCAATAGATTTCCTAAGCACTAGTGTTTTAAGGAACAGCTTAAAAAGAGAATCCTAATGTGATTTCTTTATAATGGGTGTGTTCCTTATCTTATCCTAGTGTCTAAACTCTTCTCCATGGCTGCACCCCCAAATAATATTGCCTTACGTGCTAAGGGGTATCTAGAGAGTGGGATAGGTTTAATAACTACCCTAAACCTAATGCGTACTCTAACCCTAACCCCTACCCTAACACTAACACGTACCCTAATCCTAACCCGTACCCTAAACCGAGCCCTAACCCTAACACTAACACTAACCCTAACCCTAACCCATACCCTACGCCGTACCTGAAACCCTCCCCAAACCCGTACCCTAAGCCGTACCCTAAGCCTAACCCTAAGCCTAACACTTACCATAGGCAACCCTTGACTGCTTCTGCCTCCAATAGATTTCCTAAGCACTAGTGTTTTAAGCAACAGCTTAAAAAGAGAATCCTAATGTGATTTCTTTATAATGGGTGTGTTCCTTATCTTATCCTAGTGTCTAAATTCTTCTCCATGGCTGGAACCCCAAATAATATTCCTTTACGTGCTAAGGGGTATCTAGAGAGTGGGATAGGTTTACTAACTACCCTAACCCTAACGCGTACCCTAACCCTAACCCCTACCCTAACCCTAACACGTACCCTAATCCTAACCCGTACCCTAAACCGAGCCCTAACCCTAACGCTAACCCTAACCCTAACCCTAACCCATACCCTATGCCGTACCCGAACCCCTCCCCGAACCCATTCCCCAAGCCGTACCCTAAACCTAACCCTAAGCCTAACCCTAACCCTAGGCTACCCTTGACTGCTTCTGCCTCCAATAGATTTCCTAAGCACTAGTGTTTTAAGGAACAGCTTAAAAAGAGAATCCTAATGTGATTTCTTTATAATGGGTGTGTTCCTTATCTTATCCTAGTGTCTAAATTCTTCTCCATGGCTGGAACCCCAAATAATATTCCTTTACGTGCTAAGGGGTATCTAGAGAGTGGGATAGGTTTACTAACTACCCTAACCCTAACGCGTACCCTAACCCTAACCCCTACCCTAAACCTAACACGTACCCTAATCCTAACCGTACCCTAAACCGAGCCCTAACCCTAACACTAACCCTAACCCTAACCCTAACCCATACCCTACGCCGTACCCGAAACCCTCCCCGAACCCGTACCCTAAGCCGTACCCTAAGCCTAACCCTAAGCCTAACCCTAACCCTAGGCTACCCTTGACTGCTTCTGCCTCCAAGAGATTTCCTAAGCACTAGTGTTTTAAGGAACAGCTTAAAAAGAGAATCCTAATGTGATTTCTTTATAATGGGTGTGTTCCTTATCTTATCCTAGTGTCTAAACTCTTCTCCATGGCTGGACCCTCAAATAATATTCCTTTACGTGCTAAGGGGTATCTAGAGAGTGGGATAGGTTTAATAACTACCCTAACCCTAACGCGTACCCTAACCCTAACCCCTACCCTAACCCTAACACGTACCCTAATACTAACCTGTACCCTAAACCGAGCCCTAACCCTAACACTAACCCTAACCCTAACCCTAACCCATACCCTACGCCGTACCCGCACCCCTCCCCGAACCCGTACCCTAAGCCTAACCCTAACCCTAGGCTACCCTTGACTGCTTCTGCCTCCAATAGATTTCCTAAGCACTAGTGTTTTAAGGAACAGCTTAAAAAGAGAATCCTAATGTGATTTCTTTATAATGGGTGTGTTCCTTATCTTATCCTAGTGTCTAAACTCTTCTCCATGGCTGGACCCCCAAATACTATTCCTTTACGTGCTAAGGGGTATCTAGAGAGTGGGATAGGTTTAATAACTACCCTAACCCTAACGCGTACCCTAACCCTAACCCCTACCCTAACCCTAACACGTACCCTAATCCTAACCCGTACCCTAAACCGAGCCCTAACCCTAACACTAACCCTAACCCTAACCCTAACCCATACCCTACGCCGTACCCGCACCCCTCCCCGAACCCGTACCCTAAGCCGTACCCTAAGCCTAACCCTAAGCCTAACCCTAACCCTAGGCTACCCTTGACTGCTTCTGCCTCCAATAGATTTCCTAAGCATTAGTGTTTTAAGGAACAGCTTAAAAAGGGAATCCTAATGTGATTTCTTTATAATGGGTGTGTTCCTTATCTTATCCTAGTGTCTAAACTCTTCTCCATGGCTGGACCCCCAAATAATATTCCTTTACGTGCTAAGGGGTATCTAGAGAGTGGGATAGGTTTAATAACTACCCTAACCATAACGCATACCCTAACCCTAACCCCTACCCTAACCCTAACACGTACCCTAATCCTAACCCGTACCCTAAACCGAGCCCTAACCCTAACACTAACCCTAACCCTAACCCTAACCCATACCCTACGCCGTACCCGAACCCCTCCCCGAACCCATTCCCCAAGCCGTACCCTAAACCTAACCCTAAGCCTAACCCTAACCCTAGGCTACCCTTGACTGCTTCTGCCTCCAATAGATTTCCTAAGCACTAGTGTTTTAAGGAACAGCTTAAAAAGAGAATCCTAATGTGATTTCTTTATAATGGGTGTGTTCCTTATCTTATCCTAGTGTCTAAACTCTTCTCCATGGCTGCACCCCCAAATAATATTGCCTTACGTGCTAAGGGGTATCTAGAGAGTGGGATAGGTTTAATAACTACCCTAAACCTAATGCGTACTCTAACCCTAACCCCTACCCTAACACTAACACGTACCCTAATCCTAACCCGTACCCTAAACCGAGCCCTAACCCTAACACTAACACTAACCCTAACCCTAACCCATACCCTACGCCGTACCTGAAACCCTCCCCAAACCCGTACCCTAAGCCGTACCCTAAGCCTAACCCTAAGCCTAACACTTACCATAGGCAACCCTTGACTGCTTCTGCCTCCAATAGATTTCCTAAGCACTAGTGTTTTAAGCAACAGCTTAAAAAGAGAATCCTAATGTGATTTCTTTATAATGGGTGTGTTCCTTATCTTATCCTAGTGTCTAAATTCTTCTCCATGGCTGGAACCCCAAATAATATTCCTTTACGTGCTAAGGGGTATCTAGAGAGTGGGATAGGTTTACTAACTACCCTAACCCTAACGCGTACCCTAACCCTAACCCCTACCCTAACCCTAACACGTACCCTAATCCTAACCCGTACCCTAAACCGAGCCCTAACCCTAACGCTAACCCTAACCCTAACCCTAACCCATACCCTACGCCGTACCCGAACCCCTCCCCGAACCCATTCCCCAAGCCGTACCCTAAACCTAACCCTAAGCCTAACCCTAACCCTAGGCTACCCTTGACTGCTTCTGCCTCCAATAGATTTCCTAAGCACTAGTGTTTTAAGGAACAGCTTAAAAAGAGAATCCTAATGTGATTTCTTTATAATGGGTGTGTTCCTTATCTTATCCTAGTGTCTAAATTCTTCTCCATGGCTGGAACCCCAAATAATATTCCTTTACGTGCTAAGGGGTATCTAGAGAGTGGGATAGGTTTACTAACTACCCTAACCCTAACGCGTACCCTAACCCTAACCCCTACCCTAAACCTAACACGTACCCTAATCCTAACCGTACCCTAAACCGAGCCCTAACCCTAACACTAACCCTAACCCTAACCCTAACCCATACCCTACGCCGTACCCGAAACCCTCCCCGAACCCGTACCCTAAGCCGTACCCTAAGCCTAACCCTAAGCCTAACCCTAACCCTAGGCTACCCTTGACTGCTTCTGCCTCCAATAGATTTCCTAAGCACTAGTGTTTTAAGGAACAGCTTAAAAAGAGAATCCTAATGTGATTTCTTTATAATGGGTGTGTTCCTTATCTTATCCTAGTGTCTAAACTCTTCTCCATGGCTGGACCCCCAAATAATATTCCTTTACGTGCTAAGGGGTATCTAGAGAGTGGGATAGGTTTAATAACTACCCTAACCCTAACGCGTACCCTAACCCTAACCCCTACCCTAACCCTAACACGTACCCTAATCCTAACCCGTACCCTAAACCGAGGCCTAACCCTAACACTAACCCTAACCCTAACCCTAACCCATACCCTACGCCGTACCCGAAACCCTCCCCGAACCCGTACCCTAAGCCGTACCCTAAGCCTAACCCTAAGCCTAACCCTAACCCTAGGCTACCCTTGACTGCTTCTGCCTCCAATAGATTTCCTAAGCACTAGTGTTTTAAGGAATAGCTTAAAAAGAGAATCCTAATGTGATTTCTTTATAATGGGTGTGTTCCTTATCTTATCCTAGTGTCTAAACTCTTCTCCATGGCTGGACCCTCAAATAATATTCCTTTACGTGCTAAGGGGTATCTAGAGAGTGGGATAGGTTTAATAACTACCCTAACCCTAACGCGTACCCTAACCCTAACCCCTACCCTAACCCTAACACGTACCCTAATACTAACCTGTACCCTAAACCGAGCCCTAACCCTAACACTAACCCTAACCCTAACCCTAACCCATACCCTACGCCGTACCCGCACCCCTCCCCGAACCCGTACCCTAAGCCGTACCCTAAGCCTAACCCTAAGCCTAACCCTAACCCTAGGCTACCCTTGACTGCTTCTGCCTCCAATAGATTTCCTAAGCACTAGTGTTTTAAGGAACAGCTTAAAAAGAGAATCCTAATGTGATTTCTTTATAATGGGTGTGTTCCTTATCTTATCCTAGTGTCTAAACTCTTCTCCATGGCTGGACCCCCAAATAATATTCCTTTACGTGCTAAGGGGTATCTAGAGAGTGGGATAGGTTTAATAACTACCCTAACCCTAACGTGTACCCTAACCCTAACCCCTACCCTAACCCTAACACGTACCCTAATCCTAACCCGTACCCTAAACCGAGCCCTAACCCTAACACTAACCCTAACCCTAACCCTAACCCATACCCTACGCCGTACCCGCACCCCTCCCCGAACCCGTACCCTAAGCCGTACCCTAAGCCTAACCCTAAGCCTAACCCTAACCCTAGGCTACCCTTGACTGCTTCTGCCTCCAATAGATTTCCTAAGCACTAGTGTTTTAAGGAACAGCTTAAAAAGGGAATCCTAATGTGATTTCTTTATAATGGGTGTGTTCCTTATCTTATCCTAGTGTCTAAACTCTTCTCCATGGCTGGACCCCCAAATAATATTCCTTTACGTGCTAAGGGGTATCTAGAGAGTGGGATAGGTTTAATAACTACCCTAACCATAACGCATACCCTAACCCTAACCCCTACCCTAACCCTAACACGTACCCTAATCCTAACCCGTACCCTAAACCGAGCCCTAACCCTAACACTAACCCTAACCCTAACCCTAACCCATACCCTACGCCGTACCCGAACCCCTCCCCGAACCCATTCCCCAAGCCGTACCCTAAACCTAACCCTAAGCCTAACCCTAACCCTAGGCTACCCTTGACTGCTTCTGCCTCCAATAGATTTCCTAAGCACTAGTGTTTTAAGGAACAGCTTAAAAAGAGAATCCTAATGTGATTTCTTTATAATGGGTGTGTTCCTTATCTTATCCTAGTGTCTAAACTCTTCTCCATGGCTGCACCCCCAAATAATATTGCCTTACGTGCTAAGGGGTATCTAGAGAGTGGGATAGGTTTAATAACTACCCTAAACCTAATGCGTACTCTAACCCTAACCCCTACCCTAACACTAACACGTACCCTAATCCTAACCCGTACCCTAAACCGAGCCCTAACCCTAACACTAACACTAACCCTAACCCTAACCCATACCCTACGCCGTACCTGAACCCCTCCCCAAACCCGTACCCTAAGCCGTACCCTAAGCCTAACCCTAAGCCTAACACTTACCATAGGCAACCCTTGACTGCTTCTGCCTCCAATAGATTTCCTAAGCACTAGTGTTTTAAGCAACAGCTTAAAAAGAGAATCCTAATGTGATTTCTTTATAATGGGTGTGTTCCTTATCTTATCCTAGTGTCTAAATTCTTCTCCATGGCTGGAACCCCAAATAATATTCCTTTACGTGCTAAGGGGTATCTAGAGAGTGGGATAGGTTTACTAACTACCCTAACCCTAACGCGTACCCTAACCCTAACCCCTACCCTAACCCTAACACGTACCCTAATCCTAACCCGTACCCTAAACCGAGCCCTAACCCTAACGCTAACCCTAACCCTAACCCTAACCCATACCCTACGCCGTACCCGAACCCCTCCCCGAACCCATTCCCCAAGCCGTACCCTAAACCTAACCCTAAGCCTAACCCTAACCCTAGGCTACCCTTGACTGCTTCTGCCTCCAATAGATTTCCTAAGCACTAGTGTTTTAAGGAACAGCTTAAAAAGAGAATCCTAATGTGATTTCTTTATAATGGGTGTGTTCCTTATCTTATCCTAGTGTCTAAACTCTTCTCCATGGCTGCACCCCCAAATAATATTGCCTTACCTGCTAAGGGGTATCTAGAGAGTGGGATAGGTTTAATAACTACCCTAAACCTAATGCGTACTCTAACCCTAACCCCTACCCTAACACTAACACGTACCCTAATCCTAACCCGTACCCTAAACCGAGCCCTAACCCTAACACTAACACTAACCCTAACCCTAACCCATACCCTACGCCGTACCTGAACCCCTCCCCAAACCCGTACCCTAAGCCGTACCCTAAGCCTAACCCTAAGCCTAACACTTACCATAGGCAACCCTTGACTGCTTCTGCCTCCAATAGATTTCCTAAGCACTAGTGTTTTAAGCAACAGCTTAAAAAGAGAATCCTAATGTGATTTCTTTATAATGGGTGTGTTCCTTATCTTATCCTAGTGTCTAAATTCTTCTCCATGGCTGGAACCCCAAATAATATTCCTTTACGTGCTAAGGGGTATCTAGAGAGTGGGATAGGTTTAATAACTACCCTAACCCTAACGCATACCCTAACCCTAACCCCTACCCTAACCCTAACACGTACCCTAATCCTAACCCGTACCCTAAACCGAGCCCTAACCCTAACGCTAACCCTAACCCTAACCCTAACCCATACCCTACGCCGTACCCGAAACCCTCCCCGAACCCATTCCCCAAGCCGTACCCTAAACCTAACCCTAAGCCTAACCCTAACCCTAGGCTACCCTTGACTGCTTCTGCCTCCAATAGATTTCCTAAGCACTAGTGTTTTAAGGAACAGCTTAAAAAGAGAATCCTAATGTGATTTCTTTATAATGGGTGTGTTCCTTATCTTATCCTAGTGTCTAAATTCTTCTCCATGGCTGGAACCCCAAATAATATTCCTTTACGTGCTAAGGGGTATCTAGAGAGTGGGATAGGTTTACTAACTACCCTAACCCTAACGCGTACCCTAACCCTAACCCCTACCCTAAACCTAACACGTACCCTAATCCTAACCGTACCCTAAACCGAGCCCTAACCCTAACACTAACCCTAACCCTAACCCTAACCCATACCCTACGCCGTACCCGAAACCCTCCCCGAACCCGTACCCTAAGCCGTACCCTAAGCCTAACCCTAAGCCTAACCCTAACCCTAGGCTACCCTTGACTGCTTCTGCCTCCAATAGATTTCCTAAGCACTAGTGTTTTAAGGAACAGCTTAAAAAGAGAATCCTAATGTGATTTCTTTATAATGGGTGTGTTCATTATCTTATCCTAGTGTCTAAACTCTTCTCCATGGCTGGACCCCCAAATAATATTCCTTTACGTGCTAAGGGGTATCTAAAGAGTGGGATAGGTTTAATAACTACCCTAACCCTAACGCGTACCCTAACCCTAACCCCTACCCTAACCCTAACACGTACCCTAATCCTAACCCGTACCCTAAACCGAGCCCTAACCCTAACACTAACCCTAACCCTAACCCTAACCCATACCCTACGCCGTACCCGAAACCCTCCCCGAACCCGTACCCTAAGCCGTACCCTAAGCCTAACCCTAAGCCTAACCCTAACCCTACGCTACCCTTGACTGCTTCTGCCTCCAATAGATTTCCTAAGCACTAGTGTTTTAAGGAACAGCTTAAAAAGAGAATCCTAATGTGATTTCTTTATAATGGGTGTGTTCCTTATCTTATCCTAGTGTCTAAACTCTTCTCCATGGCTGGACCCTCAAATAATATTCCTTTACGTGCTAAGGGGTATCTAGAGAGTGGGATAGGTTTAATAACTACCCTAACCCTAACGCGTACCCTAACCCTAACCCCTACCCTAACCCTAACACGTACCCTAATACTAACCTGTACCCTAAACCGAGCCCTAACCCTAACACTAACCCTAACCCTAACCCATACCCTACGCCGTACCCGCACCCCTCCCCGAACCCGTACCCTAAGCCGTACCCTAAGCCTAACCCTAAGCCTAACCCTAACCCTAGGCTACCCTTGACTGCTTCTGCCTCCAATAGATTTCCTAAGCACTAGTGTTTTAAGGAACAGCTTAAAAAGAGAATCCTAATGTGATTTCTTTATAATGGGTGTGTTCCTTATCTTATCCTAGTGTCTAAACTCTTCTCCATGGCTGGACCCTCAAATAATATTCCTTTACGTGCTAAGGGGTATCTAGAGAGTGGGATAGGTTTAATAACTACCCTAACCCTAACGCGTACCCTAACCCTAACCCCTACCCTAACCCTAACACGTACCCTAATACTAACCTGTACCCTAAACCGAGCCCTAACCCTAACACTAACCCTAACCCTAACCCTAACCCATACCCTACGCCGTACCCGCACCCCTCCCCGAACCCGTACCCTAAGCCGTACCCTAAGCCTAACCCTAAGCCTAACCCTAACCCTAGGCTACCCTTGACTGCTTCTGCCTCCAATAGATTTCCTAAGCACTAGTGTTTTAAGGAACAGCTTAAAAAGAGAATCCTAATGTGATTTCTTTATAATGGGTGTGTTCCTTATCTTATCCTAGTGTCTAAACTCTTCTCCATGGCTGGACCCTCAAATAATATTCCTTTACGTGCTAAGGGGTATCTAGAGAGTGGGATAGGTTTAATAACTACCCTAACCCTAACGCGTACCCTAACCCTAACCCCTACCCTAACCCTAACACGTACCCTAATACTAACCTGTACCCTAAACCGAGCCCTAACCCTAACACTAACCCTAACCCTAACCCTAACCCATACCCTACGCCGTACCCGCACCCCTCCCCGAACCCGTACCCTAAGCCGTACCCTAAGCCTAACCCTAAGCCTAACCCTAACCCTAGGCTACCCTTGACTGCTTCTGCCTCCAATAGACTTCCTAAGCACTAGTGTTTTAAGGAACAGCTTAAAAAGGGAATCCTAATGTGATTTCTTTATAATGGGTGTGTTCCTTATCTTATCCTAGTGTCTAAACTCTTCTCCATGGCTGGACCCCCAAATAATATTCCTTTACGTGCTAAGGGGTATCTAGAGAGTGGGATAGGTTTAATAACTACCCTAACCCTAACGCATACCCTAACCCTAACCCCTACCCTAACCCTAACACGTACCCTAATCCTAACCCGTACCCTAAACCGAGCCCTAACCCTAACACTAACCCTAACCCTAACCCTAACCCATACCCTATGCCGTACCCGAACCCCTCCCCGAACCCATTCCCCAAGCCGTACCCTAAACCTAACCCTAAGCCTAACCCTAACCCTAGGCTACCCTTGACTGCTTCTGCCTCCAATAGATTTCCTAAGCACTAGTGTTTTAAGGAACAGCTTAAAAAGAGAATCCTAATGTGATTTGTTTATAATGGGTGTGTTCCTTATCTTATCCTAGTGTCTAAACTCTTCTCCATGGCTGCACCCCCAAATAATATTGCCTTACGTGCTAAGGGGTATCTAGAGAGTGGGATAGGTTTAATAACTACCCTAAACCTAATGCGTACTCTAACCCTAACCCCTACCCTAACACTAACACGTACCCTAATCCTAACCCGTACCCTAAACCGAGCCCTAACCCTAACACTAACACTAACCCTAACCCTAACCCATACCCTACGCCGTACCTGAACCCCTCCCCAAACCCGTACCCTAAGCCGTACCCTAAGCCTAACCCTAAGCCTAACACTTACCATAGGCAACCCTTGACTGCTTCTGCCTCCAATAGATTTCCTAAGCACTAGTGTTTTAAGCAACAGCTTAAAAAGAGAATCCTAATGTGATTTCTTTATAATGGGTGTGTTCCTTATCTTATCCTAGTGTCTAAATTCTTCTCCATGGCTGGAACCCCAAATAATATTCCTTTACGTGCTAAGGGGTATCTAGAGAGTGGGATAGGTTTACTAACTACCCTAACCCTAACGCGTACCCTAACCCTAACCCCTACCCTAAACCTAACACGTACCCTAATCCTAACCGTACCCTAAACCGAGCCCTAACCCTAACACTAACCCTAACCCTAACCCTAACCCATACCCTACGCCGTACCCGAAACCCTCCCCGAACCCGTACCCTAAGCCGTACCCTAAGCCTAACCCTAAGCCTAACCCTAACCCTAGGCTACCCTTGACTGCTTCTGCCTCCAATAGATTTCCTAAGCACTAGTGTTTTAAGGAACAGCTTAAAAAGAGAATCCTAATGTGATTTCTTTATAATGGGTGTGTTCCTTATCTTATCCTAGTGTCTAAACTCTTCTCCATGGCTGGACCCCCAAATAATATTCCTTTACGTGCTAAGGGGTATCTAGAGAGTGGGATAGGTTTAATAACTACCCTAACCCTAACGCGTACCCTAACCCTAACCCCTACCCTAACACTAACACGTACCCTAATCCTAACCCGTACCCTAAACCGAGCCCTAACCCTAACACTAACCCTAACCCTAACCCTAACCCATACCCTACGCCGTACCCGAAACCCTCCCCGAACCCGTACCCTAAGCCGTACCCTAAGCCTAACCCTAAGCCTAACCCTAACCCTAGGCTACCCTTGACTGCTTCTGCCTCCAATAGATTTCCTAAGCACTAGTGTTTTAAGGAACAGCTTAAAAAGAGAATCCTAATGTGATTTCTTTATAATGGGTGTGTTCCTTATCTTATCCTAGTGTCTAAACTCTTCTCCATGGCTGGACCCTCAAATAATATTCCTTTACGTGCTAAGGGGTATCTAGAGAGTGGGATAGGTTTAATAACTACCCTAACCCTAATGCGTACCCTAACCCTAACCCCTACCCTAACCCTAACACGTACCCTAATACTAACCTGTACCCTAAACCGAGCCCTAACCCTAACACTAACCCTAACCCTAACCCTAACCCATACCGTACGCCGTACCCGCACCCCTCCCCGAACCCGTACCCTAAGCCGTACCCTAAGCCTAACCCTAAGCCTAACCCTAACCCTAGGCTACCCTTGACTGCTTCTGCCTCCAATAGATTTCCTAAGCACTAGTGTTTTAAGGAACAGCTTAAAAAGAGAATCCTAATGTGATTTCTTTATAATGGGTGTGTTCCTTATCTTATCCTAGTGTCTAAACTCTTCTCCATGGCTGGACCCCCAAATAATATTCCTTTACGTGCTAAGGGGTATCTAGAGAGTGGGATAGGTTTAATAACTACCCTAACCCTAACGCATACCCTAACCCTAACCCCTACCCTAACCCTAACACGTACCCTAATCCTAACCCGTACCCTAAACCGAGCCCTAACCCTAACACTAACCCTAACCCTAACCCTAACCCATACCCTACGCCGTACCCGAACCCCTCCCCGAACCCATTCCCCAAGCCGTACCCTAAACCTAACCCTAAGCCTAACCCTAACCCTAGGCTACCCTTGACTGCTTCTGCCTCCAATAGATTTCCTAAGCACTAGTGTTTTAAGGAACAGCTTAAAAAGAGAATCCTAATGTGATTTCTTTATAATGGGTGTGTTCCTTATCTTATCCTAGTGTCTAAACTCTTCTCCATGGCTGGACCCTCAAATAATATTCCTTTACGTGCTAAGGGGTATCTAGAGAGTGGGATAGGTTTAATAACTACCCTAACCCTAATGCGTACCCTAACCCTAACCCCTACCCTAACCCTAACACGTACCCTAATACTAACCTGTACCCTAAACCGAGCCCTAACCCTAACACTAACCCTAACCCTAACCCTAACCCATACCGTACGCCGTACCCGCACCCCTCCCCGAACCCGTACCCTAAGCCGTACCCTAAGCCTAACCCTAAGCCTAACCCTAACCCTAGGCTACCCTTGACTGCTTCTGCCTCCAATAGATTTCCTAAGCACTAGTGTTTTAAGGAACAGCTTAAAAAGAGAATCCTAATGTGATTTCTTTATAATGGGTGTGTTCCTTATCTTATCCTAGTGTCTAAACTCTTCTCCATGGCTGGACCCCCAAATAATATTCCTTTACGTGCTAAGGGGTATCTAGAGAGTGGGATAGGTTTAATAACTACCCTAACCCTAACGCATACACTAACCCTAACCCCTACCCTAACCCTAACACGTACCCTAATCCTAACCCGTACCCTAAACCGAGCCCTAACCCTAACACTAACCCTAACCCTAACCCTAACCCATACCCTACGCCGTACCCGAACCCCTCCCCGAACCCATTCCCCAAGCCGTACCCTAAACCTAACCCTAAGCCTAACCCTAACCCTAGGCTACCCTTGACTGCTTCTGCCTCCAATAGATTTCCTAAGCACTAGTGTTTTAAGGAACAGCTTAAAAAGAGAATCCTAATGTGATTTCTTTATAATGGGTGTGTTCCTTATCTTATCCTAGTGTCTAAATTCTTCTCCATGGCTGGAACCCCAAATAATATTCCTTTACGTGCTAAGGGGTATCTAGAGAGTGGGATAGGTTTACTAACTACCCTAACCCTAACGCGTACCCTAACCCTAACCCCTACCCTAAACCTAACACGTACCCTAATCCTAACCGTACCCTAAACCGAGCCCTAACCCTAACCCTAACCCTAACCCTAACCCTAACCCTAACCCTAACCCTAACCCTAACCCTAACCCTAACCCTAACCCTAACCCTAACCCTAACCCTAACCCATACCCTACGCCGTACCCGAAACCCTCCCCGAACCCGTACCCTAAGCCGTACCCTAAGCCTAACCCTAAGCCTAACCCTAACCCTAGGCTACCCTTGACTGCTTCTGCCTCCAATAGATTTCCTAAGCACTAGTGTTTTAAGGAACAGCTTAAAAAGAGAATCCTAATGTGATTTCTTTATAATGGGTGTGTTCATTATCTTATCCTAGTGTCTAAACTCTTCTCCATGGCTGGACCCCCAAATAATATTCCTTTACGTGCTAAGGGGTATCTAAAGAGTGGGATAGGTTTAATAACTACCCTAACCCTAACGCGTACCCTAACCCTAACCCCTACCCTAACCCTAACACGTACCCTAATCCTAACCCGTACCCTAAACCGAGCCCTAACCCTAACACTAACCCTAACCCTAACCCTAACACATACCCTACGCCGTACCCGAAACCCTCCCCGAACCCGTACCCTAAGCCGTACCCTAAGCCTAACCCTAAGCCTAACCCTAACCCTACGCTACCCTTGACTGCTTCTGCCTCCAATAGATTTCCTAAGCACTAGTGTTTTAAGGAACAGCTTAAAAAGAGAATCCTAATGTGATTTCTTTATAATGGGTGTGTTCCTTATCTTATCCTAGTGTCTAAACTCTTCTCCATGGCTGGACCCTCAAATAATATTCCTTTACGTGCTAAGGGGTATCTAGAGAGTGGGATAGGTTTAATAACTACCCTAACCCTAACGCGTACCCTAACCCTAACCCCTACCCTAACCCTAACACGTACCCTAATACTAACCTGTACCCTAAACCGAGCCCTAACCCTAACACTAACCCTAACCCTAACCCATACCCTACGCCGTACCCGCACCCCTCCCCGAACCCGTACCCTAAGCCGTACCCTAAGCCTAACCCTAAGCCTAACCCTAACCCTAGGCTACCCTTGACTGCTTCTGCCTCCAATAGATTTCCTAAGCACTAGTGTTTTAAGGAACAGCTTAAAAAGAGAATCCTAATGTGATTTCTTTATAATGGGTGTGTTCCTTATCTTATCCTAGTGTCTAAACTCTTCTCCATGGCTGGACCCTCAAATAATATTCCTTTACGTGCTAAGGGGTATCTAGAGAGTGGGATAGGTTTAATAACTACCCTAACCCTAACGCGTACCCTAACCCTAACCCCTACCCTAACCCTAACACGTACCCTAATACTAACCTGTACCCTAAACCGAGCCCTAACCCTAACACTAACCCTAACCCTAACCCTAACCCATACCCTACGCCGTACCCGCACCCCTCCCCGAACCCGTACCCTAAGCCGTACCCTAAGCCTAACCCTAAGCCTAACCCTAACCCTAGGCTACCCTTGACTGCTTCTGCCTCCAATAGACTTCCTAAGCACTAGTGTTTTAAGGAACAGCTTAAAAAGGGAATCCTAATGTGATTTCTTTATAATGGGTGTGTTCCTTATCTTATCCTAGTGTCTAAACTCTTCTCCATGGCTGGACCCCCAAATAATATTCCTTTACGTGCTAAGGGGTATCTAGAGAGTGGGATAGGTTTAATAACTACCCTAACCCTAACGCATACCCTAACCCTAACCCCTACCCTAACCCTAACACGTACCCTAATCCTAACCCGTACCCTAAACCGAGCCCTAACCCTAACACTAACCCTAACCCTAACCCTAACCCATACCCTACGCCGTACCCGAACCCCTCCCCGAACCCATTCCCCAAGCCGTACCCTAAACCTAACCCTAAGCCTAACCCTAACCCTAGGCTACCCTTGACTGCTTCTGCCTCCAATAGATTTCCTAAGCACTAGTGTTTTAAGGAACAGCTTAAAAAGAGAATCCTAATGTGATTTGTTTATAATGGGTGTGTTCCTTATCTTATCCTAGTGTCTAAACTCTTCTCCATGGCTGCACCCCCAAATAATATTGCCTTACGTGCTAAGGGGTATCTAGAGAGTGGGATAGGTTTAATAACTACCCTAAACCTAATGCGTACTCTAACCCTAACCCCTACCCTAACACTAACACGTACCCTAATCCTAACCCGTACCCTAAACCGAGCCCTAACCCTAACACTAACACTAACCCTAACCCTAACCCATACCCTACGCCGTACCTGAACCCCTCCCCAAACCCGTACCCTAAGCCGTACCCTAAGCCTAACCCTAAGCCTAACACTTACCATAGGCAACCCTTGACTGCTTCTGCCTCCAATAGATTTCCTAAGCACTAGTGTTTTAAGCAACAGCTTAAAAAGAGAATCCTAATGTGATTTCTTTATAATGGGTGTGTTCCTTATCTTATCCTAGTGTCTAAATTCTTCTCCATGGCTGGAACCCCAAATAATATTCCTTTACGTGCTAAGGGGTATCTAGAGAGTGGGATAGGTTTACTAACTACCCTAACCCTAACGCGTACCCTAACCCTAACCCCTACCCTAAACCTAACACGTACCCTAATCCTAACCGTACCCTAAACCGAGCCCTAACCCTAACACTAACCCTAACCCTAACCCTAACCCATACCCTACGCCGTACCCGAAACCCTCCCCGAACCCGTACCCTAAGCCGTACCCTAAGCCTAACCCTAAGCCTAACCCTAACCCTAGGCTACCCTTGACTGCTTCTGCCTCCAATAGATTTCCTAAGCACTAGTGTTTTAAGGAACAGCTTAAAAAGAGAATCCTAATGTGATTTCTTTATAATGGGTGTGTTCCTTATCTTATCCTAGTGTCTAAACTCTTCTCCATGGCTGGACCCCCAAATAATATTCCTTTACGTGCTAAGGGGTATCTAGAGAGTGGGATAGGTTTAATAACTACCCTAACCCTAACGCGTACCCTAACCCTAACCCCTACCCTAACACTAACACGTACCCTAATCCTAACCCGTACCCTAAACCGAGCCCTAACCCTAACACTAACCCTAACCCTAACCCTAACCCATACCCTACGCCGTACCCGAAACCCTCCCCGAACCCGTACCCTAAGCCGTACCCTAAGCCTAACCCTAAGCCTAACCCTAACCCTAGGCTACCCTTGACTGCTTCTGCCTCCAATAGATTTCCTAAGCACTAGTGTTTTAAGGAACAGCTTAAAAAGAGAATCCTAATGTGATTTCTTTATAATGGGTGTGTTCCTTATCTTATCCTAGTGTCTAAACTCTTCTCCATGGCTGGACCCTCAAATAATATTCCTTTACGTGCTAAGGGGTATCTAGAGAGTGGGATAGGTTTAATAACTACCCTAACCCTAATGCGTACCCTAACCCTAACCCCTACCCTAACCCTAACACGTACCCTAATACTAACCTGTACCCTAAACCGAGCCCTAACCCTAACACTAACCCTAACCCTAACCCTAACCCATACCGTACGCCATACCCGCACCCCTCCCCGAACCCGTACCCTAAGCCGTACCCTAAGCCTAACCCTAAGCCTAACCCTAACCCTAGGCTACCCTTGACTGCTTCTGCCTCCAATAGATTTCCTAAGCACTAGTGTTTTAAGGAACAGCTTAAAAAGAGAATCCTAATGTGATTTCTTTATAATGGGTGTGTTCCTTATCTTATCCTAGTGTCTAAACTCTTCTCCATGGCTGGACCCCCAAATAATATTCCTTTACGTGCTAAGGGGTATCTAGAGAGTGGGATAGGTTTAATAACTACCCTAACCCTAACGCATACCCTAACCCTAACCCCTACCCTAACCCTAACACGTACCCTAATCCTAACCCGTACCCTAAACCGAGCCCTAACCCTAACACTAACCCTAACCCTAACCCTAACCCATACCCTACGCCGTACCCGAACCCCTCCCCGAACCCATTCCCCAAGCCGTACCCTAAACCTAACCCTAAGCCTAACCCTAACCCTAGGCTACCCTTGACTGCTTCTGCCTCCAATAGATTTCCTAAGCACTAGTGTTTTAAGGAACAGCTTAAAAAGAGAATCCTAATGTGATTTCTTTATAATGGGTGTGTTCCTTATCTTATCCTAGTGTCTAAACTCTTCTCCATGGCTGGACCCTCAAATAATATTCCTTTACGTGCTAAGGGGTATCTAGAGAGTGGGATAGGTTTAATAACTACCCTAACCCTAATGCGTACCCTAACCCTAACCCCTACCCTAACCCTAACACGTACCCTAATACTAACCTGTACCCTAAACCGAGCCCTAACCCTAACACTAACCCTAACCCTAACCCTAACCCATACCGTACGCCGTACCCGCACCCCTCCCCGAACCCGTACCCTAAGCCGTACCCTAAGCCTAACCCTAAGCCTAACCCTAACCCTAGGCTACCCTTGACTGCTTCTGCCTCCAATAGATTTCCTAAGCACTAGTGTTTTAAGGAACAGCTTAAAAAGAGAATCCTAATGTGATTTCTTTATAATGGGTGTGTTCCTTATCTTATCCTAGTGTCTAAACTCTTCTCCATGGCTGGACCCCCAAATAATATTCCTTTACGTGCTAAGGGGTATCTAGAGAGTGGGATAGGTTTAATAACTACCCTAACCCTAACGCATACCCTAACCCTAACCCCTACCCTAACCCTAACACGTACCCTAATCCTAACCCGTACCCTAAACCGAGCCCTAACCCTAACACTAACCCTAACCCTAACCCTAACCCATACCCTACGCCGTACCCGAACCCCTCCCCGAACCCATTCCCCAAGCCGTACCCTAAACCTAACCCTAAGCCTAACCCTAACCCTAGGCTACCCTTGACTGCTTCTGCCTCCAATAGATTTCCTAAGCACTAGTGTTTTAAGGAACAGCTTAAAAAGAGAATCCTAATGTGATTTCTTTATAATGGGTGTGTTCCTTATCTTATCCTAGTGTCTAAATTCTTCTCCATGGCTGGAACCCCAAATAATATTCCTTTACGTGCTAAGGGGTATCTAGAGAGTGGGATAGGTTTACTAACTACCCTAACCCTAACGCGTACCCTAACCCTAACCCCTACCCTAAACCTAACACGTACCCTAATCCTAACCGTACCCTAAACCGAGCCCTAACCCTAACACTAACCCTAATCCTAACCCTAACCCATACCCTACGCCGTACCCGAAACCCTCCCCGAACCCGTACCCTAAGCCGTACCCTAAGCCTAACCCTAAGCCTAACCCTAACCCTAGGCTACCCTTGACTGCTTCTGCCTCCAATAGATTTCCTAAGCACTACTGTTTTAAGGAACAGCTTAAAAAGAGAATCCTAATGTGATGTCTTTATAATGGGTGTGTTCCTTATCTTATCCTAGTGTCTAAACTCTTCTCCATGGCTGGACCCCCAAATAATATTCCTTTACGTGCTAAGGGGTATCTAAAGAGTGGGATAGGTTTAATAACTACCCTAACCCTAACGCGTACCCTAACCCTAACCCCTACCCTAACCCTAACACGTACCCTAATCCTAACCCGTACCCTAAACCGAGCCCTAACCCTAACACTAACCCTAACCCTAACCCTAACCCATACCCTACGCCGTACCCGAAACCCTCCCCGAACCCGTACCCTACGCCGTACCCTAAGCCTAACCCTAAGCCTAACCCTAACCCTAGGCTACCTTTGACTGCTTCTGCCTCCAATAGATTTCCTAAGCACTAGTGTTTTAAGGAACAGCTTAAAAAGAGAATCCTAATGTGATTTCTTTATAATGGGTGTGTTTCTTATCTTATCCTAGTGTCTAAACTCTTCTCCATGGCTGGACCCTCAAATAATATTCCTTTACGTGCTAAGGGGTATCTAGAGAGTGGGATAGGTTTAATAACTACCCTAACCCTAACGCGTACCCTAACCCTAACCCCTACCCTAACCCTAACACGTACCCTAATACTAACCTGTACCCTAAACCGAGCCCTAACCCTAACCCTAACCCTAACCCTAACCCATACCCTACGCCGTACCCGCACCCCTCCCCGAACCCGTACCCTAAGCCGTACCCTAAGCCTAACCCTAAGCCTAACCCTAACCCTAGGCTACCCTTGACTGCTTCTGCCTCCAATAGATTTCCTAAGCACTAGTGTTTTAAGGAACAGCTTAAAAAGAGAATCCTAATGTGATTTCTTTATAATGGGTGTGTTCCGTATCTTATCCTAGTGTCTAAACTCTTCTCCATGGCTGGACCCTCAAATAATATTCCTTTACGTGCTAAGGGGTATCTAGAGAGTGGGATAGGTTTAATAACTACCCTAACCCTAACGCGTACCCTAACCCTAACCCCTACCCTAACCCTAACACGTACCCTAATACTAACCTGTACCCTAAACCGAGCCCTAACCCTAACACTAACCCTAACCCTAACCCTAACCCATACCCTACGCCGTACCCGCACCCCTCCCCGAACCCGTACCCTAAGCCGTACCCTAAGCCTAACCCTAAGCCTAACCCTAACCCTAGGCTACCCTTGACTGCTTCTGCCTCCAATAGATTTCCTAAGCACTAGTGTTTTAAGGAACAGCTTAAAAAGGGAATCCTAATGTGATTTCTTTATAATGGGTGTGTTCCTTATCTTATCCTAGTGTCTAAACTCTTCTCCATGGCTGGACCCCCAAATAATATTCCTTTACGTGCTAAGGGGTATCTAGAGAGTGGGATAGGTTTAATAACTACCCTAACCCTAACGCATACCCTAACCCTAACC